>NC_064559.1:156114548-156417578 GCF_937001465.1 Orcinus orca | reverse complement strand
CCATATATATTGTTAGCATACGGTATTTGTTTATCTCTTTCTGACTTACTTCACTGTATATGACAGACTATAGGTCCGTCCACTTCACTACAAATAAATCAATTTTGTTTCTTTTTATGGCTGAGTAATATTCCATTGTATATATGTGCCACATCTTCTTTATCCATTCATCTGTCAGTGGACACTTAGGTTGCTTCCATGTCCTGGCTATTGTGAATAGAGCTGCAATGAACATTGTGGTACATGACTCTTTTTGAATTATGGTTTTTGCAGGGTATATGTCCAGTAGTGGGATTGCTGGGTCATATGGTAGTTCTATTTATAGTTTTTTAAGGAACCTCCATACTGTTCTCCATAATGGCTGTACGAATTCACATTCCCACCAGCAGTGCAGGAGTGTTCCCTTTTCTCCACACCCTCTCCAGCATTTATTGTTTCCAGATTTTTTGATGATGGCCATTCTGACTGGTGTGAGATGATATCTCATTGTAGTTTTGATTTGCATTTCCCTAATGATTAGTGATGTTGAGCATTCTTTCATGTGTTTGTTGGCAGTCTGTATATCTTCTTTGGAGAAATGTCTATTTAGGTCTTCTGCCTATTTTTGGATTGGGTTGTTTGTTTTTTTGATATTGAGCTGCATGAGCTGCTTGTAAATTTTGGAAATTAATCCTTTGTCAGTTGCTTCATTTGCAAATATTTTCTCCCATTCTGAGGGTTGTCTTTTGGTCTTATTTATGGTTTCCTTTGCTGTGCAAAAGATTTGAAGTTTCATTAGGTCCCATTTGTTTTTGTTTTTATTTCCATTTCTCTAGGAGGTGGGTCAAAAAGGATCTTGCTGTGATTTGTCATAGAGTGTTCTGCCTATGTTTTCTTCTAAGAGTTTGATAGTTTCTGGCCTTACATTTAGGTCTTTAATCCATTTTGAGCTTATTTTTGTGTATGGTGTTAGGGAGTGATCTAATCTCATACTTTTACATGTACCTGTCCAGTTTTCCAGGCACCAGTTATTGAAGAGGCTGTCCTTTCTCCACTGTACATTCCTGCCTCCTTTATCAAAGATAAGGTGACCATATGTGCATGGGTTTATCTCTGGAATTTCTATCCTGTTCCATTGATCTATCTTTCTGTTTCTGTGCCAGTACCATATTGTCTTGATTACTGGAGCTTTGTAGTATAGTCTGAAGTCAGGGAGCCTGATTCCTGCAGCTCCGTTTTTCTTTCTCAAGATTGCTTTGGCTATTCGGGGTCTTTTGGGCTTCCATACAAATTGTGAAATTTTTTGTTCTAGTTCATTGAAAAATGCCAGTGGTAGTTTGATAGGGATTGCATTGAATCTGTAGATTGCTTTGGGTAGTAGAGTCATTTTCACAATGTTGATTCTTCCAATCCAAGAACATGGTATATCTCTCCATCTGTTTGTATCATCTTTAATTTCTTTCATCAGTGTCTTATAATTTTCTGCATACAAGTCTTTTGTCTTCTTAGGTAGGTTTATTCCTAGATATTTTATTCTTTTTGTTGCAGTGGTAAATGGGAGTCTTTTCCTGTTTTCACTTTCAGATTTTTCATCATTAGTATATAGGAATGCAAGAGATTTCTGAGCATTAATTTTGTATCCTGCAACTTTACCAGATTCGTTGATTAGCTCTAGTAATTTTCTGGTAACATCTTTAGGATTCTCTATGTATAGTATCATGTTATCTGCAAACAGTGACAACTTTACTTCTTCTTTTCCAATTTGGATTCCTTTTATTTCCTTTTCTTCTCTGATTGCTGTGGCTAAAACTTCCAAAACTATATTGAATAAGAGTGGTGAGAGTGGGCAACCTTGTCTTGTTCCTGATCTTAGTGGAAATGCTTTCAGTTTTTCACCATTGAGGATGATGTTGGCTGTGGGTTTGTCATATATGGCGTTTATTATGTTGAGGAAAGTTCCCTCTATGCCTACTTTCTGGAGGGTTTTTATCATAAATGGGTGTTGAATTTTGTCAAAAGCTTTCTCTGCATCTATTGAGATGATCATATGGTTTTTCTCCTTCAATTTGTTAATATGGTTTATCACATTGATTGATTTGTGTATATTGAAGAATCCTTGCATTCCTGGCATAAACCCCACTTGATCATGGTGTATAATCCTTTTAATGTGCTGTTGGATTCTGTTTGCTAATATTTTGTTGAGGATTTTTGCATCTATGTTCATCAGTGATATTGGCCTATAGTTTTCTTTCTTTGTGACATCCTTGTCTGGTTTTGGTATCAAGCTGATGGTGGCCTCGTAGAATGAATTTGGGAGTGTTACTCTTTCTGCTATATTTTGGAAGAGTTTGAGAAGGATAGGTGTTAGCTCTTCTCTAAATGTTTGATAGAATTCGCCTGTGAAGCCATCTGGTCCTGGGCTTTTGTTTGTTGGAATATTTTTAAGCACAGTTTCAATTTCAGTGCTTGTGATTTGTCTGTCCATATTTTCTATTTCTTCCTGATTCAGTCTTGGCAGGTTGTGCATTTCTAAGAATTTGTCCATTTCTTCCAGATTGTCCATTTTATTGGCATAGAGTTGCTTGTAGTAGTCTCTCATGATCTCTTTTATCTCTGCAGTGTCAGTTGTTACCTCTCCTTTTTCATTTCTAATTCTATTGATTTGAGTCTTCTCCCTTTTTTTCTTGATGAGTCTGGCTAGTGGTTTATCTATTTTGTTTATCTTCTCAAAGAACCAGCTTTTAGTTTTATTGATCTTTGCTATTGTTTCCTTCATTTATTTTTCATTTATTTCTGATCTGATTTTTATGATTTCTTTCCTTCTGCTAACTTTGGGGTTTTTTTGTTCTTTCTCTAATTGCTTTAGGTGCAAGGTTAGGTTGTTTATTCGAGATGTTTCCTGTTTCTTAAGGTGGGCTTGTATTGCTATAAACTTCCCTCTTAGGACTGCTTTTGCTGCATCCCATAGGTTTTGGGTCGTTGTGTCTCCACTGTCATTTGTTTCTAGGTATTTTTTTTATTTCCTCTTTGATTTCTGCAGTGATCACTTCGTTATTAAGTAGTGTATTGTTTAACCTCCATGTGTTTGTATTTTTTACACATCTTTTCCTGTAATTGATATCTAGTCTCATGGCGTTGTGGTCAGAAAAGATACTTGATACAATTTCAGTTTTCTTAAATTTGCCAAGGCTTGATTTGTGACCCAAGATATCATCTATCCTGGAGAATGTTCCATGAGCACTTGAGAAGAAAGTGTATTCTGTTGTTTTGGGATAGAATGTCCTATAAATATCAATTAAGTCCATCTTGTTTAATGTATCATTTAAAGCTCGTGTTTCCTTATTTATTTTCATTTTGGATGATCTGTCCATGGGTGAAAGTGGGGTGTTAATGTCCCCTACTATGAATGTGTTACTGTCAATTTCCCCTTTTATGGCTGTTAGTATTCGCCTTATGTATTGAGGTGCTCCTATGTTGGGTGCATAAATATTTACAATTGTTATATCTTCTTCTTGGATCGATCCCTTGATCATTATGTAGTGTCCTTCTTTGTCTCTTCTAATAGTCTTTATTTTAAAGTCTGTTTCGTCTGATATGAGAATTGCTACTCCAGCTTTCTTTTGGTTTCCATTTGCATGGAATATCTTTTTCCATCCCCTCACTTTCAGTCTGTATGTGTCCTTAGTTCTGAAGTGGGTCTCTTATAGACAGCATATATATGGGTCTTGTTTTTGTATCCATTCAGCCAATCTGTGTCTTTTGGTGGGAGCATTTAGTCCATTTACATTTAAGGTAATTATCGATATGTATGTTCCTATTCCCATTTTCTAAATTGTTTTGAGTTTGTTACTGTAGGTCTTTTCCTTCTCTTGTGTTTCTTGCCCAGAGTAGTTCCTTTAGCATTTGTTGTAAAGCTGTTTTGGTGGTGCTGAACTCTCTCAGCTTTTGCTTGTCTGTAAAGTTTTTAATTTCTCTATCTAATCTGAATGAGATCCTTGCTGGGTAGAGTAATCTTGGTTGCAGGTTTTTCTCCTTCATCACTTTCAGTATGTCCTGCCACTCCCTTCTGGCTTGCAGAGTTTCTGCTGAGAGATCAGCTGTTAACCTTATGGGGATTCCCTTGTGTGTTATTTGTTGTTTTTCCCTTGCTGCTTTTAATATGCTTTCTTTGTATTTAATTTTTGATAGTTTGATTAATAAGTGTCTTGGTGTTTTTCTCCTTGCATTTATCCTGTATGGGACTCTCTGTGCTTCCTGTACTGGATTAACTATTTCCTTTCCCATATTAGGGAAATTTTCAACTATAATCTCTTCAAATATTTTCTCAGTTCCTTTCTTTTTCTCTTTTTCTTCTGGCACCCCTATAATTTGAATATTGGTGCATTTAATGTTGTCCCAGAGGTCTCTAAGACTGTCCTCAATTTTTCTTTATTCTGCTCTGCAGTAGCTATTTCCACTATTTTATCTTCCAGGTCACTTATCCGTTCTTTTGCCTCAGTTATTCTGCTATTGATTCCTTCTAGAGAATTTTATTTTCATTTATTGTGTTGTTCATCATTGTTTGTTTGCTCTTTAGTTCTTCTAGGTCCTCGTTAAATGTTTCTTGTACTTTCTCTATTCTATTTCCAAGATTTTGGTTCATCTTTACTATCATTACTCTGAATTATTTTTCAGGTAGACTACCTATTTCCTCTACATTTGTTTGGTCTGGTGGGTTTTTATCTTGCTCCTTCATCTGCTGTGTATTTCTCTGTCTTCTCATTTTGCTTAACTTATTGTGTTTGGCATCTCCTTCTCACAGGCTGCAGGTTCGTAGTTCCCGTTGTTTTTGGTGTCTGCCCCCAGTGGCTAAGGCTGGTTCAGTGGGTTGTGTAGGCTTCCTGGTGGAGGGGACTAGTGCCTGTGTTCTGGTGGATGAGGCTGTATCTTGTCTTTCTGGTGGGCAGTTCCGTGTCTAGTGGTGTGTTTTGGGGTGTCTGTGACCTTATTATGATTTTAGGCAGCCTCTCTGATAATGGGTGGGATTGTGTTCCTGTCTTGCTAGTTGTTTGGTATATGGTATCCAGCACTGTAGCTTGCTAGTCGTTGAGTGGGGCTGGGTCTTAACGTTTAGATAGAGATCTCTGGGAGAGCTTTCGCCATTTGATATTATGTGGAGCCAGGAGGTCTCTGGTGGACCAATGTCCTGAACTCGTCTCTCCCACCTCAGAGGCACAGGCCTGTCACCCGGCCAGAGCACCAAGACCCTGTCAGCCTCATGGCTCAGAAGAAAAGGGAGAAAAAAAGAAAGAAAATAAAGTTATTAAAATAAAAAATAATTATTAAAATAAAAAACTTAAAAAGTAATTTAAAAAAGAGAAAAAAAAAAGAGAAGAGAGCAACCAAACCAAAAAACCAATCCACCAATTATAACAAGTGCTAAAATCTATACTTAAAAAAAAAACAAAAACAAAAATGGGCCGAACCCTAGGACAAATGGTAAAAGCAAAGATATACAGACAAAATCACACAAAGAAGCATACACATACACAGTCACAAACAGAGAAAAAGGAAAAAATATATATAAACTATATAAAAAAAAAAGGAGGGAGAGAGCAACCAAATCAATAAAGAAATCTACCAATGATAATAAATTCGAAATACTACACCAAGTTAAATATAAAACCAGAAACAGATTAGATGCAGAAAGCAAACCCCAAATCTACAGTTGCTCCCAAAATCCACTGCCTCAATTTTGGAGTGATTCATTGTCTATTCAGGTATTCCACAGATGCAGGGTACATCAAGTTGATTGTGGAGATTTAATCCACTACTCCTGAGGCTGGGGAGAGATTTCCCTTTCTGTTTTTTGTTCGCACAGCTCCCATGGGCTCAGCTTTAGATTTGACCTCGCCCGCTGCATGTAGGTCGCCTGAGGGCGTGTGTTCTTCGCTCAGACAGGACGGGGTTAAAGGAGCAGCTGATTCGGGGGCTCTGGCTCACTCAGGATTAGGGGAGGGAGAGGTACGGAATGCGGGGCAAGCCTGCGGCCGCAGACACTGGCATAACATTGCCCTAGCCTGAGGCGTGCCGTGTGTTCTGCCGGGGAAGTTGTGACTGGATCACGGGACCCTGGCAGTAGCGGGCTGCACAGGCTCCCCGGAAGGGAGGTGTGGATAGTGACCTGTGCTTGCACACAGGCTTCTTGGTGGCTGCAGCAGCAGCCTTATCGTCTCATGCCCGTCTCTGGGGTCTGCGCTGATGGCCGCAGCTCGAGCCCGTCTCTGGAGCTCGTTTAGGCGGTCCTCTGAATCCCCTCTCCTCGTGCACCCTGAAACTATTGTCTCTTGCCTCTTCGGCAGGTCCAGACTTTTTCCTGTACTTCCTCCCAGCTAGCTGTGGTGCACTAGCCCCCTTCAGGCTGTGTTCACGCCGCCAACCCCAGTCCTTTCCTTGGGATCCGACCTCCGAAGCCCAAGCCTAACCTTCCAGCCCCCATCCGCCCCGGCGGGTGAGCAGACAAGCCTCTAGGGCTGGTGAGTGCTGGTCGGCACCGATCCTCTGTGCGGGAATCTCTCCGCTTTGCCCTCCGCATCCCTGTTGCTGCGCTCTCCTCCATGGCTCTGAAGCTTCCCCCCGCCACCACCACCCCCGCCCCGTCTCCGCCAGTGAAGGGGCTTCTAGTGTGTGGAAAACTTTCCCCCTTCACAGCTCCCTCCCACTGGTGCAGGTCCCATCCCTATCCTTTTGTCTGCTTTTTTCTTTTTTGTTTTGCCCTATCCCAGTATGTGGGGAGTTTCTTGCCTTTTGGGAAGTCTGAGGTCTTCTGCCAGCGTTCAATAGGTGTTCTGTAGGAGTTGTTCCACATGTAGATGTATTTCTGATGTATTTGTGGGGAGGAAGGTGATCTCCACATCTTACTCTTCTGCTATCTTGAAGGTCTCCTCCCCAGATAATTTCTTAATTACTTTTGAGAATAAAACCTCAATTTGGGTGTGGAGAGTATGAAGGCTCTTCCATGTGCAGCAGAGTTAGAAGAGCCCCATTCATATGCAGAGTTTCCAGTTTTCAGCCAAAGGTCTCATTTCTTCCTGTGTTTTTACCTTCCATTTTTTCACCCCCCCCCCCCCCGCCCCACTGCCCTCCCTCCCATCTCCACTGTATTCAACAGGGCAAACTGTCTTTTTTCAGCTATAGCCCACTCTGGAGATATTCTGGTCTGCCGCTTCCTTTGTTCATCTCCTTCGGTTTTCCATCTTTTAGAAATTCAAAATCTCATAACCTCTTAACCTTCTCAGACTATCTTCTTTGTTGTGGGTATATATTTGATTTATTCATGTACTTTCATCCTAACAGAGTCTCTACAGAGATAAGAGAGAAATATATATGCTCAAACTGCCAGCTTGAGCCAGAATACTTCTCTACACCATTTCTCATGATACTTTAGAAATCAGAATCTTTAACAACATTGTAAATCAATTATACTTCAATAAAATAAATGAAAAAATCAGAATCTCTTATAAAGTTTTTAAAGAGGATAAAAATTTTAAACAAAGGTTGAATTCTTGTGGTAGGAAAATGTATTGCAGTGAGTCAATAACCTTGCTTTTCTTCTAATTCATATTTCACAGTGTTTAAAAGACTGTAGCCAATTTGTTTTTGTTTTACCTTTTTCTTTAGCATTTTTGCCTAAAATATTACTTTCTTCCTCTAAATCCAAGCCATCTATATTTGAGGTGGGGGGAGTCTATCCCTGCTCCTTTGTTGTCTACATTTATGACTATTTCCATAAGAGTGTACTCCACTTAACACCCTACTTTAGAGTGTTAAATCTAAAAACAAATGGATTTTTTTCTTGTGGTTCAAAGACCATCCTAGATTCCTCAGCCTGTTCTAGCTCTCCAAATAAGAAGCTCAGCAACCCACAAGCTCCCAGAACACCATTCTCATGGATCTGAGGCAGAGCATCCCTGAAATTGCTAGAATGGCTTTACAGAAGTGTAGAAGAGCTGGTGCAGCTTTGAGTAAGAAGTTCTTTCTAGAAGGGCACATGACTGGGCTTAGAAGTATATATTTCACTTCCCTAAAATATGACTTCAGTTTTCTCTATTTTCTTGTTCTTCTTAATATCTATATATATGCCCTTGGGTTATAAGGAACCAGAAGAGAGGATGAATTTAATCAGCTCAAATCTATGACAACAAATAGAAAAAGCAAAACAACATGTTCTCCTCCCTACTTGTGTTTGGAATATCTTTTCATCTTCCATTGTATTATAGAAAGCTTGTTGGAGTAGAAAAAAAGTCAGGGGCCTCACTCTGCTATAATTAGCTGTGCAACTTTAAGCCTTGATTGCTTTGTCTATAAAAAGGGAGAAATGTGGACCAGATGATTTCTTAGAACATTTCTCTAGATTTAAAAAATCATGATAATGATTCTGTCATTCTATTCTTCTTCACTATTTCAACTCTTCTTTCTTTTAATGTTTAAATATTTCTTTTCAGAGATACACTCTTTTACTCTTTCTTCTTCCAAACTCTTTAATAGTGCTGTTCCTCTACTTCCTTTTTATTTTTCCAGCTCTTTGTTTTTCCTCATTCTACTTATTCTGTTATTCCTCTATAGTTTTTCCTTTTCTGGGATCATTAAGGCTGTCCTTAGAGTGTGATATTAGGGCATGCATTAAGAAAACGCAAGAGGCCACCTTAATTCAGAATTTTATCTTTTCCTAAAAACATGCATTACTGTAGTATAACACAAGAATTTATAATCCAGAACTCATGCTTGACAGAACATCTTTTTGAAATCTTTTATCTTTTGCTTTCTGAGTGATTTTTTTATTTTTCTTTCTTATTTTGTTTTATTTTATCTGAACAGAGAATGGACATTCTTTGAAGTCTAATCATGATCACTACAGATGAACCCAATCTACCAACTTCCCAACATTCTATAGAGTATTAGAAGATTTTTACATTTTGAAGAAGGGGAGACAATCTAAAAAATTTTGGTGGAACTATTGAGAACTAAAATATGGTGGATTATGTTGATTTAGAACTTAAAATAGATGGGTAAATTTGGGGTCAAGTTATATGTCTGAGTCTAATTCAGTTTGGATGTATGATTACTTCTCAAGTCATCTAAAGTTTAACAAGTAATATTTATGATATCTAGCTTTTGATTTGTCATTTGGTCATAAAACATTAAAGAATTATGACTGTTGCTCTTACCACAGATTTATTAGACATCATCAAATATATAGTAGACTATGCTGTGACTAGGTGAAAACTGCAACTTCTGACACATAGCTTTGCAAATACAATGGCTCTAAATATAGAATGCAGTCAAAATATTTAGTTCATATTTTATGTCCAAAATTTTCCATTTTATATTCTTTTAGACACTTCAGCCTATAAACTGACCCATTTGGGTATTCTTTTGAATGTCTTATATTGATAGCTTTTATGTATATCTAACTTTGATCAATATGGGAATTTTCATTTTCAATAGCCTTAAAAATGGCTTAAGTGCTAACTTCCATTTCAGTTCAAAGAAAGACAGTTTGTTCTGGTCAAAGGCCAGTAGAAGTTACAGTTTGTACCAGGATGACCTGACATATCCAGGTCAGACTGACCAGATCAGAAAACACATCAGCCTCCAATTCAACCTCCTCATGAAATTCTTTACTAAATTTAATTTATTTGCACTGAACCACCCAAAGCTTCTGGCAGTCAGGTAAGTGGACAGTGATGCAAAAAAGGAGACTCTCTGGAGTTTTTAGAACTAGTCCAAGGCAAACATAGGACTTTTCTACCTGAAAAAAAAGACCACCTGCTATTTCTATGAATTTAACTTGTGTGGTATATTGCTCACATTCAGAATAAACCAAAGCCTCTGTTTGATGAACCCAAATAACTCAGATTTAGGCTACATATATATTACTTACATTTAGATTTCATTCATAGTTTGATTTGAATCTAAAAAAAACCCCCCAAAATCAGGAAGAATGTGTCCTTTCCCCCTTCACTGACTTTTAATAGACATCATTGTAATGTAAAATTGAAGTGTGAAAATATGAAAGGATATTCTTTAATTCTTACCAGCTGAATACATATTCAATATGCTTCCAGACTGTTCTAAGATCTTGAAAAGTTACATGCATATGGTGATTGAAATGATTTTTTAATAAACATACTTTTAATAAATGTTTGTGACCCATTTATAAAATATACTTTAATAATATATGGATATGTGATTTCTTAATTATTAGTGAAATCTTTCATCAAATGCATTTGAAGACATGTAAATTATTTGACATAATAATTAGTTACCAATTATGAAGTTTTAGAGGGCATGAAATATGCCAAACACGTCATTTGAAGAACAGCTGTGAGTTTGACTGTATGCTATCTGCTATTTGTATTTTTTGTGTTCATGTTGATAGCATGACATTCCTTTATTTGGAGATCTTAATTTCTAGGTTACTTTAAATTTTAAGAAATTCTATACATATGTAGTCATAACCTTAAGAAACACAAAATAAGCAAGAAAATATTTGAAGGAAATTATAAATCTAATAGATTTCTGTCAGAAAGAAAATAGGCACAGGAACAGTTTTCTCTTCACATACTATGTTCATAGAATAAGAGAAAAGGTTGTGTTAATATAGTATTTGTTATTATGCAGTATTTTAATATCTGTATGTCTATTCCATTATATTTGGTGTTTCATATATTTATTCCTTTATGGCTATAATCACCAATATATTTCATTTAAGAGTTCAAAACTATGTTAAATGAATTGTGTTTTTATATGGAATATATTTGCCATTATGAAGAATAGTTGGTTATATTGTTATTTCAAGCAATAAATCTGAATTCATTCTATTAGTTTAAAAATTGTAAAATTCAAAAGTTTAATTATATGTGTAACAAAAATTGAGCACATTTTCTATAGCACTTCATTTAGTTGTGTTAATTTTTTAATGTGATGTGTCTACAGTATTTTTTATTTTGCATTTATTTTTTCATCGTGTTTACATTGTATGAGTTGAGCTTTTTTTACACACAGATTCTCGCTTGTAGCTGCTTGGCAGAATTTTTTGTTGTGATGTAACCACTGTTCTTATAAAAAATATGATGTGCATTTGTTTTGCATCTTTGTCTTCATTCCACATGTCCTATAGTTTGTATTTTTATATGAAGTTATTTATAAGGAATGGTAATTTAAAAGGCTGTGATCATCTCTTTCACCTTCATTGTTTTCACAAACAGATATTCTTAGTTCTTACTTTCTGATAGTCATAAACAGATTTTTAGTATGATGTAAGGCAGATAAGGCCACATATAGTTTACCTTCATATCATATCTTATGTCATGGAGTACTTATTTTAGCTATCTTTGGACAAGTTGTTTTGCTTATTCAATTTTATATCAATTTACTTTTTAAACTTGGGTAAAATTTTTTAGTTCATGGAAGTGTAATTTGCTATAAAATATTAGGAATTCTTCTGAAGATAGCACTTTCTAATTACAGTAACCAATCTTTATTGAGAGCTAAGCACTTTCAGACACTATCTAATTTATTCCTTGCACAACACCATGAAGTAAATATTGAACACAATTTTACAGATGAGGAAACTGAAAGGCAGAGAGGTTGATGTACTTGTCCGTGGTCATAGAAACAGAATGACTCACATCTGTCTCATCCCACTTTTAAACACTATCTTATACTGCCTCTCCCTTATGATTTTTGATCTGTTTATTTCAAACCAAAACCAGTTAATTTGTGCTTGACTTATATCCTTTAGTATTAACCTTTCACACTTCTATTTCTTCCATGATATCACAGTGAAGCAAAAAGAAAAAAAAATGAACACAATTGAGTATTAAAATGTGTCTTTTCTTTTAGCCAGAAACATTTGAGCATCTTTTTATCAAGCATACAGAATCAGTGACATTTGGTCCTCTTCTTTTGGAGCCTGAAACCATTTCAGAAGATATCAGTGTTGATACATCATGGAAAAATAAAGATGAGATGGTACCACCAACTACAGTCTCTCTACTTTTGATGACTCGGGATCTTGAAAAGGGTTCTATTTGTATTAGTGACCAATGCAACAGTGCTCACTTCTCTGAGGTTGAGAGCACAGAGATAACCTGTGAGGAGGAAAGTAGGAGACAACCCTCTGTTAAATATGCCACCCTGCTCAGCAACTCTAAATCAGGTGAAACTGAGGAAGAGCAAAGGCTTGTAAATAGCGCAGTCAGCAAATGCTTCTCTAGCAACAATTCTCTACCTAAGGATTCTTTCTCTAATAACTCATGGGAGATAGAAACCCAGGCATTTTTTATATTATCAGATCAGCATCCCAATATAATTTCACCACACCTTCCATTCTCAGGAGGATTGGATGAACTTTTGAAACTCGAGGGAAATTTCCCTGAAGAAAATCATGACGAAAGGTCTGTCTATTATTTAGGAGTCACTTCAATCAAAAAGAGAGAGAGTGATGTGCTTTTGACTGATGAGTCAAGAGTGTTGTCCCCATTCCCATCCCACTGTTTATTCACCGACATCAGAATCCTCCAGGACAGTTGCTCACACCTTGTAGAAAATAACTTCAATTTAGGAACTTCTGATCAGAAGACTTTTGTATCTTACATACCTCAATTTCAGACTTGTTCTACTCGGACTCAGAAAATAGTGGAAAACAAGATGTGTGACCTAACTGTCTAATTTCATTCCAGACACATCTCAGATTTATGATGTAATGAGTCATATGAAGGGTAATATATTCCACTATAGTGTTGGTTAGGGGAGAGAAAAGAAAACTGTCAGAGGCAAATTTGAAAATGATTGTTTCAAAACTAATGGTATCTGTTTGTCCTCACTCAGTAATATAGACAAAAAATGTGAGAAAGCCTTCAAGAGCCTAGCAGTGTAGACCGACTCTTCTAATGATTAATCAGCACCTTGGGAAGGTCTCCAGTGGCTTGTGTCTAGCTAGCCATAAACCCAACAGTACTATTTTCTTTGAACATTGAACCCATGTGGAAAGAGCTAGTCATCTGAATTACACTCACATCTGAAAGAACACACTAACACTTGTGAAATATAACTGTATTTTCAAGGGTGTGGTTATTTTACCTTGAGTTGTCTTTTCTGTGCACTAATTTACACATACACACAATTATACCTAATAGGCATCCTTGTGCATTTTAAAAGTGTGCAATGTATTTGTATTTTGTGCTACTAGACTGTGTGATTTGAAGATGTTTCGATTTAACATACTTTCCCTGAGTACTTACTCTGTGGTAGGCACTCAACTGAATGTTGCAGATAGATGATTTAGCCCTGGTCTAGGGGATATACTTGTGAAGATATACAAGAAACAAATGTTTATGTATCAAATCTAAGATCTGTACCATAGAATGAAACTACCTGTTAGAATGGTGATACCCACAACAAGTATTTTGATGAGAACACAAGCCCTTGTGAAAACATAATGTCTGCTTCACCTCTTCTCTATAAAAGATGTTGAAATGCTCACTTTCTGCTACAGTTAGATTGCTAAATGTTACTGTGTATCACTCTGGAATCATCTTCCCCATTCCCACTTGCATGTACATTGTTTTTTTTCCTCACTTACTGAGCATTCTTCCTGTATATAAATCAACCACTGTGCTAATATTTTCCATACTTTAGCTCAATTAATTATTGAAATAATTGTATGAGACATGTACTACTATTACATTCCTTTTAAAGATTAGAAGATTAAGTAATTTGCCCAAGGTCACAGAGTTAGTGGAATCCATATATAAACCCGGATCTTTTGAATGCTAGTGATTATGTTTTTAACCCATACCTTACATTATCATCCATTAAAAAAAACTGACTTGTAATCAAATAAAATTTATTAAGTAGAAATATAACACTGGATGAAAATTAAGTAAGAATTACACAGATGTTGTCTTTGCCTTTAGAGACTTTAATGTTTATTGTTTATTTCAGTTCTTGGTACGTCAAGAAAACCCAGACAGCATATTGAACAACAAACTAAATTAAGAAACCTGCAGAGATAGTTGCTCAATGGCAATAAGAATTTCAAGATTATCGGTATCGTCAAAATAAATACTTCAGTCCTCAAAAATATTCCTATGAGTTGTTAAACATCACTAGTTTCATACTTAGACTGAGAGAGGATTCCACTGATTTACTATTACCATAAATAAAATCCTCCCCCTTTCTCTATTCCAGTTGTGACCATATGAAATGAGCTGTTCAGACCCCAATTGATAGATATTTTTTCACACCTTTCATGATCATTTGCCAACTAGAAATCAATAAAGCTGTTTCATGACACAAGTATTGTTGAGATATCTCAGGATCTCACACACTCAACCAGTGACTCTCTTACAAGAGAAAGGTAGAGGACCCATATCAACTCACTGAATAATTCTATACAAAGATAGAGAAAAAATTTTTTTCAATGATTTTTCAGTGATTTATAGTTTCAGAAACAGAATTATTACATGTATTGAAATTTTAGTAAAATTGACCATTATTTTTAATACTGCTCACAGAATATACATAGATAGAAAATTACATTTTGCCCCATTCTGCATATAATTAGAGATTAAACACTCAGCAAGTCCTCTGAGATATGACATCCTCCCATTCTCCTCTGGTGTGGGACCCAGAACAACAGGGAAGAGAAACTGATAAATGTTCCAGTCAGCCCAAGGTTCTGCCATGCTGTGTGTACTCTGTAGTGAATTCAGACATCCCAGGACCACCGTAGTGCTGCAGGTCTGATTTAAAGGAATTTTGTGACAGCACCTTAAACCTGAGATCACTGATACCATTCTGGTGCAGCTTCAGTTACCAAAACAAACAAAAACATTTCAGAAATTGAAATTCCAAGGGACTTTCTTTTCATAGAGCAGGTTGAAGTGGTGCAGTCTGGCCTATTGGTATATATAAATTTAGATCATATTTACTGTCAGTGTGCTAGGGCTCTGATTTTCACTTTCAAAAGTTCATTTCACTGTATGTATTACTGTATATTATTGGGTCTTTATGAAAATTACCATTTAGATGAAAATTTAGAATATTTTGTACTTCAGTTTGGTTAGATATTCTCCATTTCTTTGCAGAGATTCTGTAAAAAAAAAAATTTTAAGGGAGAGAGGAGCTGAAATATAGGTTTGGACTTTTAAACTTAGGATAAATCTGGAATTTTGAGTATTTCATTTAAAGGCCTAAAATTGCAACACAAGCTGTGAGTCAGTCTCTCTAAATCTGAGCTTCATGAAAATCAACTCAGAAATTAATAATTTGAGCTATGGCTTCAAGTTTAAACAGATTGTTTGAAGATAAATCATTTGTCAGGGTTAATGAGATTATAGATGTCCTAGGTTAAAGCCCCCAAGAACAAAGAAGAAAGACGATGAGATACACATCAGTATGAATAGGGGCCTCCTATTGGAGCCCTGTGTTCCCATTTAGAGATGAGCTACATAGTGACAAGAGGAATAGGAACAGATAGTCTTTTATTTTTAAACCTAGTCTCGAGTAGTAAAAAGACCTGGATGAAAGTCCCAAACCAGTGGGTGATCCTGGACCTATAATAAGGTTTTATGACCCTAAGCATGACATTCTTCTACCTCCTCTCATCCATTTCCAATGAAACCAACTCCCTCTTTCCATATATCAAACATATGGTCATATTCTCTTAGGAATATCCATTTTAACTACTCATAAGTTGAGAGAAGATAAACTTCCTCCACAAATTGATACCAGATTGCAAAGCTACTTTCGTTGGCACAATATAAAGATTAGGCTGTAAGAGTTGTGCCCACGGGTCTCCCGTGGGCTTGGACGACGTGCTAAATGAATCAAGACATACTGCAACCATATGTCACGTAGACTTGGCTGAAAAAAAACCTCTCTCTAAGTTATTTCCTGTAGTTTTTAAAAGAAATGTGTTCTACTTTTCATCTTCCAAGGGTCATCTTGATAGTTACAGACTCTTCTAAAGTATTTACTATTGAGAAAACACATTCTCAAATTTTAAAACACAAAATTAAAATTGTCCACTCTATTATGATTAAAAGAAGCCACATTTGAGAAAAAAATTTAAACATAGTTACCAAAAATGTGAAGAACTGTTTATAAAAAGAAACTGGGTAAGTGAGTAGTTTTACTCCTTCTTGAACAATTGTTTAAAGCTGGAAAGCGTTCCTGTACCTCATCATGATGTTGGGAGAGCAGCTTAGAATACAACAGACTGCTTTAGAACTGAAATATTGTTACTTGCATTTGTATGAACATTAAGAAATTGTTTTCATGGGGTTTTATATTGAATGAAATATTTTTATACAAAGTTTATCAATCAATATTTATTGTGGAAAGTTGCTGTCTATTTTTCAAAATTAATTATACGTAAAATGTATGGCATCAAATTCAATTTTGTAAGGATCTTTGACAGGATATTTTAAATAACATGTCCACTCAAAAAGTCTGAACTGAGAATAAAATTGGAAGATATTTAATTTTGTAGTGAAATTCTTATATTGTACTTTTTAAACTTGTCATTAAGTATTTGGCATGCAGATAACACTTTCTCTTTAATCACAATTGGTATGTTAATAAACGTTATAAACGTAAGTGCTGAGACGTGCATCACTAATTGTTTTATAAAGTTTAATTAGCCTAATTCTCCTTTTTTGTCCCTAAAGTCATAAAGAAAGATGTGTAAATTATGACTGTGAAATTTTTATCATTATAAATCATAAGCAATGTTGGCATTGATATGAGATCAAATATGAGAAATGGAAAGTCCAAGTAAAATTTTTATGAATTTAAGTTATTTTAGGATTATTTTATGTTTGTATGATTACTGCTTTCAGCAAAGATTTGGAAAATATGAAGTAATCCTTGTATTTTATGTGAATAGTTACTATATTATTTTTACCCATTGTTAGCATTTGTGTTTTTAAAATTGTTACAAACATGCCTTGCCTTTGGAAGGGATTTGTAAACGTTTTAGATCCAGCTGTCTCTCTTTACTGTTATTCTCTCTGTATTCTCAATATATCACCCACACCAAATACTTGCTGGCATTGCAGCCACTTGCAATGAAAAATTACTCATTTTAAACATCAAGAGCTCTGTAGTTTGATTCTTTACTTCCTTTAGAAATCTTGATTTACAGTCATTTGTGAACATTTGTTTCATCACTTAGTTTTCTAGCAATTTGAGTTTGGGGGCTAGTATTTGGGCTAGGATTCAGATATGTTCTCCTTGCTTAGTTTTAAAATGTAAATGAAATGAACATAAAAAATTTCAAATAGTACATGGAAATATAAAATAAAAATTGTTGTCTCCCTCCATTCTCAATCTTTAGTTCCTATTCCCTAAAAATAACCTGTTATTATTATACCACATACATTTAAAGTTTTTATATAGTTGGGATCATATTCTGCTTGCTGTTATAAAATTACCCTTCTCCCTTAATATATCTTAGTGATATTTCCATAGAAACTCAAATATACCTACTTTATTATTTTAATGGTTACATAGTTATTCCATTATATCAAAGTACAATGATTTATGTAAATGATTCAAACTTGGTGAACATTTAGGTTGTTTCTAATCTTTTATTTTTATGGACAATACTGAAGTGAGCATTCTCATACATAATTATGTCTTGGCATACTTTTACAAATCTACTTGTCAGGACTCTTGTGTAAGAAAGTGTAAGAAACTTACAAGTGTAAGAAACCAACTGAAATTGTCTAAAGTATCTTTTTGCTATTTTAATTTTAACTTGATGAATGAAGTTGAGCATATTATCATGTTTATAAGCCATTTGTTTTTCTCTACCTTCCTATTCTTTGCCTAATTTTCTACTGGGCTATTATAATTTTATTGCTTTCTTATCATTATTTTTCATATATGTGATCTAAGTTTTCTTAATTAAGATATGACTTATGTACTGTAAAGTACACAAGTCTTCAGTGTAAGCTTAATGAATTTTTACATACTTCATATCTGAGTAAAATCACTGAATCACAGGATAGGTTTTAGTTTAGCTTTAATAGATACATACTGCCAAATACATATGTAAATACATACTAATTTACACTGCTGTCAGTAAGGTAGAAGAATTCTGTTGCTTTATATACCAATTCCTAATCAACATTGATACTGTCAGCCTTTTGAATTTTAGTCAGTCTGATGGTTGTGTAAGGGTTTCTTAGAGTTTATTTTGCACTTCTCTAATATGTAATAATTTTGAGAGACATTTAATGAATCCCTCTCCTATTTCTGTGTATTTCATAAACATCTAAAATATTGTTACATTGCTGCTTTAGGCAGTACCGAGTCTTTCAAATTTCCCTTTTGTACTGTTTGTTTATTACTTCTTGCATCTTTGTGCTTCCATCTGGGATAATTTCCCTTCATCCAAAAGAACTTTCTTGTACTGTGGATCGGCTGTGACAAATTCTTTCAGGCTTTGTTTGGGAACATCTATATTTTATCTTCAATTTTGATAGATATTTTTGCTCAATATTGAATTCTAAGTTTGCAGTTATTTTCCATCTTTGTAAGTTGTCTTTTTATTGTCTTCCAGTGTCTGGTATCCATTGTTACTGTTGAGAAGTTAGCCATCATTTTGATTGTTGTTTCCTTAAGGTAATTTCTTGTTGTTTATTTGTTTTTAAGATTTTTCTCTTTATCTTTTGTTTTTAGTTGTTTGACTATTATAAGTCTAGGTGTGCTTTCTTTTTTACTTGTCCAGATTGGTATTCATTGAGCTTCTTTTACTTGACCACCAATAGGTTTTATTAGACTTGAAAATTCTCAGCCATTATTTCTTCACATGTCAATGTCGTCCCATTTTATTTATC
This sequence comes from Orcinus orca, assembly GCF_937001465.1. Lineage (NCBI taxonomy): Eukaryota > Metazoa > Chordata > Mammalia > Artiodactyla > Delphinidae > Orcinus > Orcinus orca. The sequence goes on along the minus strand of NC_064559.1, from coordinate 156,398,706 downwards.
CTTCCCTTGTGAAACATGTTTTTTAACATCTTTATTGGAGTATAATTGCTTTATAATGTTGTGTTAGTTTCTGTATAACAAAATGAATCAGCTATATGCATATGTATATCCCCATATCCCCTCCCTCTTGCGTCTCCCTCCAACACCCCTAATCCCACCCCTCTAGGTGGTCGCAAAGCTCCGAGCTGATCTCCCTGTGCTATGCAGCTGCTACCCACTAGCTATCTATTTTACATTTCGTAGTGTATATATGTCAATGTTACTCTCTCACTTTGTCCCAGTTTACCCTTCCAACTCCCTGCGTCCTCAAGTCCATTCTCTATGTCTGCGGCTTTATTCCTGTCGTGCCCCTAGGTTCATCAGAACAATTTTGTTTTTAGATTCCATATATATGTGTTAACACATAGTATTTGTTTTTCTCTTTCTGACTTACTTCACTCTGTAAGACAGACTCTAGGTCCATCCACCTCAATACAAATAATTCAATTTCGTTTCTTTTTATGGCTGAGTAATATTCCATTGTATATATGTGCCACATCTTCCTTATCCATTCATCTATTGACGGACACTTAGGTTGCTTCCATGTCCTGGCGATTGTAAATAGTGCTGCAGTGAACACTGTGGTACATGACTCTTTTTGAATTATGGTTTTCTCAGGGTATATGCCCAGTAGTGGGATTGCTGGATCGTATGGTAGTTCTATTTTTAGTTTTTAAGGAACCTCCATACTGTTCTTCATAGTGGCTGTATCAATTTATATTCCCACCAACAGTGCAAGAGGGTTCCCTTTTCTCCACACCCTCTCCAGCATTTATTGTTTGTAGATTATTTGATGATGGCCATTCTGAAAGGTGTGAGGTGATACCTCATTGTAGTTTTGATTTGCATTTCTCTCATGATTAGTGATGTTGAGCAACTTTTCATGTGTTTGTTGGCAGTCTGTATAGCTTCTTAGGAGAAATGTCTATTTAGGTCTTCTGCCCAGTTTTGGATTGGGTTATTTGTTTTTTTGACATTGAGCTTCATGAGCTGCTTGTATATGTTGGTGATTAATCCTTTGTCAGTGTCTTCATTTGCAAACATTTTCTCCCATTCTGAGGGTTGTCTTTTCGTCTTGCTTATGGTTTCCTTTGCTGTGCAAAAGCTTTTAAGTTTCACTAGGTCCCATTTGTTTATTTTTGTTTTTATTTCCATTTCCCTAGGCGGTGGGTCAAAAAGGATCTTGCCGTTATTTATGTCATAGAGAGTTCTGCCTATGTTTTCCTCTAAGAGTTTCATACTGTCTGCCTTACATTTAGGTCTTTAATCCATTTTGAGTTTATTTCTGTGTATGGTGTTAGGAAGTGTTCTGATTTCATTCTTTTACGTATAGCTGTCCAGTTTTCCCAGCACCACTTATTGAAGAGGGTGTCTTTTCTCCATTGTATACTTTTTGCCTCCTTTATCAAAAAATAAGGTGACCGTATGTGCATGGGTTTATCTCTGGGCTTTCTATCCTGTTCCATTGATCTATATTTCTGGTTTTGTGCCAGTACCATACTGTCCTGATTACTGTAGTATTGTAGTATAGTCTGAAGCCAGGGAGCCTGATTCGTCCAGCTCCATTTTTACTTCGCAAGATTGTTTTGGCTGTTCGGGGTCTTTGGGGTTTCCATACAAATTGTGCAATTTTTTGTTCTAGTTCTATGAAAAATGCCATTGGTAGTTTGATAGGGATTGCATTGAATCTGTAGATTGCTTTAGGTAGTATAGTCATTTGTACAATGTTGATTTTTCCAACCCAAGAACATGGTATATCTCCCCATCTGTTTGTATCATCTTTAATTTCTTTCATCGGTGTCCTATAGTTTTCTGCATACAGGTCTTTTTTCTCCATAGGTAGGTTTATTCCTAGGTATTTTATTCTTTTGTTGCAATGGCAAATGTGAGTGTTTCCTTAATTTCTCTTTCAGATTTTTCATCATTAGTGTATAGGAATGCAAGAGATTTCTGTGCATTAATTTTATATCCTGCTAGTCTACCAAATTCACTGATTAGCTCTAGTAGTTTTCTGGTAGCATCGTTAGGGTTCTCTATGTATAGTATCTTGTCATCTGCAAACAGTGACAGCTTTACTTCTTCTTTTCTGATTTGGATTCCTTTGATTTCTTTTACTTGTCTGATTGCTATGGCCAAAACTTCCAAAACTATGTTGAATGATAGTGGTGAGAGTGGGTAACCTTTTCTTTTTCCTGATCTTAGAGGAAATGGTTTCAGTTTTTCACCTTTAAGGATGATGTTGGCTGTGGGTTTGTCATATATGGCCTTTATTATGCTGAGGTAGGTTTCCTCTCTGCCTGCTTTCTGGAAAGTTTTTATCATAAATGGGTGTTGAATTTTGTCAAAAGCTTTTTCTACATCTATTGAGATGATCATATGGTTTTTCTCCTTCAATTTGTTAATATGGTGTATCACATTGATTCCTTTGCATATATTGAAGAATCCTTGCATTCCTGGGATAAACCCCACTTGATCATGGTGTATGATCCTTTTAATGTGCTGTTGGATTCTGTTTGCTAGTATTTTCTTGAGGATTTTTGCATCTATGTTCATCAGAGATATTGGCCTATAGTTTTCTTTTTTTGTGATATCTTTGTTTGGTTTTAGATGGTGGCCTCACAGAATGACTTTGGGAGTGTTCCTCCCTTTGCTCTATTTTGGAAGAGTGTGAGAAGTTAGCCCTTCTCTAAATGCTTGATCGAATTTGCCTGTGAAGCCGTCTGGTCCTGGGCTTTTGTTTTTTGGAAGATTTTTAATCACAGTTTCAATTTCAGTGCCTGTGATTGGTTTGTTTATATTTTCTATTTCTTCCTGGTTCAGTCTTGGAAGCTTGTCCTTTTCTAAGAATTTGTCCATTTCTTCTAGGATGTCCATTTTATTGGCATAGAGTTGCTTGTAGTAATCTCTCATGATCCTTTGTTTTTCTGCAGTGTCAATTGTTACTCCTTTTTCATTTTTAGTTCTGTTGATTTGAGTCTTCTCCCTTTTTTTCTTGATGAGTCTGGCTAGTGGTTTATCAATTTTGTTTATCTTCTCAGAGGAACAGCTTTTAGTTTTATTGATCTTTGATGTTGTTTCCTTCGTTTCTTTTTCATTTATTTCTGATCAGAACTTTAAGATTTCTTTCCTTCTGCTATGTTTGGGGTTTTTTTGTTCTTTTTATAATAGCTTTAGGTGTAAGGTTAGGTTGTTTGAGATTTTTCTTTTTTCTTGAGGTAGGATTGTATTGCTATAAACTTCTGTCTTAGAACTGCTTTTGCTGCATCCCATAGGTTTTGAGTCGTAATGTTTTCATTGTCATTTTTTTCCAGGTATTTTTTTATTTCCTCTTTGATTTCTTCCATGATCTTGGTTATTTAGTAACGTATTGTTTAGCTGCCACGTGTTTGTGTTTTTTACAGTTCTTTTCCTGTAATTCATATCTAGTTTCGTAGCATTGTGGTTAGAAAAGATATTTGATATGATTTCAATTTTGTTAAATTTACCAAAGCTTGATTTCTGACCCAGATGTGGTCTATCCCGGAGAATGTTACATGAGCACTTGAGCAGAAAGTGTATTCTGTTGTTTTTGGATGAAATGTCCTATAAATATCATTCAAATCCATCTTGTTTAATGTATCATTTAAAGCTTGTGTTTCCTTATTTATTTTCATTTTGGGTGATCTGTCCATTGGTGAAAGTTGGTTGTTAAAGTCCCTTAGTATTATTGTGTTACTGTTGATTTCCCCTTTTGTGGCTGTCAGCATTTGCCTTATGTATTGAGGTGCTCCTATGTTGGGTGCATAAATATTTACAATTGTTATATCTTCTTCTTGGATTGATCCCTTGATTGTTATGTAGTGTCCTTCTCTGTCTCTTGTAATACTCTTTGTTTTGAAGTCTATTTTGTCTGATATGAGAATTGCTACTCCAGCTTTCTTTTGGTTTCCATTTGCATGGAATATCTTTTTCCATCCCCTCACTTTCAGTCTGTATGTGTCCCTAAGTCTGAAGTGGGTCTCTTGTAGATAGCATATATATGGGTCTTGTTTTTGTATCCATTCAGCCAGTCTATATGTCTTTTGGTTGGAGCATTTAATCCATTTACATTTAAGGTAATTATCAATTTTTATGCTCCTATTACCATTTTCTTAATTGTTTGGGGTTTGTTTTTGTAGGTCTTTTCCTTCTCTTGTGTTTCCTGCCCAGAGAAGTTCCTTTAGCATTTGTTGTAAAGCTGGTTTGGTGGTGCTGAATTCTCTTAACTTTTGCTTGTCTGTAAAGGTTTTAATTTCTCCATCGAATCTGTATGAGATCCTTGCTGGGTAGAGTAATCTTGGTTGTAGATTTTTCTCTTTCATCACTTTAAATATGTCCTGCTATTCCCCTCTGGCTTGCAGAGTTTCTACTGAAAGATCAGCTGCTAACCTTAAGGGGATTCCCTTGTATGTTATTTGTTGCTTTTCCTTGCTGCTTTTAATATTTTTTCTTTGTATTTAATTTTTGATAGTTTGATTAATATGTGTCTTGGCCTGTTTCTCTTTGGGTTTTTCCTGAATGGTACTCTCTGTGCTTCCTGGACTTGATCGACTATATCCTTTCCCGTGTTAGGGAAGTTTTCAACTATAATCTCTTCAAATATTTTCTCACACCCTTTCTTTTTCTCGTCTTCTTCTGGGACCCCTATAATTCAAATATTGGTGCATTTAATGTTGTCCCAGAGGTCTCTAAGACTGTCCTCAATTCTTTTCATTCTGTTTTCTTCGTTCTGCTCTGCAGTAGTTATTTCCACCATTTTATCTTCCAACTCACTTATCCATTCTTCTGCCTCAGTTATTCTGCTACTGATTCCTTCTAGAATATTTTTAATTTCAGTAATTGTGTTGTTCATCTCTGTTTGTTTGCTCTTTAGTTCTTCTAGATACTTGTTAAACGTTGCTTGTATTTTCTCCGTTCTGTTTCTGAGATTTTGGATCATCTTTACTGTCATTACTCTGAATTCTTTTTCAGGTAGGTTGCCTATTTTGTCTTCATTTATTTGGTCTTGTAGGTTTTTATGTTGCTCCTTCATCTGTAACGTATTTTTTGCCATTTATTTATTTATTTATTTATTTTGATGGGTGGTGCTATATTCTTATCTTAGTGGTTGTTTGGGCTGAGACGTCCAGCACTGGAGTTTGAATGCAGTTGCATACAGCCAGGTGAGGACCTCCAGGAGGCCTCACTTCAATTAATATTCCCTGGGGTCTGAGGTTCTCTGTTAGTCAGGCAGTTTGGATTTGGAGCTCCCACCACAGGAGCTCGGGCCCAGCCTCCAGCCTGGGAACCAATATCCCACAAGCGTTGTGGCACGGTAAAAAAGAAAGAAAAAATGGAGCAGTACAATATCAAAGAATAAAAAACAAAATAAAATTAGAAAGATAAAAAAATATTAGGTAAAATAAAACTATAATTGAAACAACTGCAACAAGGTCAAATAAAACTACAACCACAAGAAAAAAGAAAAAAGGAAAAAAATAAAAGGAGGTGGGGTAACAAGCCAAAAGGAGAGAACAATAACAAAGTATTAAGAATAAAACAAAATTAGAAAAATAAAGATTTATTAGGAAAAATAACCATATAAAAGAATCAACAACAATGAATCAACAAGGTAAAACAGAACCCCAATCTAAAAGAGGAAGAAAGAAAGAAAAAAAAGCCTTGTCTATGGTGGCAGAGTTTAGGCAGGTGTGGGACTTAGGTGGGGCAGGGTTTAGGGTGGGAAGGGGCCTAGGTGGGTGGAAGGGTGACGTTTGAGCTTGAGGCGGGGCCTAGGCAGGGTGATGTTCAAGTGTGGGGTGGGGCCTCTACTTAGGACCTGCACGGAAGGGGAGATGCAGCATGTAGAAAGGAGGGCCTCTGGAGTGTGGAGTTCCTGAGTTTGTAGGTAGGGCCCTGAGTGAGGGTGTGTGGTTGGGATTTAGGCCCAACACATTGAAGGGGGTCTCCGAGTGTAGAGGTAGGGCTCTGGGTGGGGGTGTAGGGGTGGGGCTTGAGCTCTGCACAGCAGGAGGGAGACTCCGAGGGCAGAGGATTAGGCCCAGGAGCCCAACAGCCTCCCCAGTGCTTAAGTGGACAGGGAAAGCACTGGCCGCGTTCCCTTCGCACCACTCCCCCACCGTCTCCCCCAGGGTCTCCCCCATCGCCGCTGGACCCCAAACTGTGGGTGCACCCCACTGGGTGTAGGAACTCCTCCCCGCCCCCAGCCACCCCTCAGGGGTGTCAGTCCCAGAGGTCCGGCCTTTACTTTTGCTCCCCCTTCCCTCCCTCCCACTCCCTCAGGATGCACGTGGCTGGAGCAGGTCTTGGTGGGCAGAGGATCAGGCCTGGCATCTCAGCAGGTTCCTGGGGGCCCAAGTGGGCAGGGGAAACTTGGCCACACTCCCTTTTGATCCTCTACCCTCCCAATGGTTCCCCAGTTTCCCCCTTCAGGTGTGGGATCCCTTCCCCTCCCCCAGCCACCCCTCAGGGGCACCAGCCCCATCCCCCCTCCACTTCTCTGCTCCCTTCACTCCTCCCATGCCCCACGTCCCACCTGGTCACTGGGGGTTCCTCCCGTCCCATTAGGTGTCTGTGGTCCCCCCACTGGTGCCTGGTAGGTGCCTTAGTTGTGCCCCCTTCTGAAACTCTTGAGTCACATGTTAGTTATTCTGGTCTCGGTCCACATGTCTATTTCTTTCCCAATCTTTTTTTGTCCTTATTCTTAATTTTGTTTATTTTTTCTTGATCTGTCTTTGAGGTCACTAGTTAATGTCATTTCTATGAACACTGTGTAGTTAAAACTATCCAATGTGTTCTAGTTCTTTTAATTCTTTTTTATAGCTTTTAATAGTCTCTTGAAATGTTACACTTTTCCTCTACTTTGTCCATATTTTCTTCTATTTCCTTTTTGTTAATTATAATTATTTTAACATGTTTCTCTAACTTCAATGTGTGAATTTCTGAGCCTGCTTCCATTAATTGGTTTATCTCCTGATTTCCTGTTTTTTTTCACATATGTAGTAATTTTTGTTTGTATGCTGGATATTATGAATAATATGCTGTAGGGGCTCTGGATTGTGTTATCTTTTCCCTCCAAATGTTGAGTTTCATTCTTTTTTGCAGTTAAAGAATTTATGGATCACTTGGACCTTATTTACATTTGTTTTAGACTACTTGAGGAGGGTCTATTTCAGTTTTGTCCCATCCTAGGTTTTAGTCTTTACTATTATTCCTACGTATGACCTTTCTAGAGTTACAACTAAATCTCCTGGGTGTTGTTCAATGTCTTTTCATTATGGCTGGGATGAAATTCTAAACTTTCCCCAATATTGTGCTATTATTACTAATCAGCTCTTAATTCACAAGCAGCTCTTTTCTACTAGGGATATTAGAGTTTCACCCAGTAAATATACAGCTTAGAATTTGGCCAAGGACCCAAGGAACTGCACCTCATGTGGAGTTTTGAAGATTCTTAACAACTTGTTCCTATTGAGTATCTTGCCCTCTAAATACCAACTGCCTTACCACTCAAACTTTGACACTCCCAGAAACACTGATGCTCTCTTCTGGGCTTAATTTTCTTGTGCTTAGAGAACAAGGGAGAAAACTATGTTAAATATGGGATTTCTCCATGTGCTTTCTTCCCTCATCTCCTTGTGATAGCTTCTGTCTAATGCCAGAAAGCAGTTGTGTTAAGTTTTATAGTTGTTTATGGGAGAGTAAATCTGATAAGACTCTGCCATGGCTACTACTAGAAGTATGCAATAATTCTTTTATTAAAAAGCTGTTCCTTTTCTCTCATATATTGAAACATTTGTTACAGTTTTTCACTTGTATTTTGACTTTGTAGTATTATTCCATTCATACATTTTGCATCCTTACATTTTTCAACTTTTCCTTCATTCCTTCTGGGTTTTGCATCATACTTAGAAAAGTATACCAAATTCTAACACTTCATTGATAATTAATTTTTCTTATATTTATGCTGTTATTTTGGGGTTAATATTTTTCATTTATTTGGAATTAATTTTGACATAAGGAGTGGAATAATAAGGAGTGGAATAATGATTTAGCTTTTATGTTTTCCAAGTGGCTAATCAGTTGTCCCAACACAATTTGTTTCTGGGAAAAAAAACTTTTTTTCACTCACATAAAATGCCACATTTATCACCTACTAATCCTCAAGTATATTTTTATTTCCGGGCTCTCTATTCTTTTTTATTGATTGTTCAATCTATTTTCCTCTACTACTAAGTTTATTAATTATCACCAGCTACTCAATATTTTAATATCTGGATGGTTGGATCCCTCAGCTCTGCTCATTATACCTCACTGATATCTTTCTAGACCAACTGTAGTTTAATTAAATTTTTGTAAAAAAAAATTCTTTTGGTATTTCATTCAGAGTTAAGATAAAAATACTGAAAAATGTCATCACTACAGTATTTAGTTGCCCAAGATTATCTGTCAATTTTTAAATGTTGAGAGCAAAATATTACTTTTATCTTCCTAAATAATAAAGACAAATAAATCATATCTATAATATTAAACTCTTCCCAAAATTCACCTTTGATACTAGAGAATAGAAATGTGATAGGTGCTCTAAACTTTGTGCTTTAGATGTGGAGTTATAAATAAGGTGATTATCCATCTCACTGTGTCTGGCCTACTCTCCCTTTATGTATATATGAGATGCCTTTCAATCTTATAAGTGTCTCAGTTTCGACAACAGAGTATATGTTCATACTGTAAAGAACTAGCCTTGTTGACAATAATTGTTACCATTGCTTTTTTTCTCTTTTATCTCAGTTTTTATCAAATTTTTTCAGGTGTAGAACATTCGGAAATCATGGAACACTTTAAAGAACATCAAGATATTGCTTTCATTTTCTTGTTTTATCACCAGGAAACAACTGTCTATTAGCAAATTACTATTATTTGTATATATGTAGCTCCTCAAAAATAACATAAAAGCTCTCTTTATTCATCAATACAGTAAACTAGATGTTCAGAGAAATCTCTCCCAATATAGCATAGCTAAAAAAAAATGCTAGATTAAAACATCATTTTAGGGCTTCCCTGGTGGTGCAGTGGTTGAGAGTCTGCCTGCCGATGCAGGGAACACGGGTTCGTGCCCCGGTCCGGGAAGATCCCACGTCCCGCGGAGCGGCTGGGCCCGTGATCCATGGCCGCTGAGCCTGCGCGTCCAAAGCCTATGCTCCGCAACGGGAAAGGCCACAACAGTGAGAGGCCCGCGTATTGCAACAAAGCAAAACAAAACAAAACAAACAAACAAAACAAACAAACAAAAACCCCCATCATTTTAATGTATGGTTACACTGAAGAGAAAGTAAGAAAACCCCAGAGGAGTATGCTAACTTTGGAGTCAACTGATTTCCATGACCTTTAACCTAGTTTTGAGAGGGCGACATCTAGGGAGAGAAAGAGTGGGGAGACCTTCCCATGAGTTGAGGACCTCAGAGGTGAACAGGATAAAATCGTGCTCAGCAGAGAAAAATGGTGGGGTTTACGTTTTTATCTCAGCCATTGCTCAGGACTGAGTCGAAAAAAGAAAAGGAAAAAGAAAAGCTGCTCTGAGTATTCCTACCTCAGGTTTCCGTCCCCCTCAGATTTCTGTCCTCAGATTTCCCATCACATGGATTTGGGGTCAAAATTCATACTACATGTGTGGCCCAGCAAAACATGAGCAGAATATTTAGTCTTAAGTGTCTCAGATTGGTTGAGAATTGCTTGCAATTTCACACAGACTATTTTGGCAACACACTGGGGTACATGACAGAGAGAAATATGTGTGTGTGTGTGTGTGTGTGTGTGTGTGTGTATAAATAGAGGTAGTTTTGTATGTATATATTTTAAAGCAAAATGATATACTTATAAAACAAGACACCAGAGTACATTAAATGAATATTGATGGCCTATCTTTATGAAAATCTCTTTACTAAATATTTTGTCTACAGCCTCAAAGTCTGATATTTCAAGGCACTGTGAATTCATGGGAAGGCTATCAGGGAATATTTTTGAATCTGTAACGGTTTTCAAGTCCCTCTACCACCATTCTAATCCAGGCTTCCACGATATCTCATTACATGATGGCAATTGTCTGTTTATTTCAGGCATCTGGGTGAATGTGTAATAGTATGGTAGACCAATGTTTTGCGTTTCTCTGATGAGAAATGAGATTAAGCATCGTTTCTTATATGTTTTGGTCATTCAGATAATCTTCTTTTTAAAAGTATTTGACTAAGTCTTCTGCCTATTTGTTCTACTTGGTCATTTGCTTTTGTTTTCAATTGATTTGTAAAATTTTTTAAATATATTCTGGATGTGAATCTTTTGTCACATATGTGAATTTGCAAACATAATCATAATATAGTACAGTTTATTATTTTCTCAATAGTTAGCATTTTTGGAGTTCTGTTTAAGAACTTTTAACCTATCCTAGGGTCATCCATATATTCTTCTACTTATTTTCACGATCCATCTAGAGTTAGTTTTTTTGTGTTTGTTTGTTTTTCTTGTTTGTTTTTTTTTGTATGGTATCAGTTAAGATTCTCTGTATTAGTTTTTTATTGCTGTGTACAAATCACCATAAATATAGTAGCTTAAAACAACACATATTTTATTATCTCATAGTTTCCATGAGTCAGCAGTCCTTGAAATTGCTTAGCTGGGTCTTCCACTCAGAAAGCTACAATCAAGGTGTAAACTGGGCTAGGGGCTCCTCTGAGGTTCGATGTCCTCTTCCAAGCTAATACGACAGCAGCATTAATTTTCTTGCAGCTTTGAATCATGGCAGCTTGTTTCTTCAAAGTCAGCTAAGGAGAGGGGGATATTTGGCTTGTTTGGGTTGCTCACCCCTAGATCCTATTGTAAAGGGCTCTCTTGGTTAGGTGAGGCCCACTCAGGATTATCTGCCCTTTGGTTAATTTAAAGTCCACTGATTAGAGAACTTAATAACCTCAAAAAAAAATCCCTTAACCTTTGCCATATTCTATTGATTAAAAGCAAGTTACAGGTCCTGCCAACAGTCAAGGGGAAGGGAATTTACAAAGGCATGGATACCAGGGGGTAGAAATCATGGGAGACCATTCTTAGTACTCTGCTTACCACAATTCTCTATTTTTTTCCCATGGTATAATAGACTCAGGTCCATTTATTGAAGAAATGGCCATGGCCGCTGAGCCTGCGCGTCCGGAGCCTGTGCTCCGCAATGGGAGAGGCCACAACAGTGAAAGGCCCACGTACTGCAAAAAAAAAAAAAGTATCAGATATTCCAATGCATGAACATGGTATAACTCTTCATTCATTTAGATTTCCTTTAATTTGATTCAATAATTTTTTTTTCAGTGTGGAGGTTCATATATAATTTTCTTAGATTTATTACTAGATATTTGATGGGTTTTTGATGCTATTGTAAGTGATATAATTTAAAAATATTTATTTCCTGTTAGTATTGTCAGTATATAGGAATACATTTGGTTTTGTATACAAACCTTATAGTGTTTATAAATATATTGATTAATTCTAATTAATAAAAGGTCTGTAGATCCTTTTGGATTTTCTACATCCACAATAACTTAATTTGTGAATAGTGACAGTTTTATTTGTTCTCATACATTCTTTTTTTAAATTTTATTTATTTATTTTTGGCTGTGTTGGGTCTTCATTGCTGCATGTGGGCTTTCCCTATTTGCAGTGAGTGGGGGCTACTCTTTGTTGTGGTGCAGAGGCTTCTCATTGCAGTGGCTTCTCTTGTTGTGGAGCGTGGGCTCTAGGTGTGTTGGCTTCAGTAGATGTGGCACGTAGGCTCTGCAGTTGTGGTTTGTGGGCTCTAGAGTGCAGGCTCAGTAGTTGTGGAGCACGGGCTTAGTTGCTCTGCAGCATGTGGGATCTTCCTGGACCAGGGCTCGAACCCATGTCTCCTGCATTGGCAGGTGGATTCTTAACAACTGCCCCACCAGGGAAGCCCTGTTCTCATACATTCTTAATCCATTTATTTCTTTTTCTTATTTTATTTCACTGGCTAGCTCCTCCATTAAAATGTTGAATAGAAGTGGTGAGAAGAAGCATCTTTATCTCATTACCAATACCGGGGGGATCTTTCAACAATTTACTGTTAAATATAATATTTTCAGTAGGTTTCTTCTGGCAGTTTCTTTTATCAAGATGAAATATGTAAGAGCTACACCTGATCATAGCAACCTATTTTAAACATAAAGACACAAATAAGCTAAAAGTAAAATGATGAAACAAGTTATATGACGCTAACACTAATTAAAAGAAAGCTGAAGTGCCTAAAATAATATCAGACACAGTAGATTTTAAGGCAAAAAAGTAATAAAGACCTAAGCAGAAAACAATGATTATAAACATTCTTTTCTCAGTAAAATCAATACTTAGATGATATGGACAAATTCCTTGAATGACCCAAACTACCAAAGATCCCTCAAGTAGAAGTAGATAATTTAAACATCGTAATAACTATTAAAGAAATTAAATTTGTAGTTAAAAATCTTCACACAAAGAGAATTCCTGGCCCACTTAACTTCACCAGTGAATCCTACTAAATATTTAAGGAATAAATAATACTAATTCTACAGAAATTCCTCAGGAAAAATGAAAGTAGAGGGACTTTTTTCCCTACTCACACAAGAAATAAAACCAGTTTTTCCTGATGCCAAAATCAAGAAAAAGAACTTACGACTAAATAAAACTACAGAATAACATCCTCTTGAATGTAAATTCAAAAATTTCTAATAAAATTTTACCTAGTTATTTCAACAATATATAAAGGAATTATATATCATATCCAAGTGAGATTTATTCCAAACCTGCAAGGTTGCTTTAACATTCTTTAAATGTTATATACACCTCACATATGATCCAGCCATTTCACCCAGAGAAATAAAAGCACATGTTCATACAAAGATTTGTGCACCAACGTTTTTAATATATACCAACGTCTGTAATATATACAGTAACATGGATATATCTTTTTTTATTGAAGTATAGTTGATTTACAATATTGTGTTGATTTCTGCTGTACAGCAAAGTGATTCAGTTATACATACATATATATATATATATATATACATTCTTTTTAAAAATATTCTTTTCCATTATGGTTTGTCATAGGATACTGAATATAGTTCCCTGTGCTATACAGTAGGACCTTGCTGTTTATCCATTCCATACATAACAGCTTATATCTGCTAACCCCAACATCCCATTCCATCCCTCCCCCAACTCCCTCCCCCTTTGCAACCACAAGTCTGTTCTCTATATCTGTGATTCTATTTCTGTTTTGTAGATAGGTTCTTTTGTGTCATGTTTTAGGTTCCACATATAAGTGTATCATATGGTATTTGTCTTTCTCTTTCTGACTTACTTCACTTCATATGATGATCTCTATTCGCATCCTAACATGGATGAATCTTTTTTTTTTTTTTTTCCTTGGGGCAACCAAGAAATTTCTTGGAATTATAATTTTTTTTATTTTCATTCAATCTAAAGGCTATGTTATGTGATTACAGAAAAGGGGGTAAAATTTTCTCTCTCTTTTAACAAAATATACTGAATGGAAATTACTGCCTATGGCACAGTAATAGAAAGTATATCAGAACCAGAAAATACAGCTTAAATGCAGTTATCGACAGCCCTCAGAAGCATTTGAAATTTTCAAAACAAGTGAAAAACTTTATTATCATTAACATCACCATCATCTTTATCTTCAATGAGCTATTTGTAATTTAATAAGCAGCTTTCAGTAGTGGTGTTTTGATTTGAAGCATTTCTTAAAATACATTTTTTTAAAAATTCACCCAAGACAAAGATTATAAGACCATTCAGTTAATCACTTAAGCATGTATATTCATTGGGGGAAAAAAGAGAGAAAAAAAGAAAAAGAATATTTTTTTAAAAAGGAAGCACTTATCTGACTGGTTAACTAATATACGGATCCAGATAAGCCCTAGATTTCCTAAGTCTCAACTTTAGGCCACTAGCTGCATTTTCCTTCTGTCCATCTGATATTCCCAAACTGTAGAGCAATTGATGCTGTTTGAGGAGCAAAATAAACATTTAATAAAATATTTTTGATAATTATTTAGAAAAACTTCAGCACTGCAAGAAAAAGTTATATTCCAGGTAGTGCCTACATCCTTAACAGCATAGTTTGAAACACTTTGATTCCTCAAAGACCACAACCTCTAAAGTCTGCCAAAACCAGAGCCATTCACACTTTCCTGAAAGCAATCACTGGCCCAATGCAAGAGCCTAAGAAGTGGGGATGACTCCATAATTGGTTGGGGGCCAAGACCCTGGTTGACATACTGCAGTTGGTTTTTTTTTTTTTTTTTTTTTTAACATCTTTATTGGGGTATAATTGCTTTACAATGGTGTGTTAGTTTCTGCTTTATAACAAAGTGAATCAGTCATACATAAACATATGTTCCCATATGTCTTCCCTGTTGCGTCTCCCTCCCTCCCACCCTCCCCATCCCACCCCTCCAGGCTGTCACAAAGCACCGAGCCAATATCCCTGTGCCATGCGGCTGCTTCCCACTAGCTATCTACCTTACTGCGTTTGTTAGTGTGTATATGCCCATGACTCTCTCTCGCCCTGTCACAGCTCACCCTTCCCCCTCCCCATAACCTCAAGTCCGTTCTCTAAGAGGTCTGCGTCTTTATTCCTGCTTTACCCCTAGGTTCTTCATGACATTTTTTTCTTAAATTCCATATATATGTGTTAGCATACGGTATTTGTCTTTTTCTTTCTGACTTACTTCACTCTGTATGACAGACTCTAGGTCTATCCACCTCATTACAAATAGCTCAATTTCGTTTCTTTTTATGGCTGAGTAATATTCCATTGTATATATGTGCCACATCTTCTTTATCCATTCATCCGATGACGGGCACTTAGGTTGTTTCCATCTCCGGGCTATTGTAAATAGAGCTGCAATGAACATTTTGGTACATGACTCTTTTTGAATTTTGGTTTTCTCAGGGTATATGCCCAGTAGTGGGATTGCTGGGTCATATGGTAGTTCTATTTGTAGATTTTTAAGGAACCTCCATACTGTTCTCCATAGTGGCTGAACCAATTCACATTCCCACCAGCAGTGCAAGAGTGTTCCCTTTTCTCCACATCCTCTCCAGCATTTATTGTTTCTAGATTTTTTGATGATGGCCATTCTGACTGGTGTGATATGATATCTCATTGTAGTTTTGATTTGCATTTCTCTAATGATTAATGATGTTGAGCATTCTTTCATGTGTTTGTTGGCAGTCTGTATATCTTCTTTGGAGAAATGTCTATTTAGGTCTTCTGCCCATTTTTGGATTGGGTTGTTTGTTTTCTTGTTATTGAGCTGCATGAGCTGCTTGTAAATTTTGGAGATTAATCCTTTGTCGGTTGCTTCATTTGCAAATATTTTCTCCCATTCTGAGGGTTGTCTTTTGGTCTTGTTTATGGTTTCCTTTGCTGTGCAAAAGCTTTGAAGTTTCATTAGGTCCCATTTGTTTATTTTTGTTTTTATTTCCATTACTCTAGGAGGTGGGTCAGAAAGGATCTTGCTGTGATTTATGTCATAGAGTGTTCTGCCTATGTTTTCTTCTAAGAGTTTGATAGTTTCTGGCCTTACATTTAGGTCTTTAATCCATTTTGAGCTTATTTTTGTGTATGGTGTTAGGGAGTGATCTAATCTCATACTTTTACATGTACCTGTCCAGTTTTCCCAGCACCACTTATTGAAGAGGCTGTCCTTTCTCCATTGTACATTACTGCCACCTTTATCAAAGATAAGGTGTCCATATGTGCATGGGTTTATCTCTGGGCTTTCTATCCTGTTCCATTGATCTATCTTTCTGTTTTTGTGCCAGTACCATACCGTCTTGATAACTGTAGCTTTGTAGTATAGTCTGAAGTCAGGGAGCCTGATTCCTCCAGTTCCTTCTTTCGTTCTCAAGATTGCTTTGGCTATTCGGGGTCTTCTGTGTTTCCATACAAATTGTGAAATTTTTTGTTCTAGTTCTGTGAAAAATGCCAGTGGTAGTTTGATAGGGATTGCATTGAATCTATAGATTGCTTTGGGTAGTAGCGTCATTTTCACAATGTTGATTCTTCCAATCCAAGAACATGGTATATCTCTCCATCTATTTGTATCATCTTTAATTTCTTTCATCAGTGTCTTATAATTTTCTGCATACAGGTCTTTTGTCTCCTTAGGTAGGTTTATTCCTAGATATTTTATTCTTTTTGTTGCAATGGTAAATGGGAGTGTTTTCTTGATTTCACTTTGAGATTTTTCATCATTAGTATATAGGAATGCCAGAGATTTCTGTGCATTAATTTTGTATCCTGCCACTTTACCAAATTCATTGATTAGCTCTAGTAGTTTTCTGGTAGCATCTTTAGGGTTCTCTATGTATAGGATCATGTCATCTGCAAACAGTGACAGCTTTACTTCTTCTTTTCCGATTTGGATTCCTTTTATTTCCTTTTCTTCTCTGATTGCTGTGGCTAAAACTTCCAAAACAATGTTGAATAATAGTGGTGAGAGTGGGCAACCTTGTCTTGTTCCTGATCTTAGTGGAAATGCTTTCAGTTTTTCACCATTGAGGATGATGTTTGCCGTGGGCTTGTCATATATGGCCTTTATTATGTTGAGGAAAGTTCCCTCTATGCCTACTTTCTGCAGGGTTTTTATCATAAATGGGTGTTGAATTTTGTCAAAAGCTTTCTCTGCATCTATTGAGATGATCATATGGTTTTTCTCCTTCAATTTGTTAATATGGTTTATCACATTGATAGATTTACGTATATTGAAGAATCCTTGCATTCCTGGCATAAACCCCACTTGATCATGGTGTATGATCCTTTTAATGTGCTGTTGGATTCTGTTTGCTAGTATTTTGTTGAGGATTTTTGCATCTATGTTCATCAGTGATATTGGCCTGTAGTTTTCTTTCTTTCTGACATCCTTGTCTGGTTTTGGTATCAAGGTGATGGTGGCCTCGTAGAAGGAGTTTGGGAGTGGTCCTCCCTCTGCTATATTTTGGAAGAGTTTGAGAAGGATAGGTGTTAGCTCTTCTCTAAATGTTTGATAGAATTCGCCTGTGAAGCCATCTGGTCCTGGGCTTTTCTTTGTTGGAAGATTTTTAATCACAGTTTCAATTTCAGTGCTTGTGATTGGTCTGTTCATATTTTCTATTTCTTCCTGATTCAGTCTTGGCAGGTTGTGCATTTCTAAGAATTTGTCCATTTCTTCCAGATTGTCCATTTTATTGGCATAGAGTTGCTTGTAGTAGTCTCTCATGATCTCTTTTATCTCTGCAGTGTCAGTTGTTACCTCTCCTTTTTCATTTCTAATTCTATTGATTTGAGTCTTCTCCCTTTTTTTCTTGATGAGTCTGGCTAATGGTTTATCTATTTTGTTTATCTTCTCAAAGAACCAGCTTTTAGTTTTATTGATCTTTGCTATTGTTTCCTTCATTTATTTTTCATTTATTTCTGATCTGATTTTTATGATTTCTTTCCTTCTGCTAACTTTGGGGTTTTTTTGTTCTTCTTTCTCTAATTGCTTGAGGTGCAGGGTTAGGTTGTTTATTCGAGATGTTTCCTGCTTCTTAAGGTGGGCTTGTATTGCTATAAACTTCCCCCTTAGAACTGCTTTTGCTGCATCCCACAGGTTTTGGGTCGTTGTGTCTCCATTGTCATTTGTTTCTAGGTATTTTTTGATTTCCTCTTTGATTTCTTCAGTGATCTCTTCATTATTAAGTAGTGTATTGTTTAGCCTCCATGTGTTTGTATTTTTTACAGATCTTTTCCTGTAATTGATATCTAGTCTCATGGCGTTGTGGTCAGAAAAGATACTTGATACAATTTCAATTTTCTTAAATTTACCAAGGCTTGATTTGTGACCTAAGATATGATCTATCCTGGAGAATGTTCCATGAGCACTTGAGAAAAATGTGTATTCTGTTGTTTTTGGATGGAGTGTCCTATAAATATCAATTAAGTCCATCTTGTTTAATGTATCATTTAAAGCTGTGTTTCCTTATTTATTTTCATTATTTATTTTCATTTTGGATGATCTGTCCATGGGTGAAAGTGGGGTGTTTAAGTCCCCTACTATGAATGTGTTACTGTCGATTTCCCCTTTTATGGCTGTTAGTATTTGCCTTATGTATTGAGGTGCTCCTATGTTGGGTGCATAAATATTTACAATTGTTATATCTTCTTCTTGGATCGATCCCTTGATCATTATGTAGTGTCCTTCTTTGTCTCTTTTAATAGTCCTTATTTTAAAGTCTATTTTGTCTGATATGAGAATTGCTACTCCAGCTTTCTTTTGGCTTCCATTTGCATGGAATATCTTTTTCCATCCCCTTACTTTCAGTCTGTATGTGTCTCTAGGTCTGAAGTGGGTCTCTTGTAGACAGCATATATAAGGGTCTTGTTTTTGTATCCATTCAGCTAATCTGTGTCTTTTGGTGGGAGCATTTAGTCCATTTACATTTAAGGTAATTATCGATATGTATGTTCCTATTCCCATTTTCTAAATTGTTTTGGGTTCGTTATTATAGGTCTTTTCCTTCTCTTGTGTTTCTTGCCTAGAGAAGATCCTTTAGCATTTGTTGTAAATCTGGTTTGGTGGTGCTGAACTCTCTCAGCTTTTGCTTGTCTGTAAAGGTTTTAATTTCTCCATCAAATCTGAATGAGATCCTTGCTGGGTAGAGTAGTCTTGGCTGCATGTTTTTCTCCTTCATCACTTTCAGTATGTCCTGCCACTCCCTTCTGGCTTGTAGGGTTTCTGCTGAGAGATAAGCTGTTAACCTTATGGGGATTCCCTTATGTGTTATTTGTTGTTTTTCCCTTGCTGCTTTTAATATGCTTTCTTTGTATTTAATTTTTGACAGTTTGATTAATATGTGTCTTGGTGTATTTCTCCTTGTATTTATCTTGTATGGGACTCTCTGTGCTTCCTGGACTTGATCAACTATTTCCTTTCCCATATTAGGGAAGTTTTCAACTATAATCTCTTCAAATATTTTCTCAGTCCCTTTCTTTTTCTCTTCTTCTTCTGGAACCCCTATAATTCGAATGTTGGTACGTTTAATGTTGTCCCAGAGGTCTCTGAGACTGTCCTCAGTTCTTTTCATTCTTTTTTCTTTATTCTGCTCTGCAGTAGTTATTTCCACTATTTTATCTTCCAGGTCACTTATCCGTTCTTCTGCCTCAGTTATTCTGCTATTGATCTCATCTAGAGTACTTTTAATTTCATTTATTGTGTTGTTCATCATTGCTTGTTTCATCTTTAGTTCTTCTAGGTCCTTGTTAACTGATTCTTGCATTTTGTCCAATCTATTGTCCATTCTATCTCCAAGATTTCGGATCAACCTTACTATCATTATTCTGAATTCTCTTTCAGGTAGACTGCCTATTTCCTCTTCATTTGTTAGGTCTGGTGCATTTTTATCTTGCTCCTTTATCTGCTGTGTGTTTTTCTGTCTTCTCATTTTGCTTATCTTACTGTGTTTGGGGTCTCCTTTTTGCAGGCTGCAGGTTTGTAGTTCCTCCTGTTTTTGATGTCTGTCTCCAGTGGCTAAGGTTGGTTCAGTGGGTTGTGTAGGCTTCCTGGTGGAGGGGGCTAGTGCCTGGGTTGTGGTGGATGAGGCTGGATCTTGTCTCTCTAGTGGGCAGGTTCACGTCTGGTGGTGTGTTTGGGGGTGTCTGTGGCCTTATTATGATTTTAGGCAGCCTCTCTGTTAATGGGTGGGGTTGTGTTCCTGTTTTGCTAGTTGTTTGGCATAGGTTTTCCAGCACTGTGGCTTGCTGGTCGTTGAGTGAAGCTGGGTGCTGGTGTTAAGATGGAGGTCTCTGGGAGATTTTCGCCGTTTGATATTATGTGGAGCTGGGAGGTCTCTTGTTGATCAGTGTCCTGAAGTTGGCTGTCCTACCTCAGAGGCAGAGCCCTGCCTCCTGGCTGGAGCACCAAAAGCTTTTCATCCACAGGCTCAGGATAAAAGGGAGAAAAAGTAGAGGGAATTAGTAGAAGTATGAGGAAAGAAAGAAGGAAAGGAGGGTAGGAAGGAAGGAAGAAAGAAAGAAAGAAGCAAAGAAGGAAAGAAGGCAAGAAGGAAAGAAAGGAGGGAGGGAGGGAGGAAGGAAGGAAGGAGGGAAAGAAGGAAAAAAGACAGAAAGAAAGAAGATACAGTAAAAATAAAATAAAGTATAATAAAGTTATTGAATTAAAAACTTCTTATTTAGGGGAAAAAAAAAAAAAAGGGACGGAAAGAACCTTAGGACAAATGTTGGAAGCAAAGCTATACAGACAAAATCTTACACAGAAGCATACACATACACCCTCACTAAAAGAGGTAAATGGGGAAAAATCCTAAATCTTGCTGTCAGAGACCACCTCCTCAATTTGGGATGATTCGTTGTCTAAAGGAGGGAAGGAAGGACGGAAAGAAAGAAAGAAAGAACGAAGGTAAAGTATAATAAGGTTATTAAAATTAATTATTAAGAAAAAAAATTAAAAAAAAAAACATGGACGGACAGAACCCTAGGACAAATGGTGGAAGCAAGACTATACAGACAAGATCTCACACAGAAGCATACACATACACATTCACAAAAAGAGGAAAGGGGAAAAAATCATAGATCTTGCTCCTAAAGTCCACTTCCTTAATTTGGGATGATTGGTTGTCTATTCAGGTATTCCACAGATGCAGGGTACATCAAGTTGATTGTGGAGCTTTAATCCGCTGCTTCTGAGGCTGCTGGGAGAGATTTCGCTTTCTCTTCTTTGTTCTCACAGCTCCCAGGGCTAAGCTTTGGATTTGGCCCTGCCACTGCGTGTAGATCGCTGGAGGGCGTCTGTTTTTTGCTCAGACAGGATGGGGTTAAAAGAGCCGCTGATTGGGGGCTCTGGCGCACTCAGGCCGGCGGGGACGGAGGGGCACAGAGTGCGGGGCGGGCCTGCGGTGGCAAAGGCCGGCGTGACTTTGCACCAGCCTGAGGCGCGCTGTGCGCTCTCCCGGGGAAGTTGTCCCTGGATCCCGGGAACCCGGCAGTGGCGGGCTGCACAGGCTCCGCGGAAGAGGGGTGTGGAGAGTGACCTGTGCTCGCACACAGGCCCCTCGGTGGCGGCAGCGGCAGCCTTAACGTCTCCCGCCCGCCTCTGGGGTCCGCGCTTTTAGCCGCGGCTTGCGCCCGTCTCTGGATTCCGCGCTTTCAGCCGCGGCTCGCGCCCGTCTCTGGATTCCGCGCTTTCAGCCGCGGCTCGCGCCCGTCTCTGGGGTCCGCGCTTTCAGCCGCGGCTCACGCCCGTCTCTGGGGTCCGCGCTTTCAGCCGCGGCTCGCGCCCGTCTCTGGGGTTCGCGCTTTTAGCCGCGGCTCGCGCCCGTCTCTGGAGTTCCTTTAAGCAGCGTTCTTAAACCCCTCTCCTCACGCCCCAGGAAACAAAGAGGGAAGGAAAAGTCTCCTGCCTCTTCTGCAGGTGCAGGCTTTTCCCCGGACTCCCTCCCGGCTAGCTGTGGTGCACTAACCCCTTCAGGCTATGTTCAAGCCGCCAACCCCAGTCCTCTCCCTGCGATCCGGCCTCAGCTCGCAGCCCCGCCCGCCCCGGCGGGTGAGCAGACAAGCCTCTCGGGCTGGTGAGTGCCGGTCGGCACCGATCCTCTGTGCGGGAATCTCCCCGCTTTGCCCTCCGCACCCGTTGCTGTGCTCTCCTCCGCAGCTTCGAAGCTCCCCCCTCCGCCTCCCGCAGTCTCCGCCCGCGAAGGGGCTTCCTAGAGTGTGGAAACTTTTCCTCCTTCACAGCTCCCTCCCACTGGTGCAGGTGCCGTCCCTATTCTTTTGTCTCTGTTTTTTCTTTTGCCCTACCCAGGTACGTGGGGAGTTTCTTGCCTTTTGGGAGGTCTGAGGTCTTCTGCCAGCCTTCAGTAGGTGTTCTGTAGGAGTTGTTGCACGTGTAGATGTATTTCTGGTGTATCTGTGGGGAGGAAGGTGATCTCCGCGTCTTACTCTTCCGCCATCTTCCGCCTTCTCCCATGGATGAATCTTAACATAATTTTATTGAGTGAAAAAAAACAGACCCCAACACCACCACCACCACCACCAAAACAAAAAAGGGTATATACCATATAATTTTATTTATTTAAAATTCTGGAAAATTCAAAGTAATTTATGGTTACAGAAAGTAGGACAACGTATGCCTGGGGTCAGTGGGTTGGGGAGGGGTGAGAGGAGGAATTACCAAGGAGCACACTTAGGTCTAAGTTCTTGTCAATAAAACATGAACAGAATAGAAGTCTACCACTTCCAGGATGGAAATGTAAGGCCTATTCATAACTCCTCCATTCTCTCTTCTCCCTTCTAGCTATCTGGAACCCATGACAACTCACTACCCCAACTATAGATGAAAACAGGGACCTGGAGGATAGTGTATCCCTGAATGGCCAAATGAAATAGAGGCTCAACGTTTACCTTGAACATTCCCTCAGACTATTATGTGGGAGGAAAGTAAACTTTAGTCTCCTTTATGGCACTGAATTATTGTTGGATCTTTTTGTTAGAGTAGCCTAGCCTTATTGTATCAAATATTTATTGAATTTTATATTTCAATGACATTAGTTTTTAACTTGAGGAATCCTTTTTCAAATCTTCTAGGCATTTTTATTGTATCTTGTTTTATGCTTATTTTAAAAATCTCAATATCTATTTTTAACATAGCTTATTAGTAATTACCTTATATTCGGTAGCTGATAATGTCAATATTTGGAGTCCTAGGTCATCTAAATCTATTGTTATTTCTGTTAACTCTAACTCATATTGGCTTGTTTACTGTTGCATGTTTTTTAAAATTGTGGAATCTTTTTTTTTTTTTTTTGCAGTACGCGGGCCTCTCACCACTCTGGCCTCTCCCATTGCAGAGCACAGGCTCCGGACGCGCAGGCCCAGCAGCCATGGCTCACGGGCCCAGCCGCTCCGTGGCACGTGGGATCCTCCCGGACCGGGGCACGAACCCGTGTCCCCTTCATCGGCAGGCGGACTCTCAACCACTACGCCACCAGGGAAGCCCTGTGGAATCATTTTTGATTGAACTTCATTTTTGGAAACGATAAGAGATCTGAGTTAAACATGCTTTCCCTCAGAGTGAATTTGCATCGTCTTCTGAGTCAGGGGCTCTACCAAGCTTTTAGAACTTTAATTTCACCCACCAAACTGTAAATACAAATTGAATTCCAGTCCATGTTCTCATGGGGAGACTTACTAGGGCTGTGTTTTTTTTTTTCTAATCAGAGATATAGGAGAGACAGACATATTTCCCTATTGGTTCCCTTGGACAGAAAGAGGGTCCTAGCTTTGTGTGAAGCTCCCAGGTTTAGCCCCCACTGTTTGCAAATACAAAGCCTCAGCCCAGTAGCATATAAGCAGTAACCATTTGGTCCTGGGACAGTGTTGTCAGACAAAATACAGGTCACTCGGTTATATATGAATTTAGGATGAACAATGGGTAATTTTTTAGTACAAGCATGTCCCATAAAATAATTTTTTTTCACCTACAATTCAAATTTAACTGGATGTTCTATATTTTTATTTGCTAAATTTAATACCTGAATTTTGATTTTCTTATCTTTCTTGTTTCAGCTCCCTTGTCAAATTTTTAGACCTTGAGGATTTCATTAACTTTTTGTCCAGCATTAAGTGTTTTGCAGTGGGATGTCTATTTGTTTGAGAATCTCTAGTCTACACTCCTGTTTAAAGCAGAATCCCCACTTCTGCTTTATGTAATACTTTATTTAGCCTTGGACCTTATCTAATTACTTTAAGGTGTTATATATCTCTGAGTGAGATAAGCTCTTTGATTTCAAAGAATAGTTAGGAGAATTTAAGGAAATAAGTGTTTATTTTTAGGAAATAACCTTAGCCAGATAGATCTTCTATAGTATGTTTCCCAATTATTCTGGGAATAATGGAGCTACAAAAGAATCACTTTATCAACCTTACTATTTCAGACCTAATGTAAATCTCCCAAACTCAAGAAGATTTTATATGCAAGAATCTTTCCTACTTACTACTTTCGTTGGCTCCAACTGTATGTAAAATCTTTCATCTTTGCAGAACTGATATTATTTGAATGAATGGAGATACTTTAGATTTAATTTTGAAAAATTACATTCTTAGTTACCTTAGTACTGAGCCCCTGGGCTCTTAGTCTGCCCCTTTTGATTTCCCTGTGATGATCCATGAGCACCCACCTATCCGGCCAACTACTTCAGATTAAGATTGGAGCTGGCACTGGAACCAGAACTGGAAGCTTGTCAGCGACCAAGGCAGCTCCAGGAGATGCTAATTTCATGATCTCTGTCCCAACTCCAGGGCAGGTTGTCTTTCAGGCATCTCTTTTTCTGAATATGTGTAGATTCAAGGTCTTCTCTGTATTCTACTCTCTGAATAACAGAGGGAGATAGTTTGATTAGTTTCACTAATTTCCAGCACTCCTATTAGGCAGTTCTATCTGCTTGGATGCATGTCACCTTTAGTCATGCACCCACCACTGATACAGTCGTTGGGTATCACTGTGGAAAGAATTACCTGTTGTTTCTTCCCTGGGGTAGGGTTGGGAGGAAGCTTAAAAGTAGGTCACTTTGAGTGCTGTGTGCTCTAAAGCCCTCTGTGCCACATAGAATTATCACATTTTTATGCTTCTTAATATCATCAAAACATCAGAGGAAAAGATGACTGTATCTAACAAATGAGGTCATTTAAATAGGAAAATGCCAAAAGGAAATGAAAGCCTGGTGAAGTGGATGAGAGGTGCACAGGAGGGAGCTATACTTTCTCAGCTCTGAGGTACTGGATCTGCAGTAGAGGGCACTTGAAGTGAGAAGTGTTCATCATTTTCTCCAGGGCAACTGACCCATTAGAGTCCTTGTAGCAAATTGACTGCCTCAAATTCCCCTTTCAGTAACTTCAGCAGTATGTTCTCAGCATTTTCTGGTACAAGCCTATATGCCCTGCGTGCTCTGGTCATGAAGACTGAGCACAGAAACTGCTCCCAGCTGAGATTTGCAGATAGATTCAATAGCTCCACTAGATGTGTAGGCCAAGCCTGCTGGAGAGTAAGGGGATTAACAGGTGTTTTGGCCATGGAGAGTATAGCATAGCACAAGAAAGAGAATATTTAGAGAGAAAAACCAGGCTGGGAAGGAGGAGATTCATGCTGTGTAGTACCTGGAAGTATAGAAATGCAGGTCAGCCATATCAGCCTTAACTTCATCAGAAATATGCACACTTACAGCTAAAGATAAAAATTCCTTACAGACATGTAATGTTAATCCTATATTAAATAGCTAACATATTATGATCATTACTTTTGAAATCTTACCCAGTTCAAGACTAGCATCTTAAGCACTGGGAGGCATATGCCAGGGAATTTACAAATTGAAAAATGAAGCCATTGGCTTTATAGTAATGGCAAAATGTTAACTGGAGCTGAACTGGAGCTCTGAATGGCTTGATGTGAATCAGGCCAAGGTGGTGTTTTTGTATATTTGTGTTGTCTGCTTTATTACAGCTGGGTATACATCAGCTTTCTAGACCAACTCACTTATACCACTTGTGGCTACCTTAGGAGCTGGCTAGCTAGGTGCACATTCATGAATCATGGCTGGGAAACAAAGAGAGGCAGACTCAGTGCTCACGCCCTCAGTCCTAAGGTGACTATCACAGGTAGTTTTTGAAAGCCTAAATCGAAAGTATAACTATTCATTTTCTGTAATAATATCAGTTCTGCAAGGATTAAAAAGTTTATGTGCAGTTGGAACCAACTAACATTCTAAATAGGAAACATTATAGCATATAAAAATTTGTTGAGTTTGGGAGATTTATATTAGATCTGAAAAACTGAGGTTGATAAAGTGACTCTTGCAGCTCCAATATCCTCATATACTGGAAAATGAAGAATATTTATTTAGATTATATCCTTCTTTTCAAGGGCTTTTTGTACAAATAATGAAATAACCATCCCCTTCTTCCAAAGCTTTGTCATACTAAAGACATCCAATATCAACCAAGAGTGTTCTCTTTATCTAAATCTGCTAAGGGTGTGGGGAAAGCTATAATACACACTTGGACATTTACAAATGGACTGGAAATTAGATGGTATCTGGGAATTATTGTTCAACGTTCTTAGGTTATGTAGGAAAATGTCTTTATTCTTAGGTGAGGTACAAAATGTCTACAACTTACTTTCAAATGATTGTATATAAGTATACATACAAATACATACATATATAATCTCTTTATGCATACATATCATTTAAAATGTAGAAAAATGTAAACAATTATTGAATCCAGGTGGTAGATTTATAGGTGTGCATTATATCATTCTTTTAACTTTCTATTTGAAATTTTTATAATAAAATGTTGAAAGAAAGAGAACCATATTTAAAAAAGAAGATACTGGAAAAGATAAGCCTTATTAGCCAGTATATTGTGAACTATTACCTGACATACTTTTTCTTCCCAGTAATCTCCTGACTTCCTTATTCCGCAGCCATGTTCCTATTAACACTAAGTCATGGGCTAAAGTTCATTAGTCCAGGGAATGGGGAAGATATATACAGCTCAAAGAGGTCACTTTTCAGCTTTGACTTTCCAAATAAAATTTTTAAGACTGTGGCCAAAATAATATTCTTTTAAGACTATGGACAAAACAAGAGTCTGGAAAGCCAGAACTTCATTTAAAAGAGCCATGCTTTGCTGGTGGTGATAAAGTGCTGTGTACAAAGAGCCATAGCTTAGAGGGTTAATATTAGAATTATATTCTAAATAATGCAGGAGGAGGTCTCTTCTCCCAGCATTAGAGTAGGTTAAATAAGTTAAACATTCTTCTTATCAAAAAAACTAGAAATACTCATTAATTATGATAAATATCTTTTTAAATGCTTAGATAATCCCACAAAAATGAAGACATATTTTTGTGGGCTTAAAACAAATAGGAACTGAAAACCAGAACCGTAAGCACCTGAACTTCTGCTGCTGATTCTCTGCACTGTTTGCTGGTCTAACACAGGAGTTTGATGTTTTAGTAGCATCTTAGGGGCAAATGAGATGTCAAGTCTTTGGGAGACATAGATTTAGAACTAAGATCAGGTTCCTTGAAGAACTCCACCACCAGTGAAAATATGAGATAAAATTTTGCTATTAGCAAGGGGGAATAACAGTAACCTTGTCTATTTTGTCCTGGGATATGAGTAGGAAAAAAATCTTCCCTGAGAATTTATAACCAGAGTTCTGTCCTGGCACAAGTTTGGGAAATAAATTTACACCCTTTGCAAGGTCTATAACCAACAAGTCAAGATGTTAATATACATGTGGTCCTGTGTAATATCCTTACAGCTTTTGCCAAAAGCAAATTCAAAACTACTCTAGAGGGATACATCTTCAATCCAGACTCCACAGGATTACATAGATTTAAACCAGCCAAACATGAACTCACAGTCCAAAATTATGAAACACATGAGGACACAACCATCCATGAATAAGAGAGAGAAGAAAAACATCACAATTAGACCCTTCAAGAATTTAAGAAATTGGAATTATCAGACTCTAAGATGAATGAGAGTAACTTAATTGAAGTAACAAAGGAATAAAATATATGAGATAAGAAAGAGATATTAACAAAGGTCAGGCAGATCTGAAGAACACACAAGTACAACTTACAGAAATAAAATATATAGTTATTGAAATTAAAAAGTAGTGACTGCCACTGGTAAATCTAAGGTACACAGCAGGAGCAATTGCCTTCAACTGAGCTACACCTGATTCCCACAGATAACTTTCACTAAAGAGAAGCTCACAATCAAAAGAATAAACCATGCACTATGGGAATAAGTTATCATACCCAATGAAAACCAGGTTAGATACATAAGAACTTTAAAATTAACGTGCTGATGATAACTAAAGATATAAAATAAAAAATGGAAAGTGACACAGAAAATCATTATTACTAATCAAACATGTGGATTCTAAAAAGAACCAAATTAACTTCCAGAAAGTAAAACAATAGTCATTACAATTTTAAAAGTAATGGAAAATTCAACAACAGAATAAACACAATCAAAGAGAGATTTAGTGAGCTAGGAGATAAAGCTTATGCATTTACCCAGAATGCTGCCTCTAAAAATAAAGAAAAGGAATATGTGAAAGAGAAGTTAAAAGATATGGGGGTTAAGAGAAAAGGTGTCTAATAGGAATTCTAGGAAGAGATAATGAAGAGAATAAAAGAACAGTACTATTCAAAGAGTTGTCTGACAGACAATGGCTCAGAATTAGAGAAAAACATGAATCTTAAAACCCAGGAATCACAAGGCCAAATTGTAAATAAAACTATATCCATACCCAGACATATGATGAAACTTCCAAACCATGAACACAAAGAAAAGATACTAAAAGAAACCAGAGAAAAAATGACAATCTATGAAGGAAGAACAATTAAACTTTAAATAGACTTCTCAAAAGCAACAGTGGGAACCAAAATAGAATAATATCTGTGAAGTCATGAGAGAAAAGAACAGAGCACCTAGAGTTTACCACTGACAGATCTTTGCTAAAAGAGCCACCCAATAACATTGATAAGAAAGAAATGGGGCTTCCCTGGTGGCGCAGTGGTTGGGAGTCTGCCTGCCAATGCAGGGGACGTGGGTTCGAGCCCTGGTCCGGGAAGATCCCACATGCCGTGGAGCAACTAAGCCCGTGTGCCACAACTGCTGAGCCTGCGGTCTAGAGCTCGCAAGCCACAACTACTGAACCCGCAAGCCACAATTACTGAAGCCCGTGTGACTAGAGCCTGTGCTCCTCAACGGGGGAAGCCACCGCAATGAGAAGCCCGTGCACCGCAACGAAGAGCACCCCCCGCTTGCGGCAACTGGAGAAAGCCTGTGCGCACCAACGGACACCCAACGCAGCTAAAAATAAATAAATAAATAAATAAATGTATATGAAAAAAAAAAGAAAGAAATGGAATCCAGAAGGACAGAGTGAGATACAAGATGTATTCTTCAGCAAACAAATTGGTAAGCATATGGGTAAACTGACTGAATTAAACAATAATACAAATGCTGACTAACTCACAAGGAGAAATTTCTGCATATAATATTAGAGCATTACCTTGCAAATTTTTTATATCCATAGACACTGCAATGTAAACCTTAAACCTTACCACAAGTTCCCAAGCTCTCCCTTGAAATCAACAAACTCAAATGGTGGGTATCCCTAACAAACCTCAGATATTTCTCATGTTCAAGACCATGACTGGGTTTACCTTCAGACTTTTAACCAAAGAACATTCTTTCCTCTTCTGTGATGTCAGACCTACGAATTTGATAGGGAAAGCAGCATTGCAGGATTGTTTTAACCACAAGGATCTGTGGTGATGGCTAACTGAAAACAGTCTCTAGAAATGAAATGGATGGGCAGCCTAGTAAGATGTTGCTTGACATACATAGGATGAAACCTTGGGGGTTTGCTGAGAAGACATGGGGACCCATAGTGGAGATTCATGGCTTCTTACCAGAATTAAGCCAGTTTATAGAACCAAAGACCCTTGACAAAGAGAAGCCGCAGCCATTTCCTAAGTTAACGGTGCACTGCAGACAGGTAAATACTCAGATCTTCCAGATGTTATTAGATACGCTCTGTGAATTTACACTGATTCCCAGAGATCAGAAACATCACAGTGTTCCATGATTAGAGTTTATGGAGATCAGTGATTGGGGAGTCTTGGCCTGAGCCTCAGATTCACGTTATTTCTTTTCCCAGTCCCAGATTATGGAGTGGGCATAGACTTTCTTTGTAACTGTCAGAATCACCATGTTTGTTCTCCGACCCAAGGAGTGAGAGCTATTATGGTGGGAAAGGCCAAGTGGAATGCCTTGGAGCTGCTCCACCCAGGAGGACAATTGTAGAGCTAACTGCCACCATGACAGCTGCAACTGTGGTGCTTCCTACTAGACCTCAAGCTGGGGATTCTTGGGAATCTTCTGGAAACCTATGGTCTCCTTTAAGATGACAGGTCTCACCCTAGACCCTCAAACCTTCAAACATGCAGATGACTGCATGAAATATATAAATCTCTTTCTCCAGATTCAATGAACAAGACATAGATTGTCATGCTTAAATCTTCATTCTTTTGTTCTTTATTTTCCTAGCTATCTTCTTTCTTCATTTTCTAGTTTAAAGCTACTGTTAAATACTCTGGTTAACTCTCTGTCCGGTGGCTTACAGTAGCATTTGTGCCACTTTATTGCTTTTCTTTTTTTTTTTTGCGTTACGCGGGCCTCTCACTGTTGTGGCCTTTCCCATTGCGGAGCACAGGCTCCGGACACGCAGGCTCAGTGGCCATGGCTCACGGGCCCAGCCGCTTCGCGGCATGTGGGATCTTCCCAGACCGGGGCACGAACCCGTCTCCCTTGCATCAGGCAGGTGGACTCTCAACCACTGTGCCACCAGGGAAGCCTTGCTTTTCTTAAGCGCCATCTCCTGGCCTCTACCACACCCATATCTATTTTTCCCATTGAAGCCAGGAACCCAATTCCACAGCATCATACTGCATGGTCATTTCCAGTCCCAAAGGAGTCACCACCGAGCTCTTCAAGGATGCAGGTGCCTCTTCACAAGGGCTTGGTTAGTGAAGGGAGGGTCCTCAAGTCCTCTGAGGAGGGTGTGATAAGAGATCCTGAGCAGGTCGCCCATCATATATCCATTCCAACCCACCTATTTCTCTAAGACTTTGGTCTCCTTTTTCAAAAGGATGCCATGAAAATAACAAAACTGTTACTGTCCTGGGTCCCAAGAGATGAGGGCATGGAGCTCCCACCCGAGAACATGAGAGAGAGAGACAGAGAGAGAAAGAACCAGCCACATTGAGAGGAGCAGTGGGGTTGGCTGAGGGACACAGAAAACTGGAGGCCTTGCAGCTCCCCTCGGTGAGAGATCCAGGGAATAACCACGTCAACACCGCTCTCCTCACCTCCCTCCAGTTTCCTCTCAGAGCTTCAACCAGCCAAACCCAACCTGAGAAAGAGGGCTTGGAGCCCTGTTGCTGCAGTTCATACAGGTCAGCCTTCTGGGGCAAAGAGAAATGTGGAAAAGAGGGGCGCAAGGCAAAAGAAAGGCAGAGAAATGTTTGTATCCTCTCAGAAGAAAAGAAATGGAAATTCATAAGTTAGTGTCTTTGTAGAAAGAAAAACGTTACATTTCTTCCAACATGGCAGTAATATATGTTAAAATGGGCTGCATGTCTATTTTTCTGCTCTTCCTAAAGAAAGCTAAAGAAAAACACAAATAAGGAGGACCCACAAAGATCCCTGTCAAGAGGTCAGATAAATTAACCTGGATAAGGACATATTGAGAGTCAGACTGTCAGAACACTGACACCCTGGTTCTCACTTAGGACCTGTGAACCCGAAATACTCCAGTCTGTTTGTGGGTCACTGCCTCACTTCAGGCAGATCTCTGCTCAAATTGATTGCCTCACCTCAGAGAGACCATCCAAAACCAAACTAGCTAAGGTGTGCCTTTTCAAGTCATTCTTCTTCTTTTTTTAAAAAATAAAACCATTCTTTAAAGTTATATTAACTTATTTTTTATAGCCTGTATATTTCATTAAAATATAATCTTATAAGTTTCAAAGGGCATGGGATTGTTTTTTCAATTTTATATCCTTAATGCCTAGAACAGTGCCTGAAATAAAGTACACCCATCGTTTTTTTTCCCCCCGAATAAATACATATTGAGCTGCCAGAAGCCCAACCATAATCTCAGCGTCACCGGGCTCCTCACCACATTTCAAGCCAGGCGCTTTTCAAAGTCAGTATTTTTCTAGGTGTTATTTTCTGCCCATTGTGCTCTCTGTTTAATAGCTCAGAGTGACACAACTCAATAAAAATTTAGAGAGTACAACAACTTACATAAATTTTACCAATTCCTTGAAAAACACAAACTACTAAAGCTTAGTCGAAAAGGAATAGTTAACCTGATCAGTTCCATATCTATTAAAGACATTGAATTTGTTGTTAAAAATTTTCCCACAGGGCTTCCCTGGTGGCGCAGTGGTTGAGAGTCCGCCTGCCAATGCAGGGGACACGGGTTGGTGCCCCGGTCCGGGAGGATCCCACATGCCGTGGAGCCGGTGGGCCCGTGAGCCATGGCCGCTGAGCCTGCGCGTCCGGAGCCTGCGCTCCGCAACGGGAGAGGCCACAACAGTGAGAGGCCCGCGTACCGCAAAACAAAACAAAACAAAACAAAAAAGTTATACATGAGGTGAAAAGAGCATCCATCAATTAAAAAAAAAAAAAAAAAAAAAAAAAGCATGATGGTTCCAACTTCTCTTTCCCAGATCTTGCCCACAGCCCTCCTGATTTGAGTTGTGCTCTGCTACCACCTGCTGGTCATCTATGGGAAGCTTCGCATGTGAAGCTGTCATTACCAGTCCAGCCCTACAGAGTGACTACAGCGTCACCTGCAGTTGTTCTTAAGGGGCTGGTTTTGAAATCCTTGGCTTGTCTCTATTTTTCAGGTGTTTCTGAAAAATTCAGAGTGAAGGACTTCTTCCCAGAGTCTGACGTTCCGGCCGGCCTTCAAAAACAGGATGCCGACAGAGGCCTCTCCACTGCGTCCCCTGAACCTTTCATATAAATAATGGTTCACTCAGCAGTGCCTGACTGGCGCATAGTGGGCATTTTCCAAATGAGAGTTCTTCATTCTTCTCTCCGTCCTCCCCAACTATCCCCCGCCCCAAAGGAAATGCTTGGCCCTTGTAGTCCTCCCATTTGGAGCATGCTTAAAGCCTGAAATAGTCCCAAGAATTTGGAGACTTCTTGCTGGCATTTAGGATTCCCTAGCTGAAAAAATCTGTCATGGACTTATGCAAGAGAGACCCTCCTCATCTGGGGTGTGTGCACCACTGCAGAGTTGGCAGGCAGCTGACCTGGTTATGCCAGGGCTTTAGCTAGGTGGGCTTTTGAGGTCAGCAGGGGACTCAGACTCCAGATTGTGCAGTAGGACTGAAAAACATACATTAGTGACTTCAGAAGACTGACCATTATTTTTTTCCACCTAAAATCTGGGAGAAACATTAAGAAATAATGTGTGAATGCATATATTCACATATATACAAATAATATAAATTTCTGATAAAAGACAAAATATCAACAGTACTTATCTGAGAAGACAGGTGATGAGATTATTATTTTCCCTTACTGCATTTTCTAGGTGGTTTTTTTTTTTCCCCCTGAAGTGAACATTTATTACTGGTGAAACATTTTTTAACCTAAAAAAAACCCCCAATATTTCGTAATCAGAGACCTGGCACTTGGGAAATTTTGCTGTGGGTAAGATAGATACAGGTCTCCCAGGCTGGAGATGGGAAAGCAGAAAAGGGAATTCTGGGGAGTTCCCTGGTGGCCTAGTGGTTAGGATTCCAGGCTTACACTGCTGTGGCCTGGGTTCAATTCCTGGTCCAGGAACTGAGATGCCACAAGCTGCACGGAGGCCAAAAGAAAAAAAGAAAAGAAAAGAAAAGGCAATTCTATTTCATGATTGCAGCTCACTCACATCAGCAATTTGAAGATGGTAGACAGTTATGCAGCCTCTTTTATGTCACCACGAGCTTGGCTTGGAGGGCATGCTGCTGGCCCTGGAGTCCAGAGACCTGGCACTGCCTTGTGTCCCCACCTGTTTTCATTCCTGCTTCACCCATGATCTCCTGCCACTTCCTCTGTCCCTAACCCTCCCTGCTAATGGTAATCGTCCCGTCCTCACTATGACATCTCTTTCCATCGCCTGGGGAAATGTTCACAAACAAGTGGCTAGAGACAGACATTGATCATTCAGTATTAAGTCAAGGGAGAGAGGGAGGGAACCACGAGGACTTTTTTACCATTGGAGATGTTTGTGAATATCAAAGTCTAAGACTTATGAACCTATACAATTTAGCATGAGCTGAGAGAGGCTAAAATCGAGGGTCTCCCCATTAGCAACCGAAATACCACGAGTGAAATTGGACCCAGCTTCTCCTCACTCCCAATGAACTCGTTTTTTCTCCTCTTTGCCTTTCTGAAAATGGGGCCATCATCCTTCAAGAAACCTACGCATAAAGTCTGGGAGTTAGTTTTGCCTCTTCTCCCCATCTAAACAAGTATTCAGCGTTGAAGATTCTGTCTCCAGGATATTTGTATCTTCTCTCCTTCCCACTGTGCTTTCCTTCCTCCATTCCATTGCCTCTGCTCACCCCATACCACTGGTTTCCTAAGAGGTTTCACGCTCCCAGTCTGCCTTGGTCCAGTCTGTCTAACTACGAGAAGGGTCAGTTTTCACCATGCTGTCAAAAACATTCGCAAGTTACCCAGTGTGGACTAAGAATGTCGCCTGCCATATCAGTAAAGAAAAGGATGTTGCGGCCATCAAGCCATCAGCCATGGCAGCTGCCCCAGACTGTGCACTCTGAGGGGATTCAGGATGAAGGAAAGCAGGATACTGGCCCAGCAGTTAAGGTGCAGATCAAAGGAATGATTTCAGTGAGCCCAGGCTTTTGCATCCTCCCACACATAGAAAAGCGCTAAATTCTTTAACTTGAGATGTTTTATTTAATTATCGGTAGTCTTTTTTTTTTTGAATCTTATTATTATTTTTTTATACAGCAGGTTCTCATTAGTTATCTAGTTTATACATATTAGTGTATACATGTCAATCCCAGTCTCCCAGTTCATCCCACCACCACCACCACACTCCCATCAGTAGTCTTTTACGTTCCTTTTTTTTTTTGCAGAAACTCCTATATATCCTGGCTCCTCTCTTACCTCTTTAGGGCAGTCCCTCAGAACTATCTGAGAAGATTCCAGGCTTAAGTCCTCAGCAAGTCCGCCAAAGAAAATATAATTCTCAACTTTTAGGTTGTGTATTTTTTTTCAGTCGACACCCAGTACTGACCAAATAAAATCTGAATTCCACAGCTGGGCATATAAGCCCTTCCACAATCCAATCTCAGGCTTATCATCTCTACTCCCCTCCTTGTAACTTCTTAGTCAACAGCCAGATTTGACGATTATGTTCCGGGCATGCTAATGGCCCCTGGGGCTGTGGACACAAGTGAGACACAGTGCACGCCCACCAGCAGGCCCAAGTCCTGTTAGAGAAGCAGCCACAGTGTAATAAGGGATGGCCAAGGCTCTTCAGGAGTCCAAGCTGGAGAGTGTCAGGCTGGGGACAGGTAAGGAATGGGAATTAGCTCACCGACTTGGAGTAGATAAAGGGGCTGGGGAATCGGTCGACATTTCAGGCAGAGGCAACAGACGCACAGATGCGTGGAATTGGAAGAGTACATGGCAGGTACATGGCAGGTTTAGAATGGCTAAAGCAGTTTAGGATGCCAGCTGCTTCTCTATTCGGTTTTGCCAATAGGAGGCACTAGAAAGCGCTGGAGAACGAAAGAAGGAGAAAGTTGACTTCTCCTGTTGTCCATGTTTCTCGAGAGTCATGGACAGTTGGCTCCAGCCTTTCCAAGGCCCCTTGGGTGCCAGCAGCTGCTGGGTTGTAACCCCTTTGACAATCAGTGAACCAGCCCCGCTGGTCCTTCACCAGATAAGCCTTAAAATTCCTTGGTAATTAATCGAAGCCTCTGCTGGATTCTCCTTCCTCGGTGGTCTGAGTACCAGCTTTGCAGAGCTTCCTCCAAGAAGTCTAAATTCCAGGCTCTCAGAACTCCTCCTTTAAGTTCTCTGGTTCTGGAAACATCATCTTTCCCTTTAGGTTCCCCGCTCTGAGGAGGAGCTCTGGCTTCCTGCAGTTCTCACTCTCCAGGTTATCGTCCTGTTCCCCTTTACACTCTCAGCCTGCCAGCACTTGAGTGACCAACTCCTGATCCTAAATGCCTCTGTTTAAAAAACTTCATGTGTCCTGAGCAGATCCCAATTACTACATCATGTTCATGACTATTTCTCTGTAGGGAAAGGTGAGTTTTTGAAGACATTTAGGCAGAAAAGTGACTCCTCGCCACAGACCTTATTTTATTTCATCTTTTGGCAGCATTTGACTCTGTGGATAACTTTTCCTTCCTTTAAATATTACATCATCTTGGCTTCTATAATGTCATACTCTCATAGTTCCTCAATAGCTTGACTAGATGGATCAGGAGGCAATGCATGGAACTAGGTTTGACTTTGTTACTTCCAGTGACTCAGGTAGGGTACGGTGCTTTCTGTCCTCACAACCTTCAGTTCTGCTATGTGAGAGGTCCTGATTCCCAGGGGAGTGGGAGAGGCCCCCTTTCAGGGCAGGCCTCTGCACAGTTTCCTGAACTGGAAGCAGTGACAGTCACCTGGCCACATTGGGCACCTCATGCATGTAAGCCGTCCAGTAAGTAAAGGAATTACTATATTGATTGTCACAGTGGACCCTGATTACCATGAGGGGCTAGTATTGCTGCTACACAATGGGGAGGGGTAGGAAGGAGTATGTTTGAAATTCAGAGAATTCATTGAATTTATTCAAGCCTCTAGATCAGCAATTGGCAAACGTTTTCTTGAAGGGCCAGAGAGTAAATATTTTCAGGGTTTCAGGCAATAGAGTCTCTGTCATAACTATTTAACTCTACTGATGTAGTAGTCATAGACAAGACACAAACAAACAAGCATGGCCATGTTCCAAAAACAGTTATTTACAAAAGCAAGTAGCTGGCCTATAGTTTTGGCCTATGGTTTGCTGACTTCTCCTCTAGATTTAACCTCAAGTAACCAAGAATTACAGAGCATAGAGGAAGATGTCAAATGATACCATGAAGTTGCCATCAGCCAAATCCAGAATGTGAGAAATTCCACAAACAAATGACTTGTTTTCTTCAACAGATACGTGATATGAAAACAAAGGAGGAAGATCTTCTATATATTGAAATATACCTAAGAAACATATTAATAAAATTCAATATGTGGACCTTCAATTATAAAAAAATATCTTTATATTATCAGGGAAAATCAAACACAGGTTGGGAATTACATGATTTTGAAGAATTGAAAAAAATTTTATTGGGTGTTATATTGATATTGTGTTTATGTTCATGTCATATATAGTGTATATGCAAATATATATACAGAGAAAGAATGCAATATCTGGGATTTGTTTTAATATAGTCCAGCCAAAGGAAAAAAAATTGTGTTTGTGTGTGTGTGTGTTTGTGTGTGTGTGTGTGTGTGTACTGTGTGTGTGGGGGTAGGTATCAGTGAAATAATAATAATGGCAAAATATTGATATTAGTTGAAACTGGTTGATGGACACTTCATTATATATACTATTCTCTCTGCTTTATGAATGTGTGAAAAATTCCATAATAAAGACTTTAAAGAACAGCGAAAATGATTTAAATTGAAGGAAAATGTTGAAGATGTCGCCATGCCAAATTTCCGATCACTTTGCTCATTTATTATTTAGGTACACACCAAACGAAAAAAATGTTGGATGCTCAATTCTTTAGGTGCACATCTTTCTCAGTTTTCCCTGTTGTAGGTGGGTTTCTGATCTAAACCTTTGGGTAAATAACTTATTCTACTAAATTGTAATTTCCACAAGGAATTCTTTAATCTTTTTATGAAGCTAAAGTATGTCTGTTGAATATGTACAAGAGGACATTAGAGATAACATCCTCTCCCTTCCTTGAGTCTCTCAGTGAAAAATTTAGGGAAAGAAAATGTTCATTCACTTGCTTTTTTCCATTTGAATCTTGGGCACATACACTCCCTGTGCTACACACTCCACATGTCCAGTTATTTTATAACTGGCCGTTTCCAACATTAACCTTACCAGCCTGGTCCCTAAAGGCATTTGAGCTTGGACCCCTCTGTGATACCACCTTTGATACCTAGAAAGTATCTGTCCCTGCCAGGCTGGCATGTGCTCTAACGTTCAATCTCTTGTTATAATGCCATTTTTAGATTAGGGAGACCCTTCATCTTTAGCTTCCCTCCCCCATCTTTTTAGTGATTTGTATTGACTCAAGCTTTCAACACTCATGATGAAGGTAATGAACCCCCAAGCCCAAGGATCTTTCAAGTACGTATCTTGGGAAAAGTTCAGCCTTAGAGGTTTCAACCTTAATCTTTATTGAAAGCCAGAAAAGATAGAGAATAAAGGCTATTAATTAGAAAGTGAGTGGTGGGCTAAGGAGTTTAGCCTCCCTGAATATCATTTGGAGGGACTGCCTGATGAAGGGCAGGGGGAATCCAGGTGAGAAGCCCAGGCCTCTCAACCTTGAGCCTTTAAACTCACCCCACACAGAACCTCAGACCCAACCTCAGTCCTCCATGGCTTAGGAAGGCAGCTTCTTAGCTCTGACGCCCCTCCGCCTACCTTCTATCATCTGCTGAATCCTAACTGGAAGTACAAAGGCCTTGAATTTAACCCAAGAAAGGTGAGCATTTTTAAAAATTCAATTGCCTAGAGGGAGGCACCTTTGTTCAATTTTGTAGGACAGCCCTAAAGCCAAAATCTCTAGGTCTAACTGCCGAGAGCTTATGAAAATATTCAAGGCCTGAAGAACAAAACACATTGGCCTCAAAATACACACACAAAAAACTGCAAAATTGAAATGAATAAATGAGTAATTACATGTCTTTCCCGGAAAAGTTTGCCACTCAACTGAAACATATTGCACCTGCATTAAATGTAATATGGGATGTGGGTGCTTGTAATATGCTTGGTATTTGAAGGGTGGGCTCTTCAAAAGTAAGAGAGCTCAGGGCCTCTAAACACTAGAAAACAACCCCACAGGACAAAACAACACTGGGGTCCCACTTCTTCTCTGGAGTCAACATAGATTCCATTATAGCCCTTCAGGAATCAGAACACTGACTGTCTCACGCCAGGCTCAAAGTGAGAATTTTACTCTGCCCTGGAGTTTTGTCAACTTCCACTCTCAGTGTGGCCCTGGCTTCGTGTATTCCCCTTTCTGAGTTTCCATTTCCTTCAAGGAAGTAGACTAGGTTCAGAAGGAAGCCCGGGTGTGGGTTCAGGAAGAAGAATTGTTTTTTGTTTTGTTTTGTTTTTTAACATCTTTATTGGAGTATAATTGCTTTACAATGGTGTGTTAGTTTCTGCTTTATAACAAAGTGAATCAGTTAAACATATACACATGTTCCCATATCTCTTCCCTCTTGCGTCTCCCTCCCTCCCACCCTCCCTATCCCACCCTTCCAGGTGGTCACAAACCACCTAGCTGATCTCCCTGTGCTACGCTGCTGCTTCCCACTAGCTATCTATTTTATGTTTGGTAGCGTATATGTGTCCATGCCGCTCTCTCACTTTGTCACATCTTACCCTTCCCATGTCCTCAAGTCCATGCTCTAGTAGGTATGTGTCTTTATTCCCGTCTTACCCCTAGGTTCTTCATGACCTTTTTTTTTTTCTTAGATTCCATATATATGTGTTAGCATATGGTATTTGTTTTTCTCTTTCTGACTTACTTCGCTCTGTATGACAGACTCTAGGTCCATCCACCTCACTACAAATAACTCAATTTCGTTTCTTTTTATGGCTAAGTAATATTCCATTGTATATATGTGCCACATCTTCTTTATCCATTCATTTGTCAATGGACACGTAGGTTGCTTCCATGTCCTGGCTATTGTAAATAGAGCTGCAGTGAACATTTTGGTACATGACTCTTTTTGAATTATGGTTTTCTCAAGAATAGTTTGGGGCTTCCCTGGTGGCGCAGTGGTTGAGAGTCCGCCTGCCGATGCAGGGGACGCGGGTTCGTGCCCCGGTCCGGGAGGATCCCACATGCTGCGGAGCGGCTGGGCCCGTGAGCCATGGCCGCTGAGCCTGCGCGTCCGGAGCCTGTGCTCCACAACGGGAGAGGCCACAGCAGTGAGAGGCCCATGTAATGCAAAAAAAAAAAAAAAAAAGAATAGTTTGAAGGTCAGAGCTGAACACAGCTCTCCAGCCAGTAGAGGTAATCTGGAGCAGAAGGCTCCTCCCACTCCCACAAGGAGTGTCAAGAAGCGAATCTCCTTCTCACACCTCCTAATCTTAACATCCAGTTCACCTCCACCACACACACTCCAAGAAGTCTGTTCAGCTCTGGGTTTCTAGTGCAAATGAAGTGTCTTGGCTGAAACTGATCTGAAGTTCTGCACAGGACTCTAGCCAGGAGCCTTGAAACCAAGACCTGAACCCCAGTCCCAAAGTGATATTCTGATTTCATTTGTCATCTCAGTGAGTGGCTACCTGGTGGTATCTTGGCAAAAGAAAAGAATAAAGTGGCATCTGAAAACAGCCTGTACTTTTAAATGTCTCATTTAACAAACAAATAGTAGCCAAACACCTACTCTGTGCCAGGTTCTTGGCTGCTCATGTCCCCTCTCTTTCCCAAGGCACCAAACCACTCCTTCCTCAGCCCTTTATTTACTTATTTATTTTAATTAATTAATTAATTAATTGATTAATTTTTGGCTGCGTTGTGTCTTCGTTGGCTATGCGCAGGCTTTCTCTAGTTGTGGCAAGCCGGGGTTACTCTTCGGTGCGGTGCCCGCGTTTCTCATTGCAGTGGCTTCTCTCGTTGCAGAGCACGGGGTCTAGGCATGCAGGCTCAGTAGTTGTGGCACATGGGCTCAGTAGTTGTGGCACGCAGGCTCTAGAGTGCAGGCTCAGTACTTGTGGCGCATGGGCTTCATTGCTCCCCGGCATGTGAGATCTTCCCAGACCAGGGCTAGAATCCGTGTCCCCTGCATTGGCAGGTGGATTCCCAACCACTGTGCCACCAGGGAAGCCCCAGCCCTTTATATTTTAATTTAAGTGTTTAGCACATCAATCCAGATGGTACCCAAAGGAGCAATGGAAAAAGACTGGAGAGCCTGATAGAATATGCCTGTGTGGAGTTCGCATTTGTGGGCGACTCCGTTTCAAGGAGGTGGTGTGAGCAGGAGGGAGCTTGGAATTCAGCAGGTTGTGGGTGGAGCCCCTGCTTTGCAAGTTATCTGTAGCAGGGTCACATAGGTCACTTAATCTTCTTGAGTTCCAATTACGTCCTTTAAAAATAGCAATGACTATAATAACTATCTAGACAGTAATTGAAGGATTAAATTATATATGTAGGCAAATTGCTGGGCCGTAGTAGATGCTTAACAAATATTAGATCCTTCCCACCCTTCCAACCTCCAGCATGGTCTCACTGAATATTTACCGTGCACCACAAAAGTGTTTTTTATTGAAAAGTTTAAACTGACACTTCCGATGTCACTGAACTCAGGTTCGGCAGCTTGCTGCTTGAAAGCCAATTCTTGAGAGCCAAGCGTTAGTTGGAAAGGAAAGTTTGCTTTGTTCCGCAGCCCAGCAACCTGGGGAGAAGGTGGACTCTTGTCCAGGAACCAATTCCCAAGATTCTGCTTGACCATGAAAGTTTTTAAAGGGAGAATCATTTGGGGAGTGGGGTCAGACTCTTCGTTATCTTCCATCATGTGCAAACTTTCTTCTGATTGGTTGGTGGTGAGGTAACAGGGTGGTGGTCCAGGACTCTTGTGTTCAGCCTGAAGTCACCATCCTCCACCTGGTTGGGCCTTAGTTCCTGCAGAAGAACTCAAAGACAGTGTCCTGCTTGGTTTCACCAAGAGCTACCTAACAGCAAAGGTGGAAATTCACTTTCATACACACACTCCCAGTGAAGTGACAAGTGAACAGGACTAGGCAGAAAGTATTGTAGTCACTAATGGGAATGGACTAGAGGTGTTACAAATTAATTGACCAAATACAAGGAATGTCGTTTTATGAAAGAAATACATGACCAGAAATGCCACTGAACATTTGTGTCATTTTCCTCACCTCTTGGCTTTTATCTTTTCCTCTAGACATGGGATTAATTTTGCTGTGTCCCCAGTTAGGTATGCACTCAGGTTTCACCCACAAATTGTCCTTACTCTTGGACAGATGCATAACCTCCAGCAAGTGCCTGCATTATTGTGATGAAAAATGACACCCAGCAAGTTCTCTATTTATAATACAAACTTTCTGAAGAGTATCTTTGAAACCAAGCAGGACCCTCGCCCTCCTGGGTACAAATCCTTTCTGGGTCTCCCACTTCCTGTTTGCCGGAAAAAAGCTTCCGCCTCCTAGACCTTTCCTGAGTTCCAAAGGGCCGATTCAAATAGTGGCTAATCAGAAAGGTGAGGGAATGCAGAAACAAAGGAGGAACAATCAAGAAACAATAATGCAGTGATAAAGCAGGGTCCTGGTTTCTCCTCAAGGGATACACATAACAATACCTTTGAGTTCTTCTGCAGGAACTAAGTCCCACACAGAGGTAGAGGAGCACAAGAGTCCTGGAGCACCGCACTCTTACCTCACCGCCAGCCAAACAGAAGAAAGTCTACACAGGGTGGGAAGACAACGAAGACTCTGACCCCCTCCCCAGACGATTAACTGCGATCAACTTCCCCTTTCTCCCTTTAAAAACTTTCATGGTCAAGTAGACTCTTTGGAGTTGGTTCCTGGACATGAGTCCATTTTCTCCCCAGGTTTCTGGCCTCCTGAACAACAAAGAAACCTTTCCTTTCCAACCAACACTTGTTACACGAATTCGGTAACACCTTGACTGTACGTATACATCGAAAGCCTTAAAATGGATATACTCCTTAACTTGGCAATTCTAATTCTAGGAAATCATTCAAAGGAAATAATTAAAATGTGCTAAAAATGTATGAAGAGCATGCTATTTATAAATTAACATGGGATGTTATGTAGCTATTAAAAATGTGCTGTGGAAGAATAATGACATGGGGAAATATTCATAATAAACTTCTATTCTGAAAAGCAATTAGGCCTTATGAAGTCTAGAAAGAAATAGGCAAATTATTTAGTGATTATTTCTGGATAATAAAATTGTCAGGGAGAAAAATTTTCCTCTGTCCTCCTAGGTTCTGGCTTGTCTAAGAATTAAATTGATGTGAGACAAACAGGAGAAAAACAAAAGTTTAGTAACATTTATACATGGGAGAGTAGGGGAGTAGAGTTTGCCACCCTAAAATATGTGTCTTTGGCATATTCATTGTTTTAGTGTGGTTATTTTTTGAGAAACAGCAGACATGGGAAGGGCTCTGAAAACCAACTAGAAGTTGCCCTTTTTTAAGAAACACATCTGTAAAGGAAACCTCCACTTAAGTGTGTCTCCCTCTCTGTACCTGGAAGAGGAAGATGACAAAATCTCTAGAAAATCTTATCACGAAGAAGGCTTCGTGATAAGAACTTAAATCTGCATCACAATCACCCTTGTTTACTGTTCTTCTCCTAGAAACCTCCCATAACTGACTCTCTCCACCCTCAACATTCTCTTCTGTCTTTAAGTACAGAATGAATATTTATTATGATAGAGAAGAAGTAGAAGGAAGGGGAGAAGAAGGAGAAAGAGGAAAGAGAACAGGAAAGAGGCAGAACAGGAAAAATAGGATTGCAGAGAGAATAAAAAGTATGTGAAGCTTTGGGTTCACACAACTGACAACCCACTCACCTCTGCTTTGCAGAAATCCTCATTCAGTGATTTAAAAACAATTTTTTTAAAGCTTCAGACTTTTTTTTTTTCCATCAAGTGACATGTTGTACTGAACACTAACATATAAAATGGATGAGACTGGGATGGAACTTGCTGTACTCATCCAGGTAATTCCTAGCCTGCCCTGGCCCTCCTCCAGCTCTGAGACACCTCTGAAGAATTGTTAGGATCTGAGAAAAATTGGAAAGCCACTGACTTAATTCATTTGTAGATGATGGTCACAGGAGTGCCTTTGTGAGTAGAACCCTTATCTCCTATAGGATCAATGTTAAAATTTGTGATGTTTCTGAGACCCCATTTCAAACCACACTAAATCTAAGATCAGTCATTAAAATAAGGGTAAAGAAAAATGAAAGTTATGAACATGGAATTCACATTAAAGATGTTCCCTTTGGAAGACTTTTTCCTACATGAGTTTTATTGGCTGAAGAATTTATTTAACTTGAACCTGATAAATACTTCTACACCAAGTATAGGTCGTCTCATTGCTCCAAGGATTTTCAAACTGTTTTCAATATTAGTATTATTTGTCCAGAAATTTTTTATGGTTAATTGATATGCATGAATGCCTCTGAAAACACTTGAATGAAATAAGAGAAGGTGAGGGAGATTTTCCAAGGTCACTTTACCTTCTTCATTGATTCCTTGTTCAAAACACAGAGTGTATCTGACTTCAACCAGGTAATCTATTTATTGCCAAGCAGGATCCATGATAGAATTGCCCAAAGTCATTAGCAATTATACATAAAAGTGCTGATCATTACAATGGGGTTTTATTTATGGTAAGGAAGATTACGGAAGCAAGATTTTTTGGGTCAAATTAATATACTGGCTTTATCCTGTACATTAGTCTATAGCTACTGAATGAAGCAGATGTAATTTTATTTCAGCCATAACAGGCATGGGGAGGTCTTGAGAATGGTATTAGATGATGTGGAGGAGATATTTATGTAACATAGGTTATGTTGCAAATGTCTTCTATACCAGTTTACACATCTGGGACATGATGTGTGAAGTATAATATAGCTTCCTTGATAGTAGGCTAGCTTGTGGTAAATT
The DNA here is from genome assembly GCF_937001465.1 of Orcinus orca. Lineage (NCBI taxonomy): Eukaryota > Metazoa > Chordata > Mammalia > Artiodactyla > Delphinidae > Orcinus > Orcinus orca. The sequence continues at coordinate 156,353,983 of NC_064559.1, read as the reverse complement.
CACGTCATTAACTAGAAAGGACTCTCCAAGTATCTACCTTATAATCATGTATCCTTTAAATAAGCATTGCATTTGCAAATTAACTTTGATGTATCTTTGATATTTCAATTGTTTTATGAATCAGGAAAATAGCTGCCATTTATTACTTTCTAAATGCAATCATCTTATCATTAATTTGACATGCATCATCTGATTTTTATCCTCAAGACAACTCTATGAGTAGGTACCATTCATGTCCATTTATAAAAATGGCTTATAGTCTTTGACTTGCCCAAGGTGACACAGGTGGTAAGAAGGGTAGGGGTGGAAAAATTTTCCCTTCTTCCCTTCTAGGTTCTTTGGCTGGTCTAATAATTAAATTGACATAAGACAGAGTAACAGAAGAAAAACAAATTTAATTTTGTATATACTGGAGTCCCAAAGATATGAGACCCAAGGACAAGTTGAGACTTATATGCCATCCTGGGATAGGGGCCTGGGGCTTCAAAGGGGAGGAGAAAACTTCACAGAACAATAAAAAGAGCAGATGTTTGGTAATTAGATGTCTACCCTTCCATTGGTAATTAGATGTCTACCCTGCCATTTCAGATAAAAAAAGTTATCTCTGGTATTAGCTCTCTTTCCAGGTCAGGCCCACATATAAATTCTTTTCTTTTTTTTTTTTTTTTTTTTTTTGCGGTACGCGGGCCTCTCACCGTTGTGGCCTCTCCCGTTGCAGAGCACAGGCTCCGGACACGCAGGCTCAGCGGCCATGGCTCACGGGCCTAGCCGCTCCGTGGCATGTGGGATCTTCCCGGACCGGGGCACGAACCTGTGTCCCCTGCATCGGCAGGCAGACTCTCAACCACTGCACCACCAGGGAAGCCCAAGTCTGCTGAATCTTGATTCCCTTTGGTTCAAAACAATCCACATGCCAAAGTGACATATTTTGGGGTCACATATTCTGCTCCCCATTAGAAGCATGGTCAGAAATCAAACCAGTCCATCCAACTCTTACGCCCACCCTCTTGACTGCTCTGCAAAACGGATGCTTGCAATGTTTTCCAGTTAGAACTGTATCTTTATTCATTGTACTTATTCTTCCACAGTCTAGCACATATGCATTTAAGAAATATTTGTTTAGTGAATTAATGAATAAAAATGATGATTTGAATTGTGAATAACCAAAATAATATACCAATTACTTCTTAAATACATCTAGGCTCTATTTACTTTTTTCCATTTGTATTGTCAACATTAGCCCAAGCCCCCATCCGTTTTGCCTAGACTTCTTCAAACTTGGCTTCCTCCAATCTATTCTCACTGTAGCAACCAGAAAGTACATTCCAAAATGCAAAACCTTTCCCCCTTTGATGCAGAAAAGAGAGTGGGGTGCTACAGGATGGTCCCAGGTCATGTCCTAGTCCTTGGAACGGCCACCAAGTGTGGGTTCTTGGCTTTGCACAGGAAAGAATTCAAGAATGAGCCATAGTAAAATGAAAGGTTTATTCATGGAGATGCACACTCCATAGGCAGAGTGTGGGCCATCTCGGAAGGTGAGAGTGACACCAGGGAATGGGGGTTGCCAGTTTTTATGGGGGTGGGCAATTTCATAGGCTAATGAGTGGATGGAGTATTCCAGCCGTTTTGAGGAAGGGCGGTGGACTTCCAGGAATTGGGCCACCACCTACTTTTGACCTTTATGGTCAGCCTTGGAACTGTCATGGCCCCTGTGGGTGTGTCACTTAGCGTGCTGATGTGTTACAAAGAGCATATACTGAGGCTCAAGGTCTAGGGGAAGTCAACCCATCTTGGACCTTCTTGGTTCCAATCAGTTTATGTCATGTCCTTGGGCTATGTCATTCTTTTAAAGGTTGTGCCCTGCTCCCTTCCTGTCTCACCTTCACCCTCAGAAAAAATCTTAAATGGTTTTCCCTTGCCTCTAGGATCAAGTCCCAAATCCTTAACACAGTATACAAATGCCTTTCAGCCTCATCTCATACTGTGTCCCCCATGGCTCTCATAATCCCCCTGTTTGGTCCTTCAGTCCTCACGGTGCTGTTTCTGACCTCAGGAATTTGCCCGTGCTCTTCCATGTGTTGGAAATATACTTTCCTTTTCCTTCCATCCTCCACCTCTAGTAATTCTTCTTCATCTTTTAGATCTCAGGTCAATTGTCCTTGCTCAGAAAAGACCTCCTAGACCCCTTAGTCTAGATCAAATTCTTCTAAAGTTCCCCCTTTTGGCACCTTGAACTTCTCCTTGTTAGCACTGATCACTATTACAATGCACACTCATTTGACTTATTTTCCCCTATTTAAATGCAACTTCCAAGGGGCAGGGCTATGACCATTTTTATTCACTTTTATGAAGACCATCAGTGTCTGTCCCATAGTAATCACTCAATAGCTACTTAACATTCAAAGATTTGTTTGTTTGTTTGTTTTCTGCTGCACGGGGCCTCTCACTGCTGTGGCCTCTCCCGTTGCGGAGCACAGGCTCCGGACACGCAGGCTCAGCAGCCATGGCTCACGGGCCCAGCCGCTCCGCAGCATGTGGGATCTTCCCAGACCGGGGCACGAACCCGTGTCCCCTGCATCGGCAGGCGGACTCTCAACCACTGCGCCACCAGGGAAGCCCCAAAGATTTGTTTGAATGTAAGAATACAATCAAGATATTGTGAGCTTAGGTTTTCTCATGTTCCCATCCTCCACCCTATGATCATGATCGAACACTTCTGGAGCAACTGTTTTGCTCAGGGCACAGCGATGTTTAGAGTGGATTTTAAAACTATCAGCACATCTGCTGCCAGGGCTCAATGCTAGGGAAGCTCACAGAGTTAAGAATAGAAAAAGCAAAGCACATGTGTGATAGGCAGGTCATAAAGGGAGGCAACGGTCCCAGCATGGCTGGGTCACTGACCACCTGTGAGCTGCCTTCACTTTCTTCTCATTACCACCCTCTATTTTCCTTCAGGTGGGAGGAAAGGCAAGTACAGAATGCACACTGCCTGCTGGCCTGGGTGCTGCTGAGAGCCACTGATTAAAGCAGGGGAGGAAACTCTTTTTCTCAGTTTCATCTTCTTGATCCTCATACCAGCTGTGTTTCAAGCTGAGCTACCACACACCCGCTGGAAGCCGTTTGCTACTTGATGTTATGGAAAGGATGACATTTAGTCCTTCAAGTGAGAGAGATGATCAGCTCATTAGGAGGCCAGAGGAAGAAAAAAATTTTTAATTTGGTGTGCGTCTTTCACCCTGTGACCAGTTGAAGGGTTAAGAACAAAAGCACAAGTGTGTGTGTGCGTGTGTGTGTGTGTGTGTGAGAAGCAGTGTTGATGTGAGGTTCTCTATTTCCAAAGCATCTATCACTGTGGGCAAATTTAATTTCATGAAATTGAAATGGTGGGTATGGTGCTGGCTCTTGAAAGCGCCGCTGGCCTGAAGCTCTGGAGTCCTTCCTATGCTTTGTCTCTGACACCTCTGGCTCCACTTGTAGAACTAGAATCTAAAGAGGCAGAGTGTTCGCACCCTCCTAGACTATATTATCAAAAAGCATGATTACTTACCAAAAAGGAACAGAGAGAAGCCAAAGAGAAGAACAAAGCTTTTCTCTACTGGGCACAGCATGTTTTCTAAGACCTTTTAGAACTCACCCTAGAGAAAAGAAAGAATTCAATATGCAGTTATCTTTCTAAGGGAAAAAAATGAACTGTGCTAAGATGGATATTTCTATTCAAATTTGCACATCATATCTGCCCTGAATGATTAGCGCTCTCAAGGAGTAAGAATTTTCTTATTTTTACTTTTTTTGTTTTTGTTTTTGCAGTATGCGGGCCTCTCACTGTTGTGGCCTCTCCCGTTGCAGAGCACAGGCTCCGGACGCGCAGGCTCAGCGGCCATGGCTCACGGGCCCAGCCGCTCCGCGGCATGTGGGATCTTCCCGGACCAGGGCATGAACCTGTGTCCCCTGCATCGGCAGGCGGACTCTCAACCACTGCGCCACCAGGGAAGCCCTTATTTTTACTTTTTTAAAAAAGCTTCTTTTAATATTTGAATTTAGAAGTGTTAGATTAGGTGCTGCCTAGGGTTGAGAGCTTGGGGGTCAGATCGTGAAATTTATAATCTAAATATTTCCCACCCTGATTTCTAGGATACCAGCCAAACAAATTTGTGGAAGTCAGCAGCTCCCTTTCAAAGTAAAGAGCATTTACCTTTCTACATGGTCACTACAAGTTTTTAAGGGTGGTAAATTTGGAATATTGCGTAGTATTCATCTGGACCTGCTAGACCATGTCTGTCTTGGTCTCTATTGCATTCTCATTGTAAAGCATAGTGCTTAGGTCACACTAAACCTTCAAGAAAATGTTCTGATGGGATGAATAATTAAATGATTCTTTCATCATCGTGATCATCATCAACACTATCCTCTTGAGCACCCAAATTTTGTAGGGAACCCAGGAAGGTCCTTGTTCCTTCCGCTCTGCTTAGCTATAGACATCAATGATCATCATCCCATAGATCAGTACCCTACTCCATCCCTGAGTTTGTGTTAGGAGACTTTGCCATATATCACTTCCTTACCAGGGGGTGGATTCTGGAGTAAATCTCGTTGCCGTAAGCCCAGCATCTGTTGTATCTGGATGAAACCTCAGAGTGAGATGCCTGGAGGTGCTTGACCTCCCAGTCTCGTTTCTGTGCTTGGGAGTATGTCCCTCTTTTACTGTCTAGCAGGGGTTTTGCTGCAACAATGGCTAACTAATAAACAGCCTTAGACAGTCTGACTGCAAGTTCCACCTCTGCCTGGTGCCTCCTACCAGGCTACGTGCACAGACTTGGCCTTGTAACTCAGAGAAATTAACAAATATAACCAATACTTACTGAGCATTTATATACTTGGTATAATTCTAAATGTGTTGTCTATTCTAGCATATTTAATCTTCTTAACAACACTGTGAAGAAAACACTATTTTTATATACCCTTTAAAGATAAGGAGATTGAGTCCAGACAAAGAAAATTTTTCTATGGTTAAACAGCCACATGATTCAATGCAGTTTATTTAATTGAAGAGCTCATATTCCTACATTTATGCCATAACTAGTATCCCCTTAGGCAGAGAGAATATTCAGCCATTACATGCAGCCATTATAGCTGGTGTCCATTCTGATTGTTTGGGAGTCCATTCTGCTTCAGTATTTTGAGTATCAGCTCTTCTCCTTGTGAGGGAGATTCTTGGCCATCTTTCAGAACCTGCTGTGTAGCTAAGCTCCATGATGCCACTCCAGCCGGGTATTGATTTCATTCCTTCTCAACTCATTCCACACTGAGAGTATGTGGCTATAGGACAAATGGAGAGGAATGAGGCAAGGTCCTTGATCTCAGTGCTGTTAAGACAGGTCTTGAATATCAAATAATAGATAATGCTTGGTTAGAGGTAGCTACAAGTCACAGACACCAGCTCAGAGGTATAGACAAGGCCACACAGAATTTCAGAGAGGGAGTTATCACTGAGACTTCTCACAAAGGAGGTGGACTTGAGCTGAGTGTTGGGGGAAAATTTGGGCCAATAGTATAGAGACTTGTATCTTTGGCATCAGCTATTTCTCAAGTAAATTTAATTCAAAATAATATGTTCCTGAGGTATATTTTGAGACTGCCTGCCCTGGGCTCCAACACTATCATTAAGTCTGCCATTGGGGCTTGCCTGCTGGCACAGTGGTTAAGAATCCATCTGCCAATGCAGGGGACACGGGTTTGAGCCCTGGTCCGGGAAGATCCCACATGCCGCGGAGCAACTAAGCCTGTGAGTCACACTACTGAGTTCCCGCATCACAACTACTAAAGCCCGCACACCTAGAGCCAGTGCTCCGCAGCAAGAGAAGCCACTGCAATGAGAAGCCCACGCACCGCGACGAAGAGTAGTCTCCGCTCGCCACAACTAGAGAAAGCCTGCGCACAGCAACAAAGACCCAACGCAGCCAAAAATAAATAGCGTTATATATTAAAAAAATAGTCCACCATTTTTCTCGTAAATATTTTTATTTTTTGGAGGGGAAATAGTGCCCTTTTCCTGGATAAAACTTGTTTCTGTCAGGTCCCAAGAGACAATTCTCATTAATTTTCAAATTAGTCTGGATCATAAGTTTAAAATATCCAGTCCAAAATATTGATTTTCCCTTATAGGTTAACTGAAAAGTTGGACTTCTAGTTGGTGAGCCACCAGCTTCCAGGGCTTCTGCTCTCTGTTCACTTCCTGCTATTTCTGACCTTGGCCACATAGTTTCACAATCTTCAAGTGGACTCACTTTTCGGGGGGCTTTTTGGCCTCAGTGCAGCTCCCTGATGCAGGCAATGCTTTGCCTTTCACTCTCCACCCAATGCCACCATGCCATGCCAGTTCCTAGTTTTCCAGCCCTCTCTCCAGCAGTTTCTCCTTATTGGAGTTCTTCACCCTTCTAGATATTCCTCTAGAAGGAGCTTAGCATAGCTCCAGGCTGGCCTTCTCTCTTGTCTGGTCCATATGAGACCCACAAGGAACAGGCACTCATGGCTCACCCCGACAGTCTGGGAGTGTTGGGTCATAAGAAGGCAGCGACTTTTATCCTTTACCTGCAGGTCATGTTAATCTTTCTCATATGAGGGTTAAGGCAACATTCCTTAGTGTTCTTCAGCTTTAGAGAACAATTTAAAGTTCTTGCAGGACTTGCAAGTAGCTAAAGGGGACAGAGATGAACCCTTTTTTCATTTTGGGTGGAGTAGGTTGGGGTATCACAGAAAAGCCAAGCTCTTTCCAAAGAAAACTCTCTACAAGTCCTGTCTCTATATCCACACCTCACCCCCTTTATAGGCTGAACTTGTAGTCTGATACCTGCTATGTACCACATTAGTCAAAACTGAGATAAAGGGCTTCCCTGGAGGTCCAGTGGTTAAGACTCCACGCTTCCACTGCAGGAAGCACAGGTTTGACCCCTGGTCAGGGAACTAAGATCCCACATGCCACATGGAGCAGCCAAAACAAAACAAAACAAAACAAAACCCCCAAAAACCCCGGAGATAAAAAGATCTCATTTTAACGTTCTGTCATTATTATTTTTTTAAATCACAACTGAGAACAGGAAAACCTACAGAATTATATTTCTCCCTTCTGCCATGTCAAGGACCTGGAGATTCAGCTGAAGAAAAATGTCTGGTAATCTTTCCATTTTGAAGAATACTGGTGAAGAATCACCTATATAGAAGCAGTTAGAAGTTAAAAAAAAAAACAAAACAACGCTGGGTCAAATCTCAGTCAGAAGATGGTAGAAGTCCCAAGTCTTAAACTGGCAGCTCAATTTAAGCTTCTTTTCTATGTTGCTTATTTCATTAAACCACTGGGAAAGGATGCCAATATTCAGCCTTACAGACTTGGTTAAAAGCTTTTTAGATTGATAATTGCAGGATCTTGAAATGAATAGTATTCTCAGGTTTAATAGTGGCTTTGCTGTAAACAAACAATTCTTAATACATTTCATTTAACTACAGGAATAATTAAGAATATGGATTTATATTACTATAAGTTAGAGATTGAGAGGGGGCTCCATGATGGTTCAGTAAATGGGGAACAACCAACAGACCTTTTGTAATTTTCAAAAATGATATGATCTCTCTTTCTTTGTTCTTTTAACCCATAGCAACCACTTTGATAATAAAAATATGCCCTTTAGGAGTGAATTAGCATAAGTATGTAAATACTTGGTATTGATGAAGTGTAGGTATATAGGAACTTTTACATAATACAGGTGGAAGTGTAATTGTTACAACCTTTTGAAAGAATAATTTGACAAAATGCATCAACAGCCTTAAAAATTTCCTACTCTTAAACCCAGTAATTCTCTTCTAGAAATCTATCCTACAGAAAGAAAAAACATGCAGAGGTATTTTTTAAATGACATTTTTGTAAGTGAAGCAATCTTAGTGTTCAACAATAAAGGTTTTACTAAACTATCACATATATATATCATGAAATTTTATGGAATCCTATGAGTCTATATTTATCAATACAAAAAATGTTCAAATGAAAGCAGGTACAGAAGAATATGTAGAATCAAATATCATGTTTGTTTTACATATTGTACATTAATTCATGATACACAGGTCAGGAAGAACCAACATTTAAACAGTGGTTATCTCTGAGTAGTAGAATTTTGAATGGTTCACCTTTTCTGTCTACTGGTATTTTATAATTTTTCCATAACAGATATGAATTAAGAACACTTATAAAGAAGAAAGTAATTAGAAGAGGTTTTATGTGGTCCAGAAGCAAGAAAAAAAAATGAAAAGATGAAAAAATACATCTACCTAACATTAAATAAGAGAAAAATATAGCTTAGTGCTCTGGAAAAAGCAAAACTGGCATCTTCTTCTCAATGAATGTTATTGATCACCTGTTAATTATATGGTTCTGTGCAGCAGAGAATCCCTGAGATACCTAAGGCAAAAAGATGAGGTAAAAGGAGCTTTTATTTTTCTTAATAAGGACACATTTTATATTTGAATGAAGAGTTCAATTAAATTTCCTAGATTCTGTCCCCAATAATTCATCTACTAATGTCAATAGATTTTGAATTCTATCTTACTTTTTTTTTAACTGAATTAGGAACATTGGTCTTTTATTTTTGCATGTTTCCCTTCTACAATAGAAGATATCAGTTATGTATAATTAACATAGGGTGCATGGTAGTTTCATTCCATCTGAGTTCAGCTAAAGCCTCCAGAATGACCCTTATACCAAACTCCCATCTACAATGCAAGTGTATTCTTCTGCAAGGCAAATGTTTCTAAGGAAACTTTATGGAAATGGAAAAGCTCCAAACATACCATCTTATATCCAAAGGAGAAAATGACACACTCATTAATAACAAATGTGATTGTCTCAGGCTCAGTGAAGTAAGAATTGGTTGTTGCTGTTCAGCATGGAAACCAGTAATAAAAAGGGATTCCCTAGCTCTGTTTCTTATGCCAACGAGAGAAATGTGCTCACATTAAATCTTATCTATAAATCATGAAAAGGAGAAAGTGTTTGCGGGAATAAATGGAAACCATTAGCAGGTTTCTGTTAAGAGGGCAAGGGAGCTAATGCATTAAGGCCAAACTGGCTTCTCAAAATATGTTTATCAGATCTATCACCCTCTTCCATCAACCTTCTCACTCTCTTCGCTTTCTCTTTTCAGTTGATCTGAAGCCTCGGCCTGTAAGAGAAAGATGTTATTAATACCTAAATTCTATTTGTAAAATAGGTGAACCAACCCAGAATAGCCAATACGATATTGCAAGAGAAGAACAAAGTTGGAGAACTGACACTACCTAACATTAAGACTTATTATAAAGCCACATTTTTCATTAAAAAATCAAGAAAAGTACAGTATAGGAATAGACCAAAAAAAAAAAAAAAGAATAGACTAAAATATCAATGGAACAGAGTAGAAAGCCCAGAAATAGACCTTCATAGGTATAGCCAACTGATCCTTGACAAAGGAGCAAAGGCAATGCAATGAAGCAAAGACAATCTCTTCAACAAATTGTGCTGGTACAACTGGACATCCACATACAAAAAAAAAGAATCTAGACACAGACCTTACACTCTTCACAAAATTTAACTCAAAATGAATCATAGACCTAAATGCAAAGCATAAAAATATAAAACTCCTTTAAGATAACATAGAAAAAAACCTAGTTGACCTTGGTTATGGTGATGCCTTTTTATATACAACACCAAAGATATGATCCATAAAAGAAATCATTCAAAAGCTGGATTTTGTTAAAATTGAAAATGTCTGTTCTGCAAAATACAATGCCAAGGGAATGAGAAGACAAGCCATAGACTGGGAGAAAATATTTTCAAAGGCCATATCTGATAAAGGACTATTATCCAAAGTATACAAAGAACTCTTAAAAGTTAACAGTAAGAAAATAACTTGATTAAAAAATAGGTCATGGACCTTAACAGATGCCTCACCAAGGAAGATACATAAGTGGCAAATAAGCAAGTGAAAAGATGTCCCATCTCATATTTCATCAGGAAAATTAGGACAATGAGATACCACATCTATTAGAATGGCTAAAATATGGAAAACTGACAACATTGAATGCTGGTGAGGATGTGGAGAAACAGGAACTCTCATACATTCTGGTAAAAATGTAAAATGATATAGCTACTTTGGAAGACAGTTTGGTAGTTTCTTACAAACTAAACATACTCTTATCATAAGATCTAGCAATTTCATTTCTTGGTATTTACCCAAAGAGGTTGAAAACTTATGTCTACACAAAAATCTGCATAAGGATGTTTATGGCTACTTTATTCATAATTGCCAAAACTTGGAAGCAACTGAGATGTCCTCCAGTAGGTAAATGGACAAATAAACTCTGGAACATCCAAACAATGGAATATTATTTAGTACTAAAAAGAAATAGTTATCAAGTCATGAAAAGACATGGAGGAACCTGAAATGCATATTGCTAAGTGAAAGAAGCCAATTTGAAAAGGCTATGGATGCACTGATTTCAACTATTTGATCTCTGGAAAAGGTAAAAATATAGATGGTGAAAAGATCAGTGGTTGCTAGGGCAGAAGGGATGAATTGGCAGAGCAGAGAGGATTTTTAGGGCAGTGAAATACACTATATGATATTATAATGATGGATACATGTTATTATATATTTGCCCAGACCCATAGAATGTACATCACCAAGAATGAACTCTAAGGTAAACTATGGACTTTAGGTGATTATGATGTATAAGATAGGTTCAACCTTGGTAACAAATGTACCACTCTTGAGTGGTGTTGATAATGGGGGAGGCTATGCTTGTGTAGGAGCAGGGAGTGTACATCTCTGTATCTTCTTTTCATTTTTGTTTTGAACCTAAAATTGCTCAAAAAAATTAAATTAAAAAATGAAAAAAGCTAAACCACACAGTCAGTTATCTACACACCTGTAACTAAAGTAGGAAGAGAAAAGAACCCTCTCCTGGTACTTACCTGGCAGTCCAGTGGTTAAGACTCTGCGTTCCCAAAGCAGGGGACACTGGTTGATCCCTGGTCTGGGAACTAAGATCCTGCATGCCACAAGGTGCAGCCAAAAAAAAAACAAAAAAAAACCTCTCCTTAGAATGGGCTTTATACAAAGTGATGTATTCTGAGATTAAAGGACGGAGAGACTGATCTGTGCACTATACAGGCGGTAATTGACAGATAATTTGGTCAGTTTTTAAGATAGATGACATTTAGTTATGGGACATAAAAGAATTTAAATCCATTTAGTAATGTATCTTGCTCCAAGATGGGAAGTTGCATTATTGTAAAAATGTTAACCATCCCCAGATCAATTTGACCCTTGATGGAATTCCAATGAAATTCCCCCACAGGAAAATGATTCTAATATATATTTAGAACAAGGGTCTGCAAGCTGAGGCCCAGGGATCAAACTTGGCCTGATATTACTTTTGTAAATAAAGTTTTATTGGAACACATTTATTTGTTTACGTATGCTCTATGGTGCCTATTGCTCTACAAATGCAGAATTCAGTAGTGTGACAGAAACCATTAGGCCTGCAAAACCTAAAATATTCACTATTCATAGAAAATTACTACAGCTCACTGATCTAGAAGGAAAAACAGGTAAAACAGATAAGAATACATTGAAATAAAAATGAGAGGGTGCATGTACTTCCACATTTTAATTCTCAATAAACAGCTTTAAGATCCAAAGTTTCTTGTTTACCAGAAACACATATTTTCTCACCATTTTAATGTCCTGAAACTAATGTGAATGTTACAATAGATATCAAAATAAACTTGTCATCCACCAGATAGAATAAGTGCCACAGTTGTTACTGCCTATACTTGTATAAATTTGACATTCTGTAGAAAATCTTTCATCTTCTCCACCTTATAGAAGTTACGCATGTGGTTAACAGTATACACTGTTCAGTTGTAAAAAATTTGAGTTCACTTCTTTACATCAAAAACATAAACATTCTATAAATATGTCCTAAAGAAAAAATGACACAGGCATAAAGATGAATTTGTAAGGTTGATAATGAGGGAGCCTATGCATGTGTGAAGACAAGGGTACACGGGAAATATCTCCAATTTCCCCTCAGTTTTGCTGTGATCCAAAAATTGCTCTAAAAAAGTAAAGTATTAATTTTTAAAAAGTGAAAAAAAAGATGAATTTGTAAGGATAGTAGTGCAAATGTTGCAGGCTACAAAACAGCAAATGTGATCCAGCTTTTATAAAATGATATATGTGTACCTGTTTGTACATACACATTTCTATCCAGTCATCTATATATCCATCTATCAAGGTTGGATGGATATACAACAAAATCGTATCAGTTGTTGTCTCCAAACTGGGAAATTACTTGAGCTATCTCACTCTTTTCTTATACTTTTAGTTATTTTCTGATTTAAAAAATGGTACATATATTTTAAAAGGAATAAAAGCTAAATATTTTCATCAAAAAATAAAAGGCAAATGGAAAATTGAAATTTTTCGTAATGGATATAGCAAATTATTATTATCCTACCTTATCATATGTTACAAATCAACATCAAAAGATGACTCTCCAAATAAACATAGTTAAAAGTCAGGAGGAGGAAATTCACAAAATAATAAAAAGGTCAGCCTTCTAGTAACCAAAGTAATGCATTAAAATGATCCCCTTTTCTAAGTGTTCTCATCACAAGGAAAAAATGCATATATATATATATTTTTTTCTATTTCACTAATTTTGTATCTATATGAGATAATGGATATTCACTAAACCTACTGTCATCATCATTTCATGATGTATATAAGTCAAATCATTATGTTGAACACCTTAAACTTAGGCAGTGCCACATGTCAATTATATCTCAATAAAACTAGGAAAAGAGGAAATCGACAATAACACAATAATAGTGGAGGACTTTAACATCTCACTTACACCCATGGACAGATCATCCAGACAGAAAATTAGTAAGGAAACACAAGTTTTAAGTGACACAGTAGACCAGATTTAATTGATATCTATAAGACATTCCATCTGAAAACAGCAGATTACACTTTCTTCTCAAGTGCACATGGAACATTCTCTAGGATAGATCACATCTTGGGGCACAAATCAAGCCTCAGTAAATTTCAGAAAACTGAAATCATATCAAGCATCTTTTCTGACCACAACACTATGAGATTAGAAATCAATTACAGGGGAAATAACGTGAAAAACACAAACACATGGAGGCTAAACAATACGTTACTAAATAACCAAGAGATCACTGAAGAAATCAAAGAGGAAATCAAAAAATACATACAGACAAATGACAATGAAAACACGATGATCCAAAACCTATGGGGTGCAGCAAAAGCAGTTCTAAGAGGGAAATTTACAGCAATACAAGCCTACCTCAAGGAACAAGAAAAATCTCAAATAAACAATCTAACCTCACACCCAAAGGAATTAGAGAAAGAAGAACAAACAAAACCCAAGGTCAGTAGAAGGAAAGCAATCATAAAGATCAGAGCAGAAATAAATGAAATAGAAACAAAGAAAACAATAGCAATAATACTAAAAGCTGGTCCTTTGAGAAGATAAACAAAATTAATAAACCTTTAGCCAGACTCACCAAGAAAGAGAGAACTCAAATCAATAAAATTAGAAATGAAAAAGGAGAAGTTACAATGGACAGCACAGAAATACAAAGTATCATAAGAGAATACTACAAGCAACTCTATGCCAATAAAATGGACAAGCTGGAAGAAATGGACAAATTCTTAGAAAGGTATAAACTTCCAAAACTGAACCAGGAAGAAATAGAAAATATGAACAGACCAATCACAAGTAATGAAATTGAAACTGTGATTAAAAATCTTCCAACAAACAAAAGTCCAGGATTAGATGGCTTTACAGGTAAATTCTATCAAACATTTAGAGAAGAGATAACACCCATCCTTCTCAAACTCTTCCAAAAAATTGCAGAGAAGGAACACTCCCAAACTCATTCTATGAGGCCACCATCACCCTGATACTAAAACCGGACAGAGATACTACAAAAAAAGAAAAGACCAATATCACTGAAGAACAGAGGTGCAAAAATCCTCAACAAAATACTAGCAAACAGAATCCAACAACACATTAAAAGGATCATACACCATGATCAAGTGGGATTTATTCCAGGGATGCACGGATTCTTCAACACATGCAAATCAATCAATGTGATACACCATATTAACAAACTCAAAGAATAAAAACCATATGATCATCTCAATAGATGCAGAAAAAGTTTTTGATAAAATTCAACACCCATTTATGATAAAAACTCTCCAGAAAGTGGGCACAGAGGGAATCTACCTCAACATAATAAAGGCCATATATGACAAACCCACAGCAAACATCAGTCTCAATGGTGAAAAATTGAAAGCATTTCCTCTAAGATCAGGAACAAGACAAGGATGTCCACTCTCACCACTATTATTCAACATAGTTTTGGAAGTCCTAACCATGGCAATCAGAGAAGAAAAAGAAACAAAAGGAATACAAATTGGAAAAGAAGCAGTAAAACTGTCACTGTTTGCAGATGACTGGATACTATACATAGATAATCCTAAAGGTGCCACCCAAAAGCTACTAGAGCTAATCAATGAGTTTGGTAAATTTGCAGGATACAAAATAAATGCATAGAAATCTCTTGCATTCCTACTCACTAACAACGAAAGATCAGAAAGAGAAATTAAAGAAGCAATCCCATTCACCACTGCAACAAAAAGAATAAAATACCTAGGAATAAACCTACCTAAGGAAGTAAAAGACCTGTACTCAGAAAACTATAAGACACTGATGAAAGACATCAAAGGTGACACAAACAGATGTAGAGATATACCACATTCTTGGATTGGAAGAATCAACATTGTGCAAATGACTCTACTACCCAAAGCAATCTACAGATTCAATGCAATCCCTATCAAATTACCGCATTTTTTACAGAAATAGAGCAAAAAATCTTAAAATTTGTATGGAGACACAAAAGACCCCAAATAGCCAAAGCAATCTTGAGGGGAAAAAACGGAGCTGGAGGAATCAGACTCCCTGACTTCAGACTATACTACAAAGCTACAGTAATCAAGACAATATGGTACTGGGACAAAAAGAGAAATATAGGTCAATGGAACAGAATAGAAAGCCCAGAGATAAACCCATGTACCTATGGTCAACTAATGTATGACAAAGGAGGCAAGGATATACAATGGAGAAAAGACAGTCTCTTCAATAAGTGGTGCTGGAAAAACTGGACAGCTACATGTAAAAGGATGAAATTAGAATGCTCCTTAACACCATACACAAAAATAAACTCAAAATGAATTAAAGACCTAAATGTAAGGTCAGACACTGTAAAACACTTAGAGGAAAACATAGGCAGAACACTCTATGACATAAATCACAGCAAGATCTTTTTTGACCCACCTCCTACAGTAATAGAAATAAAAACAAAAATGAACAAATGGGACCTAATGAAACTTGAAAGCTTTTGCACAACAAAGGAAACTATAAACAGACAAAAAGACAGAATGGGAGAAAATATTTGCAAACGAATCAATGGACAAAAGGATTAATCTCCAAAATATATAAACAGCTCATGCAGCTCAATATTAAAAAAACAAACAACCCAATCCAAAAATGGGCAGAAGACCTAAATAGAGATTTCTCCAAAGAAGACATACAGATGGTCAAGAGGCACATGAAAAGGTGCTCAACATCACTAATTAGTAGAGAAATGCAAATCAAAACTACAATGAGGTCTCACCTCACACTAGTTAGAATGGGCATCATCAGAAAATCTACAAAAAACAAATGATGGAGAAGGTGTGGAGAAAAGGGAATCCTCTTGCACTGTTGGTGGGAATGTAAATTGACACAGCCACTATGGAGAACAGTATGGAGGTTCCTTAAAAAACTAACAGTAGAATTACCATATGACCCAGCAACCCCACTACTGGGCATATACCCAGAGAAAACCATAATTCAAAAAGACACATGCACCCCAATGTTCATTGCAGCACTATTTACAATAGCCAGGTCATAGAAGAAACCTAAATGCCCATCGACAGACAAATGGATAAAGAAGATGTGGTACATATGTACAATGGAATATTACTCAGCCACAGAAAGGAACACGTCTTTGTAGAGACATGGGTGGACCTAGAGTATGTCATACAGAATGAAGTAAGTCAGAAGAAGAAAAACAAATATCGTATAGTAACGCATATATGTGGAATCTAGAGAAATGGTATAGATGAACCAGTTTGCAAGTCAGAAATAGAGACACAGCTATAGAGAACAAATGTATGGACACGAAGAGGGGAAAGCAGGGGATGGAATTGTGGTGGTGGTGGGATGAATTGGGAGATTGGGATTGACATATATACACTAATATACATAAAATAGTTAACTAATAATATGTATAAAATAGTTAACTAATAAGAAAAAAAAATAAAATTAATCCATACTATGGAAAGAAAACCAAAAAATAAGAAAGGAAGTAGAGGAATGGACAAAATATGTGTATACAAATGTTTAGCATAGTCTTATTTATGATAGCAAAAATTGTTACCAAGCAAAGGGCTCACTGTCGACACCCATAGAAGTCAATAGCATGGCACTGGCTTTTGAGAAAAGAAAGAGCTTTATTGCGAGATCGACCAGCAAGGAGACAGGAGAAAGGACTTAAATCTCTCTCCCCATCTGGGGTTCAATGAGATTTTTATAAGTTAGGGGAGGATAGTTGATATATGAAGCGCTGGTGGACAGATTTTGGTTGAATGGTTTGGAACTTGGCAATTTATGGTAAGGTATGGTTAAGAGACTTCAGCACCTGATCTTCCAGATCTGCCTTTAGGTTCTGGTCATATCCTAGTCCTTTGGTTATATGGTGGGGGTGGGAGGTGGGGAGAAAACTTTGATTCCCGTCATTATTCGAGGTCAAAATTTTCCTCTCTGCACATGCTTTTGCTGCATGACTTGTGGTTTTGTTTTGTTGTCTCTGAAAAACAACTCAGTATCTTGTTAGAAACAGGAAAGGACCAGTTTGGTCTGGTTCTGCAGTTACAAAATTGGAAAAAACAAACGTCCAACTATGTAGGATAATTAAGAAAAATATATTTGTATATCATAAAAGGGCTATTAAAAATCATGTTGTGGAAGAGTATTTTTGGTGGGGGAAACTGTTCACTATATATTGCTTTATTTTAAAAATGAGCTACAGAATGGTGCATGCAATATGATACCAACTTTGCAATGCATTTATAAATCTTATAAGCTTGAATTAAAAAATACTGGTGGGCTTCCCTGGTGCCGCAGTGGTTGAGAGTCCGCCTACCGATGCAGGGGACACGGGTTCGTGCCCCGGTCTGGGAAGATCCCACATGCTGCGGAGAGGCTGGGCCCGTGAGTCATGGCCAGTGAGCCTGCGTGTCCGGAGCCCGTGCTCCACAATGGGAGAGGCCACAACAGTAAGAGGCCTGTGTACCGCAAAAAAAACCCCAAAACAAAAAAACCCAAAAAATACTGGTAGAACACATATGAAAATATTGATAGTAGTTACTTTTAGATTATAAGAGATAATTATTTCTCTTTTGATTTTCCAAGTTTTATAATGTATTAATAAGGTAATTAGAAAAATATTGCTCAAATATAATTGAATGTAGATATAGCAGATTAATAACCTTAATTTATTATTATATTTATAAAAGCTTTCTTTCCATAGAATACCAGTTAGTAATTATGTTCATGTTTAAAAGAATTTTTATATATAAGGAAGAAAAAATTCTAATTAAAATGACTGAATGTACCACAGATCAAAAAGAAGTGGGTTAATGTCCTGGCTTTGTTATTTGTATGAATTTATATCTTCTAAAGCTCAGGGGATTATAATACATACTTGCAGAACTGTGGAGGATGAAAGATCATTTATAAATCAGTGAGCCTGAGATGAAATATGATCTCAACAAATGGTTAACATATTATTATTAAAGCACAATGAAGGCATTTAGAAGAAAGGGGTGGCTTTCACCTGGGGTCTTCTTAAGAAAATGGAAATACTTTTCCCATAAGTCTTCCGGCCAACTTCCTCTCATGTCTCATTTGCCAGAACAGATTTCCTTTTCTAAGCCTATGCTTAGAAAAAGGAATGAGGACTTCCCTGGCAGCACAGTGGTTAAGAATCCACCTGGCAATGCAGGGGACATGGGTTTGAGCCCTCTTCCGGGAAGATCCCACATGCTGAGGAGCAACTAAGCCCGTAGCACCACAACTACTGAGCCTGTGCTCTGGAGCCCGCGAGCCACAACTACCGAGACTGCGTGCCACAACTACTGAAGCCCGTGTGCCTAGAGCCCATGCTCTGCAACAAGAGAAGCCTCTGCAATGAAGAGTAGCCACCGCTTGCCTCAACTAGAGAAAGACCCCACGCAACAACGAAGACCCAACGCAGCCAAAAATAAATAAATTAATTAATTTAAAAAGAAAAAAGAAAAAGGAATGAGATGATTTTAGGTAGCTTACAGTACTTAGGAGTCACCCAAGGGGAGCTCATTTCTTCTGAAGCACATGGCTTTGTGGAGTAATGGTGATTACTTGAACCAGATCAGAGTTGTTCTAGAAATAAAGAAAGTGAGAGTAATGGAGGTTGGGTAAGCAAGGAACTGTGTCTACGTCAGCTTCTATAGAGCTAAACACTAAGCTCTATAGGAATGAGGGAATACCCAGATGCTAGGGAAAAAGAGGAGAAGTTAGAAAAGAATGAGAGAAAAGATGGAGTATTCCCAAAGAGAGAACACAGAAGGGAACTCACGGTACAAGAATGTGTACCAAAAGTGTTTGCACAGAAGGTGTGATCCCTGGTAAAAGTGGTTCTGAGCAGCAGGATGCAGAGAACTCAAGATTTAGAGAGATACAGGGCACAGTTGGAAGAGTGTCTGAAGAGAGATAAGGAATAAAGTGACAGGTAAGAGAAAGGAAATAAAGGGATGAGAAGCCCTGCTGGCCTGTAATTAGTCAGGGGAAGGTGCTGTTGCTGGGATACCTGTTCAAGGGCTGCTGGGAATTACAGTTTCTGCCAGCTGGGTTCTGAAAAGAAGGAGTGGCTCTTAAATGGCTGGCATCCTTTGTGCCTCTGGTCATTAAAAACACCATTTAATAATGAGGAATTCAGCAGAGCTGTGATTCTGAGGCTATTACCTTGTGCTTACTGTCTGGTAAGAGAAGTTTCCCATTCTTCTGTTTTGCTCCTGGCTGAATTTAAAGCTGGAGCATTTGAGTGTGTGGGAGCTCAACACTACAGTGAGTAGCATCTTAGTTTCTCCCCAAAATTTCCCAGAATGTCTATGTTACTAAACCATAAACCACCACTGTGTTCCTCTGGAATGCTTTCTGGGACTATCACTGTACAGATGCTTCCAAGGAACCTTCCAATCCTCAGACCTCCATCTCCTGTGATTTGTTATGTTGTATTTTAAGTTTAGGTCTATAGTACCTGACAGCATTAAGATCAGATATACAATGATCTGTGAATGCATATGTCTGCTTTATAGGTATCTTATGATCTAGGTATAATATCAAGTGTATAACAAGTGACTAGTGTTTGCATTTAAATGCAGCTGACTTGTCTAAGCCTAAGGCTGAAAAAAGATGGAAAAAGCTAGCCTTAGAAAACAGCCCTTTTTCTGGTACCTGCTTAACCTATCATTGTTTGGCTCTTCGAGTCTCACATGTATATTCCAACTGCTATCTCCTGGCTGTGGTTTCATTTTCTGTA
Organism: Orcinus orca; assembly: GCF_937001465.1. Lineage (NCBI taxonomy): Eukaryota > Metazoa > Chordata > Mammalia > Artiodactyla > Delphinidae > Orcinus > Orcinus orca. Next base: position 156,334,176 of record NC_064559.1, on the reverse strand, counting down.
ACCTGTTTAGATTCTGTAGATAGTCTTAATATCTCAGTCCCATTCTCAACTTTCCATTCAAAATTTTCCTCTACTTCAAGCTCCCATGGATTTCTATAAAAGAAATTTCCTGTAACAGCCCCGGCTATGGCGGCCTTAGCTCCAGACCTTATAGAAGAAGGGTCAGATAGCTGGTATAAATGTTCCTGTTGGAAACATCTCTTTGCCTTTCAAGAGCCAAGCACTGAATGTATCCAGCAGATGTGTTAGGCTGATTGTTTTTAGGATGTATTTAAATTAGGATTGAACCACATGTACCACCTGTGATCTTGGGCACAAAGCAGGGGAGAGACTAGTTTTTCTTTGGAAAGTCAAGATTCATTACCAGGAGAAGAAAACACAGATGCTGGGCGTCAAGATAATAGGTAACTACCGTAATCATCCACATAGAAGTTTCAGTAATTTAGTGGGTTATCAGCCCTAAGTGTTTACATTTCAAACCTGCAATTGGATTTTTGAATCTTGAAATAAAGTTCATATCATGGGGTCTGAGAAACCCTAGATCCTTTATAACCAGCGGTCTCCAACCTTTTTTGGCACCAGGGACCAGTTTCATGGAAGACAATTTTAAAGCGGAGGCTGGGGACCCCTGCTTTATAAAATACATCTTGGAAACCTCACCTTTCCTCTTGGTTTTATAAATTATGTATATAAAAAAGGCATTATATTTGACTGACTTACATTTTAAAAATAAAAAATCATGTTACATTCTTTGAGAGACCAATACTAATTTTTTCTTAGATTACAGAGTCAAGGAGAGCTTCTGCTACACCTCATTATGTTGTACAAATACATCGATTTCCACACTTGCTAAGTTGGAATAATTCCACAAAATATACGATACCATCAAAAGTGACAAAGCAAGTAGTTTAATATATATTTAAACTTTACTGTACACGTATAAAGCAATCTGGAGTTTAATTTACATGTATAATGCAATCTTCTGAAGAGAAATGTGGAGCTCATTGCAACCTGTGATTTAGTTTCACTGTATAACAGAGTATAAGAGACTACATTTATTGCAAAGAAATACCTTAACTAATAGTGGGGTGTTATTATGCAGAAATTTGTATTTCTGATTAGAGAACAAATACCAAGTGTTTACCTGCTCTACCGAGACATTCTAGTTTTTCATACTGGGCACATACCCGGCTACATGCATGGCAGCACTCAATCTGGAAAGCACTATGCTACTTGATAACATCCCCATATCTGCTCCATAACAACTGAAGAGATTGCCAATCACACTCAGTCTTGACAACGCTCTTTGCACAAGCAAGAATAAGAACTAATGGTCATATCATCTTTTCTTTGCGAAATACTCAGGGTAAACTAGGCTTTAGGGCATAACGAGGTCTGTAATCTCAACAGCTCCTCTTTCCTATCTCTGGATGTTTGCAGAGGCCAAAGGGACTCCTCTGAAAGCTGAAGAATCTGGAGATAAATAAAATTCAGAGATAACTACTTAGTTAATAAAGTAGAATTTCTTTGTTTTCTTGTTTTTGTAGAATCCACACATGGATGTCAATCTATATCAATTACTTTTTTTTTTTTGGAAAGAAGATGTCAGGGGTAGGAGTTTATTAATTAATTAATTAATTTTTGCTGTGTTGGGTCTTCGTTTCTGTGCGAGGGCTTTCTCTAGTTGCGGCGAGCGGGGGCCACTTTTCATCGCGGTGCGCGGGCCTCTCACTGTCGCGGCTTCTCCTGTTGCGGAGCACAGGCTCCAGACACGCAGGCTCAGTAGTTGTGACTCACGGGCCTAGTTGCTCCAGGCATGTGGGATCCTCCCAGACTAGGGCTCGAACCCGCGTCCCCTGCATTAGCAGGCAGACTCTCAACCACTGCGCCACGAGGGAAGCCCGACAGTGTTTTTGAAGTAGAGAGTCCAACAGAGAGGCAGAAAAGATCTTCAAAAATGTTTTTGAAATGAAAGAACCAAATATGAAGATTGATAAGTAGGAAAATCTATGTATAATGAATGACACGGACTTTTTAAAATCCCTTGAATATTAAGAAAAAAAAAAAAGAAGTGAGAAGTTGAAACCAGAAACCCTTAGAAAGAGTCTCCATGCTTCTACAGCATATAGGAGTACTTCTCATGGATTGTTTTCAACTTTGGGTCTTTGACTGAAATGTTGACAGACAAAAGCAAAAGTTCTGTTCTTTAATCTGTCCCCGCACATATGTACAAGAGGTATTGGCTATTACATTGTTCTCAATGGGTAGAGGAATGTGACTCAGATATTTTAAAAAATTCCATGTATTATTTATAATGAGCCTGTAAAATGTGTTACAAAATTAATTTGTCATTATTCTTAAAAAATGTCTACAGAATATATAAACAATTTTCCTAAAATTGTTTATGTACTTATATATAGAACAGTAGCTAGTATTTACAATATCCTTCAAGGAGTCCTAGGAAAGACAAAAGAACTGAGCTCCAGTGTCTGCCTCTGCCAGCCTTCTGATAGTACCTTGGGCCAAGTCACTCACTCTTCCTGTTCTTCATTTTCTTTACCCGTCAAATGGGTAGGTATTACTATCCTCACTTTATAGAAGAGCAAACATGCTTAGAGAGACTGAATGACTTGTCCAAATGCAGACTAAACTTTCTGATTCAAGACATTGTGACTTATCCATTGTACTACGTGTACTACATTGTACTACGTGTTGAAATCAATGGTTTGAAAAGTGATTCTCAAAGGAAAACAATGTATGCAAAGTTTATAGTATCAATTTTGTGGTGGCATTATAGTCAATGGAACTTAGAAGTAACGTCATAGTTTTTACCTTTTTATTTTATTATTATTATTTTTATAAATTTATTTTATTTTATTTATTTTTGGCTGCATTGGGTCTTTGTTGCTGCCCGCGGGCTTTCTCTAGTTGTGGCAAGTGGGAGCTACTCTTCTTTGTGGTGCGCAGGCTGCTCATTGCAGTGGCTTCTCTTGTTGTGGAGCACGGGCTCTAGGTGCATGGGCTTCAGTAGTCGTGGCACGCGGCCTCAGTAGTTGTGGCTCGCAGGCTTAGTTGCTCCACGGCATGTGGGATCTTCCTGGACCAGGGCTCGAACCTGTGTCTCATGCTTTGACAGGCAGATTCTTAACCACTGCACCACCAGGGAAGTCCCTATTTTATTATTTTTTAAAATATTAAAGTAAAGCCAAGTGCATGTTTCTATACCAATGCAAAAGAAAATATTTTCCTATTCATTTTATAGTCTTTTATGTTCTAAAAGAATTTTGGGAGCTGAACACTAGTAAGAAATACAGGTAAAAGATGATTTCCTTCTTATTTAAAACTGGTAAATAAAGAAGCATTGTATTTCCGCGAGGCTCATTTCTATTGGCTCCACTTACTCCCTAGACCCCAGCTTTAACCATGTAACAGAGGACACACTGTTATTTGTCCTCCTCTCCCTTTGTTTGTATGGAGCGATCTTCATTTATAATGATGTCTGATCACAGAGAGCAGCAAAAATACATTCTCAGGCATGGGGGAAATGATGGCTCTTCCTGTTTCTTCTTTCCACTCCCAAACTGTAGCTAGTTCACCCAATAGGAAGAAGGGAGATGGAGTTTACTAATACATCAATACATGGAATGGAAAAAAAAAAAAAACCCACCAGGAAGAAGGCTTCCAGAAGCAACATTATGATAGCAACATTATGTACTTTTATTAAATAAAAGTACATTGAAACATATCTCATCCCTAAAAATCCAATTAAAACATACAGCCTTGATGAACTTGGTATTTCCAAACCAATTCTTGTCTTGCTTTCTTGAAGCTATCCAGACAACACCAGTCTAGGATCTTTGCAGTGTTGTAAACAAAACAAAACAAAACATCACTACTAACAAAACCCTGTGTTTTCTGTATACTGTTTAAAAAATGTTGTTCTTGAATCATTCATTCAATTAATTCATTAATTCATATTCAATTCAATTCATGAATCAATCATTAAGTTCCTACTGTGTGTCAGGTACTAAATTAAATAAGAAAATGTTCATCGGTAGCAACATGGATGGACCTAGAGATTGTCATACTGAGTTAAGTAAGTCAGACAAAGACAAATATATGATATCACTTATATGTGGAATCTAAAAAATTAGTACAAATGAACTTATTTACAAAACAGAAATGGAGTCATAGGTGTAGAAAACAATCTTATGGTTACCAAGGGGCAAAGAAGAGAGAGGGATAAATTGGGAGTTTGGGATTGACATATACACACTACTGTATATAAAATTGAAAACTAATTATGACCTACTGTATAGCACAGGGAATTCCACACAGTACTGTGTAATGACCTATATGGGAAAAGAATCTAAAAAAGAGTGGATATATGTATCAATATATGTATAACTGATCCACTTTGCTGTACAGCAGAAACTAACACATTGTAAATCAGCTATATTCCAATAAAAATTTAAAACACACACACACACACACATAAGAAAATGTTAATATATTCAACAAGGCACTCTGCCTGTTGCTAATGGGTGAGACTGATTAGTCTCATAGGGCTGATCAGTAGGGACTCTCTTGGCTCACCTACACCACAGAAGAGCCAAGCTGGCAGGAACTGTGGCCTGGCCTCAGGGGAGGCTGCATACAGGGACTTGACTGTTGTATTCCCTGTCTTTTTCCTCTCGCTTCCGTGCTCTCCCTCCTGTACTCCCTTTCTCCCTTTCCATCTAAATATCTCCTATTTCTCTCTAGATGTTAACTTTGTTCTCCCAGGCTACCTAGTCCCATAAGCATACAACTACAGCCACAGGGAGTTCTGGATTTATATCTTTACAGGTTTGTTTCTGGAGAAGAAATTATACTTTTCCCAACCAGCTTTAGTTAAATAGAAGGTTCCTACATGACCTAAGGATGTGCCCAGCTTTTGACCAGTTGGTTGGGTACATTATTAGCCCACTCATTGTCATATGCCCACCTCCCTGGGGCCAGGAAGGTAGGGTCTGTTACCAGGCTATAAGGGTGGGGAGAGGAGGAAAAGGGTACAATGTTATGGAACGAATAGCCATCACGAAGACAACATTTCACTAGTGTTCTGTTCTAAGACATGCCGTGAGAAAAACCATCTAAAATTATACATTGTCTGTTTAAAAGCAGATGCAAGTTTCAATTAAAAGTGTACAGAACACATGATCATAAAGTCTATAAATGAAGAAATAAAATTTCCAAAAACAATCTTAAAAATGTCTCACCAACTAACACTAATCACCAAGACTCAGCTTAACACTTTAAGTATTCACTCCACACCCAAGACTGGATAGGTCTTCCTTGTTATCCTGGTACTCCCTTGCAGTACCAGTACTTTTCTTCCCTCACTGTTGACACAATAGTAATTAATTAGTTATTTGTGTAAAGTCTTTCTCTGGTGAGATTATAACCTCCATAAAAGCAGGGACAAATCCAGAGTCTAACATAATGCTGGACAGTAAGCACTCAATAGATGTTAATTTAATGAATGAAATGAGATGAAAGCAACAGTTTGATATAATTCTTGCCTTCAAAATTTGCAAGGAGTTTTAAACTGATAATTTTCAGTGTTAGTGAAGATCATTAAAAAGGACATTCTTATACACTGCTGGTGAATTTGTAAATCGATGCCACATCTCTAGAGGGTAATTTGACAATTGGATCTAGAGCTCAAAAACGTTCATAGCCTTTGAATTTTATTCAGAAATATAACTTAAGGAAATAATCAGAGTTACACAGAAGGCCATTCTTGCAAATGCAGTAACTTTCTCGCTGGTATCTTCTTAACCACCCCCATCCCCAGCTTTAAACATATTTAAGTAGAATATACCACCTGCTACCATTTCTTGTGCAATTTTTTAAAGATTGTGAATTATTCCCTCTCACTCAAAGATTTGATCTACTGACTCACTACCAATATCTCAAGCACTGCTCCTGCATCAAATCTTAGTGACTTCAATATCTGTATTGACAATCCTTTCAAAACCCTGACCTCTTAGTTACTAAACCTCTTCTCTTCCAATGGTTTTTATCTCCATCCCACCTGAGATTTCCATTTCCATTGTTACCTCCTAGACTTTGTCATGCTGCCCAAGAGCATAGTCTCAGTTCTGAACATCCTAATTATTTGAACACCACTTGTGTCTTTACAATTAATTCCCTCTAAGATAACTTTAGAAAGACTGTTAGCATTAAGATAACCCAGTTCTAACAATTCATAAGCCCCTCCAAGACCTACGATCCACCTTGTCCTTTTCATGTCCTAATTTCTTCCTCTCTCCATTCAGTTCAATGTTCCTTCATTAGAGGCATTCTCCTGACTTTTTCTCCCTCTGCTGTACTCATGTGGCTCAGAGAGAATTCTGGTTAAAGCAACTTCTCCAGGTATTCCATCTTTGTATTCGAGCTGCTGAATTGGCTGGAGAAAACTGGGAAGTTTTGTGACTGCTCGCAGTTTAATTTTATAACCTATAGCCACAAGGGGGCTCATATTGCCTGGCAATTCTATTATTTTACACTCAGCTTTTTACTTTCCCATCAGCTTGCTAAATCTCTATCATCCTCTCCTTCCTCTTCTCTCACATTTGCAGCTCTTGCTTCCCATATCTGCTCTTGATTTCTTTCCAGGGAGCGTTCCTTTCCACTCCAGAGAAATAGCTTTTATAAAAACCATCAGTGACCACCTTGTTTCTAGAGCTAGAGATCAATTCTTAGTCTTCAGCTTATTTGACCCAGCAGTAAGCATTTGACATAGTTAATCATTCCTTTTTGAACCACTTTTTTTCACCTTAGCTTCAGGAATATTACTCTTTTGGTTTTCTTCCTTCTTCAATGGTCATGCCTGTCTCTTTTTTTTTTTTTTTTTAAGAAGATGTTGTGGGTAGGAGTTTATTAATTAACTAATTTAGTTTTGCTGTGTTGGGTCTTCGTTTCTGTGCGAGGGCTTTCTCTAGTTGTGGCAAGCGGGGGCCACTCTTCATCGTGGTGCACGGGCCTCTCACTATTGTGGCCTCTCTTGTTGCAGAGCACAGGCTCCAGACGAGCAGGCTCAGTAGTTGCGGCTCACGGGCCTAGTTGCTCCGTGGCATGTGGGATTCTCCCAGACAAGGGCTTGAACCCATGTCCCCTGCATTAGCAGGCAGATTCTCAACCACTGTGCCACCAGGGAAGCCCTTGCATTTCTCTTTTTCCTGGTTTCTCCTCATGTCCTGACTTCTAAATATTGGAATACCCTAGGACTCAGTCCTAACATATTTTCTCTCTGTGCTTCCTTCCAAGGTTATTTTATCCATCCTCATGGTTTTAAATATCATGTTAATGCTGATGACTTCTGAATTATTTCTTTATGCCAGACCAGTCCCCTGAACTCCAGGCTCAAATATCCATCTGCCTACTTGACCTCTCCACTTGGGGGATTAATTTGCATGTCAATTTTATCTGAACAAAACCTGCCCATATGATTGTCCCATCTTGCTCTTCCCAATCTCATTAAATGACAACTCGATTCTTCCAGCAGTCAAGGTCTAGACCTTAAATTTATCACTAACTTCTCTTTCTGTCAATATCCAGAATCTGACTCCTTCTCACTGGTTTCCCCACTATCTCTCTAGCTCCAACTATTTTCATCTCTTATCTAGACTACTGCACTCTTATCCCATTTTAGTTCACTCAGTACAGCATCCAGAGTGATCTTTTAAAAATGTAAGTCTGATCATATCTCTCCTCTGTGTAAAACTTTCTAAGTCTTCCCATCTCCCTCAGGTTGAAAGTCTTAGTTTTCACCAGTGCTCCCTATTATCTGGCCACTAACTCTCTGACCACTACACTTACCATTTACTTCTTGGTCCATTTATCATTTACTCTAGCCACTCTGATCTCCTTGTTCTTTGAACACATAAGTAAAAGCCTATCTCAGGACATTTGCACTGGCACTGCTTGAAATGCCTTCCATCAGACATACATATAGCTCGCTCCTTAACTCTTAAAGTTCTCTGTTCAAACAGCACATCAGATGACACCTTACATTACCAGGCTATTTAAATTATAACCCATTTTTCTAGAACTTCTTGTTCCTATTCCCTATCTTCCATCTTCTGTAATTCTTATATAACATATATTTTGCTTGTTTGTTATATATTTTACTAGAAATGTAAGCTCCATGAGGCAGGAATTTTGTCTCTATCATCTACAATACTGCCTGTTGCCTATTGGCACTCAATATATTTTTGTCAAATAAATGAATGAATACAACATCTTTAGAGAAGTTGAAGAGTTAGAGATATTTATTTATTCAATAATATGATAAGGACTAAATGAATCATGGCATAGCTAAATGATTAAACAAATACATTCATCAAAATTAACATTAAAAGAATATTTGGTGGGTTTCCCTGGTGGGGCAGTGATTGAGAGTCCGCCTGCTGATGCAGGGGACAGGGGTTCATGCCCCAGTCCGGGAGTATCCCACATGCCGCAGAGTGGCTGGGCCCGTGAGCCATGGCCGATGGGCCTGCGTGTCCGGAACCTGTGCTCCGCAACGGGAGAGGCCACAACAGTGAGAGGCCTGCACACTGAAAAAAAAAAAAAATATATATATATATATATTTGGTGAAAGGGACATGCACTATCTGTAAACTGAAGGAAAATAAAATTCAAAAATTTCTGTAGAATAAAAATTCTGTTAAAATGTGCAGACAAAATACTTTGTAAAATAATTTATAATATATAAATTTTATTATCTTTGCAAATACATAAGAATAAAAAGGTTGAAAAGAAGTACAGCAAAATAATAATAGTGACTACTAATTCTATTGTTTAATATTTCTGCAAAAGGATTAGTTAATGCAATTAGACAAGATAATTATATTAGCAATATAAATGAAGCAAAAGAGGAAGCAAAATTATCTTTATTTGCAAATGATATGATTATATAAAATAGAAAAACTAAGTATATCTGAAAAGCCATTAGAAGCAAAAGGAATCAGTAAGGTGATGGACTGAAAACTTATTAAACAAAAATAAATAACTTCCCAGTATACGCCCCCCAAAAAAGCCCCTGTCAATAAGAAAATAGAATCAAAGAATAAATACCAACCAGAAGAATGGATATCTAGAAGTAAATCTTATAAGGAATGTATAGGATCTGTATAAAGAAAATGTTTAAGCTCTCTGAGGGAGGTAAAAGAACACTTAAGTAAATGAAGAACAAAGACCATGCAATATAAATTCTAATACAACAACAACAAACCTGGAGAATGAAGAAAATAATACTAAAATTAATCTGGAAAAATAAACGTCCAAGAATATCCTGAAAAACCCTGGGGGGAGGGGGAAAGATTAATGAGGATGGCATTGACTTATTACTTAACAAAATATCAAAACAAATTAGGACACTACAAAAACAAAACCATTTCAGAATAAGAAATAGAAGTTTAATGGAATAGGGTCCAGATATAGACTCAGATATATATCAGAATTTAATTTATTTTAAATAAGTAATTTCAAATAAAGTGGAATAAATGGGTTTATTCAATTAATGGTGCAGGAACAATTGATTAATAGTACTTTTTTTTTTTTTTTTTTTTTTTGCGGTACGCGTTTCCTCTCACTGTTGTGGCCTCTCCTGTTGCAGAGCACAGGCTCCAGACACGCAGGTTCAGCGGCCATGGCTCAGGGGCCTAGCCACTCCGTGGCATGTGGGATCTTCCCGGACCGGGGCACGAACTCATGTCCCCTGCATCGGCAGGCGGACTCTCAACCACTGCGCCACCAGAGAAGCCCCAATAGTACATTTTTAAAAAGATCTATTTACATCCAAAACCAAAAGAAAATATCCACATCAAAAACATTTCAGATGAACTGTAATTTTTATGTGTACAAAATGATAAAGGTTTTTGGATAAATCATGGATAAATTTATTTTAATCTTGAAGTTGGGAAGGCTTTTCTAAAAGGCTATATAATAAAGAAACCATAAAAGATAAGACTGACACAGAAGGTTGACAAAGGGTTGACTCTTGGATTCACACATAGCACATCTAAATCAATAAGAAAAAATAAGAAATAGTTAACAGAAAATGTTAAGGGGGATAACATGAAGACAATGCTTATAGAAAAAATTAATGTCCAATGCACATACTGAAAAATGCTCATTCTCACTCATAATAAATCCAAGTCACAATAAATGTGACAATGAGATCATTTTTATTCACCTTTCTTAGTGGGATAAGTTACAGACTTTGATGAGACCCAGTGCTTGTGGTGACATGAAGAGTGCTGTCATAATTTTGGTGAGAATGGACATTATTGTAACTTATTTAAATTTAATAGTTCAAACTATTAAATTTATAGTTCAAACAAAATTTTATGTTGCTTTATAGTTCAAACAAAATTTTATTTAAATATGTCTTCTGAATCTGACTGCCAAGAATTTACTCAATGGATATATGCACAAAATTCAGTCAGATGCATAATGATATTTATTAAAATATTATTAGTATTGATAAAATAAAATATAATTATAAATGTTCATCAGTGGGAAATTAGTTAAATAAAATGAACTTTCAAGTAATGGAATATAATGCTGCCAGGAAAAAAGAGTAAGATGGCTCCTTCCATGTATTAGCATAAAAGGATCAGCAAAAAAGAAACATACAAGATATGTTTTTATTATTTTATAAATTTATGTGTATATATGACTATTTTGTACAAATAATGAAAAAATATATATAGAAATATATATCCTGGTGTATACATAAAATTTTTCTGAAAATAAACAAAGAAGTATTCCAAAGCTTTTCTTGGGAGGAGCAGCTGTTGGGAAGTGTATGGGAGAACTTAAAATTTTCATTTTCCATCCTCTGGATTGTTTGAATATTAAAATAACTTTCGTGTTTTATTTTAATTTTCTCAACAGTGTCATCATGTGTTACCTACATGATGGAATAATGGTCTTCTTTTACTTTTGTTTCTTTATATATGTAAGAATTTTTAAAATAATGAATTCTACTCAGTTTTTTAATTTTTCTTTTAAATCCCAGTAGTTTGGAGTCTGGATAATCCTACATCCTGTATACCCTTCAAGATAACTCTATAAAATGTGTATCTATGTTAATGAGTAGGGAAGTCTGTTCTAAAGAACTTTAGAAGACAAATACAAAAAAATTAATCTTTAGTTTGAGAATCGTTCATCTGTAGCTGTTCTCTCTGCAATAATCAGGTAATAGGAATAGCTGATGTAAAAGTCACTCCTAGATGATGGTATAGAATCATTTTCTCTGTGATAAAGTGATATGAATCTTATTGTCCTTTATAGTAAAAGAACATGCAATCATGTTATCCTAATAGACTCAAGTTCACTTAAGAACACTTAAAAAGTATAGAATTCCACGTTAGAATGTTTTCACTGTCAATTTTTAACCTCTTTTATTGAAAATGGGCACTAAAGAAAAAAGTCTTCACTGATCTCATGTTCAAAAGCTAAAGAAAGCATATTTACCCAGTATATTATTGTGGTTTCAACAATAATATAGAAATAAAGATCTTTAGCATACACTAATTCATTTAGATTTTCAGAACAACCCTTTGAAATTGGTATTATTATTTTATTATCACATCCCTTTTATGGATGACAACCTGGGGCTTGAAGGAAGTAAGCCTTAGGGGAAGGTTTCAGCACCAAGGACAGTACCTGGAAACCACAGCCAGCAGTAATATATTTAGTGAATGAATAACTTCCTATTATCATAGTGACAGTAAATCAAGGGCAGAGATAGGAAACATATAATGATCACTGATTATGCATTATTAACATACTAAGCCTTTTACATGTGATAAATCATTTAATCCTCACAACAACCCCATGAAGTGAACACCATCATTACCTGATTTGACAAACAGGGAAATAGAATCTGAGCAAGGTTAAGTAAGTTGTTCATGTTCTCACAGCATAAATGGGCAGGAGTGGCATAGCCAGAAGCCCTAGGCAGACCAGTTCCTTACCTATTCTCCTCAACACCATGTGCACATACACAGTGGGCCCCATGGAGCAGGCCATCCAGCAAACCAGCCACCTGACTTTTGTCCTGTGCAGCAGCCTAGAGCCACTACAGCCCAAGCAATACACAGAAGTTCACTAGGCTTATGAAGGAGGTCTTTCCAGTTCCCAGTTCTAGAAGCACCCACAGTGGCACCTTACTCCCTCCGCATGCTTATTCATCAGCCTTGGATTGACTGCACCACTGGAAGTTTGCTTTCCATGGCCTTCTGATGCAGACATCATGTGCTTCAGGGCACACATGGACAGTAGTTCTTGTTTCCTTCTGAACTCACTCCGTCTGTGTATCTGCCTCCAATCTCAGCTTGCCTGCATCCCACTAGGTCATTTGTCCTTTCCTAGAGACTAGGGGCAGTGAAACTCAGGGAAACTCTCCACTATCCATTACTTTCTTCAGTAAGGTATGAATCGCCCTTCCAAGTTTGTTCTTCTTTGAGTATTCTCCCTCAGTCCTAAAGTATCCTTCAGAGTTCTCTTTCCAACCTTATACTTAATCTCATATGGTGGCTCAACAATTCTTTATATTAAAATGTTCCTGTTTAAATTACTCTAGTTTTTGTCTTCTGACTGAAATGTACCTATAGAGAGGGCTTGAAAGGACAGTAAAATCCTCATTGTTACGCTACAACACCCCAACCATTTTTCTAGACTCAAGCATTCATACCTGACTCATTGGTTATTGATCTTTAATATCTCTTTATTCCAACCAACTAAGGTAGAAACATATTGATAATTATAATTTACTTACTCCTTGCAAGATAATATACATGAAAATGATTGGGCAATAAATAAACAAGGCCTTTTAATCTTATTGCATACAAATTATGATTGTATTTCTTTAACAAACTTCAGGGCTATTTTGTGTTTATATTTAAGTCTCAGACATAATAATTAGATATGTTGGGCTTCCCTGATGACGCAGTGTTTGAGAATCTGCCTGCTAATGCAGGGGACACGGGTTCGAGCCCTGGTCTGGGAGGATTCCACATGCCGCGGAGCAACTAGGCCTGATGAGCCACAACTACTGAGCCTGCACGTCTGGAGCCTGTGCTCCGCAACAAGAGAGGCCGCGACAGTGAGAGGCCCACGCAACGCGATGAAGAGTGGCCCCTGCTTGCCACAACTAGAGAAAGCCCTCACACAGAAACGAAGACCCAACACACCAAAAATAAATTAATTAATAAACTCCTACCCCCAACATCTAAAAAAATAAAAAATAACTAGATATGTTTCTCAATAGTAAGTTCCTTTCCATGTAAATAGTGAGACAAGAGTTTGCAAATGGTATCCTAGTTGATCATTTCATTTTATTTCTGTTTTAACAGAATTAATGACATTTCTCGTTAGCCAAGGTTGCTGAACTGCAAGGCTGCTGAACTGCAAGGCTGCTGAACTGCAGTCATGCTTAAGGGATCCCTAACAGTTTAATGTGGCTTGACTCTGATTAATCTAGCATAAAGTACAAGAGAGCTAAATAGCTTGATGTATTGTCAAAGAACACCTTTAGTATATTTAGGGTAGGATGTTTTGTTTACTATAGTTATACTCTGCAACTCCCCTTTATGTCAACATTTTTTGTTGACCTGTGCTGTCATCCACCAAAAGAAGCCTCAAGACATTGGGAAAGAGATACAAATAAGCAAGGCAACGTATATCCTCCATCTGTTGGAAAGTCCAGGCAATGAAGATCACTGAAAACACAGGATAGTCTAACATTATGTTAACATCTATGGGGCATGTGCTCTGTGTCAAGCACTGTGTTAGCTCTTACAGGAAATATATCTCACGGATTCCTGCAAAGCTCATTTACTGTACAAATATTTCTGAATTTCCATTACGTACAAGACACTACTGTTCTAGGTTCAGAAGATATAGCAGTGAATTAAATAGAGTTCTTGATGCTATGTTTGTGGCAAAGCCAACTAGTCTACTAAAGACTAAGACCCCCTTCAAGAAGGTAGCAATATTATTGAATGTTGAGAAGTGGTTACTGAGACAGGAAATACGTCTTCCAATTCTCCCTCCCCCTCCAACCAGGAGGGCTCATGTGACTGAGTCTTGCCAATAGAATGTGGATAGAAATATTGCATGTCCCTTCCAGGCCTAAGCCATAAAAACCTTCCATATATTCTCCAAGTCCCAAGCGACTGGCTAGATATTGCAGCCTAGAGCAACCATTAAAGACTACGAAGGCTTCAATGACTGGGTTCTTTTTTTTAACATTTTTATTGGAGTATAATTGCTTTACAATGGTGTCTTAGTTTCTGCTTTATAACAAAGTGAATCAGTTATACATATACATATGTTCCCATATCTCTTCCCTCTTCCATCTCCCTCCCTCTCACCCTCCCTATCCCACCCCTCTAGGTGGTCACAAAGCACCGAGCTGATCTCCCTGTGCTATGCGGCTGCTTCCCACTAGCTATCTATTTGACGTTTGGTAGTGTATATATGTCCATGCCACTCTCTCGCTTTGTCACAGCTTACCCTTCCCCCTCCCCATATCCTCAAGTCCATTCTCTAGTAGGTCTGTGTCTTTATTCCTGTCTTACCCCTAGGTTCTTCATGACATTTTTTTTCCCTTAGATTCCATATATACGTGATAGCAAACGGTAACTGTCTTTCTCTTTCTGACTTACTTCACTCTGTATGACAGACTCTAGGTCCATCCACCTCACTACAAATAACTCAATTTCGTTTCTTTTTATGGCTGAGTAATATTCCATTGTATATATGTGCCACATCTTCTTTATCCATTCATCTGATGATGGACACTTAGGTTGTTTCCATCTACTGGCTATTGGAAATAGAGCTGCAATGAACATTTTGGTACATGACTCTTTTTGAATTATGGTTTTCTCAGGGTATATGCCCAGTAGTGGGATTGCTAGGTCATATGGTAGTTCTATTTGTAGTTTTTAAGGAACCTCCATACTGTTCTCCATAGTGGCTGTACCAATTCACATTCCCACCAGCAGTGCAAGAGTGTTCCCTTTTCTCCACACTCTCTCCAGCATTTATTGTTTCTAGATTTTTTGATGATGGCTATTCTGACCGGTGTAAGATGATATCTCATTGTAGTTTGGATTTGCATTTCTCTAATGATTAGTGATGTTGACCATCGTTTTATGTGTTTGTTGGCAATCTGTATATCTTCTTTGGAGAAATGTCTATTTAGGTCTTCTGCCCATTTATGGATTGGGCTGTTTGTTTCTTTGTTATTGAGCTGCATGAGCTGCTTGTAAATTTTGGAGATCAATCCTTTTTCAGTTGCTTCATTTGAAAATATATTCTCCCATTGTGAGGGTTGTCTATTGGTCTTGTTTATGGGTTCCTTTGCTGTGCAAAAGCTTTGAAGTTTCATTAGGTCCCATTTGTTTATTTTTGTTTTTATTTCCATTTCTCTAGGAGGTGGGTCAAAAAGGGTCTTGCTGTGATTTATGTCATAGAGTGTTCTGCCTATGTTTTCCTCTAAGAGTTTGATAGTTTCTGGCCTTACCTGTAGGTTTTTAATCCATTTTGAGCTTATTTTTGTGTATGGTGTTAGGGAGTGTTCTAATCTCATACTTTTACATGTAGCTGTCCACTTTTCCCAGTACAACTTATTGAAGAGTCTGTCCTTTCTCCACTGTACATTCCTGCCTCCTTTATCAAAGATAAGGTGACCATATGTGCATGGGTTTATCTCTGGGCTTTCTATCCTGTTCCATTGATCTATCTTTCAGTTTTTGTGTCAGTACCATACTGTCTTGATTACTGTAGCTTTGTAGTATAGTCTGAAGTCAGGGAGCCTGATTCCTCCAGCTCTGTTTTTCGTTCTCAAGATTGCTTTGGCTATTCGGGGTCTTTTGTGTTTCCATACAAATTGTGAAATTTTTTGTTCTAGTTCATTGAAAAATGCCATTGGTAGTTTGATAGGGATTGCATTGAATCTGTAGATTGCTTTGGGTAGTAAAGTCATTTTCGCAATGTTGATTCTTCCAATCCAAGAACATGGTATATCTCTCCATCTATTTGTATCAGCTTTAATTTCTTTCATCAGTGTCTTATAATTTTCTGCATACAGGTCTTTTGTCTCCTTAGGTAGGTTTATTCCTAGATATTTTATTCTTTTTGTTGCAATGGTAAATGGGAGTGTTTTCTTGATTTCACTTTCAGATTTTTCATCATTAGTGTATAGGAATGCCAGAGATTTCTATGCATTAATTTTGTATCCTGCTATTTTACCAAATTCATTGATTAGCTCTAGTAGTTTTCTGGTAGCATATTTAGGTTTCTCTATGTATAGTATCATGTCATCTGCAAACAGTGACAGCTTTACTTCTTCTTTTCCGATTTGAATTCCTTTTATTTCCTTTTCTTCTCTGATTGCTGTGGCTAAAACGTCCAAAACTATGTTGAATAAGAGTGGTGAGAGTGGGTAACCTTGTCTTGTTCCTGATCTTAGTGGAAATGCTTTCAGTTTTTCACCATTGAGGATGATGTTGGCTGTGGGTTTGTCATATGGGGCCTTTATTATGTTGAGGAAAGTTCCCTCTATGCCTACTTCCTGGAGGGTTTTTATCAGAAATGGGTGTTGAATTTTATCAAAAGCTTTCTCTGCATCTATTGAGATGACCATATGGTTTTTCTCCTTCAGTTTGTTAATATGGTGTATCACATTGATTGATTTGCGTATATTGAAGAATCCTTGCATTCCTGGAATAAACCCCACTTGATCATGGTGTATGATCCTTTTAATGTGCTGTTGGATTCTGTTTGCTAGTATTTTGTTGAGCATTTTTGCATCTATGTTCATCAGTGATATTGGCCTGTAGTTTTCTTTCTTTGTGACATCCTTGTCTAGTTTTGGTATCAGGGTGATGGTGGACTCATAGAAGGAGTTTCAGAGTGTTCCTCCCTCTGCTATATTTTGGAAGAGTTTGAGAAGGATAGGTGTTATCTCTTCTCTAAATTTTTGATAGAATTCGCCTATGAAGCCATCTGGTCCTTGGCTTTTGTTTGTTGGAAGATTTTTTTTATTTTTAAGAAGATGTTGGGGGTAGGAGTTTATTAATTAATTAATTTATTTTTGCTGTGTTGGGTCTTCGTTTCTGTGTGAGGGCTTTCTCTAGTTGTGGCAAGTGGGGGCCACTCTTCATCGCAGTGTGTGGGCCTCTCACTATCATGGCCCCTCTTGTTGCAGAGCACAGGCTCCAGACGCGCAGGCTCAGCAGTTGTGGCTCACGGGCCTAGTTGCTCCGCAGCATGTGGGATCCTCCCAGACCAGGGCTCGAACCCGTGTCCCCTGCATTAGCAGGCAGATTCTCAACCATTGCGCCACCAGGCAAGCCCTGTTGGAAGATATTTAATCACAGTTTCAATTTCAGTGCTTGTGATTGGTCTGTTCGTATTTTCTATTTCTTCCTGATTCAGTCTTGGCAGGTTGTGCATTTCTAAGAATTTGTCCGTTTCTTCCAGGTTGTCCATTTTATTGGCCTAGAGTTGCTTGTAGTAATCTCTCATGATATTTTGTATTTCTGCAGTGTCAGTTGTTACTTCTCCTTTTTCATTTCCAAATCTATTGATTTGAGTCTTCTCCCTTTTTTTTTTTTCTTTTTCTTTTCTGTACGCAGGCCTCTCGCTGTTGTGGCCTCTCCTGTTGTGGAGCACAGGCTCCGGACGCACAGGCTGAGCAGCCATGGCTCACGGGCCCAGCCGCTCCATGGCATGTGGGATCTTCCCGGTCTGGGGCACCAACCCGTGTTCCCTGCATTGGCAGGCAGACTCTCCACCACTGCGCCACCAGGGAAGCCCCTCCCTTTTTTTCTTGATGAGTCTGGCTAATGGTTTATCAATTTTGTTTATCTTCTCAAAGAACCAGCTTTTAGTTTTATTGATCTTTGCTATCATTTCTTTCATTTCTTTTTCATTTATTTCTTATCTGATCTTTATGATTTCTTTCCTTCTGCTAACTTTGGGGTTTTTTTGTTCTTCTTTCTCTAATTGCTTTAGGTGCAAGGTTAGGTTGTTTATTCGAGATGTTTCCTGTTTCTTAAGATAGGATTGTATTGCTATAAACTTCCCTCTTAGAACTGCTTTTGCTGCATCCCATAGGTTTTAGGTCGTCGTGTCTCCACTGTCATTTGTTTCTAGGTATTTTTTTATTTTCTCTTTGATTTCTTCAGTGATCACTTTGTTATTAAGTAGTGTATTGTTTAGCTCCATGTGTTTGTATTTTTTACAGGTCTCTTCCTGTAATTGATATCTAGTCTCATAGCGTTGTGGTTGGAAAAGATACTTGATACAATTTCAGTTTTCTAAAATTTACCAAGGCTTGATTTGTGACCCAGGATATGATCTATCCTGGAGAATGTTCCATGAGCACTTGAGAAAAATGTGTATTCTGTTGTTTTTGGATGGAATGTCCTATAAATATCAATTAAGTCCATCTTGTTTAATGTATCATTTAAAGCTTGTGTTTCCTTACTTATTTTCATTTTGGATGATCTGTCCATTGGTGAAAGTGGGGTGTTAAAGTCCCCTACTATGAATGTGTTACTGTCAATTTCTCCTTTTATGGCTGTTAGTATTTGCCTTATGTATTGAGGTGCTCTTATGTTGGGTGCATAAATATTTACAATTGTTATATCTTCTTCTTGCATCAATCCATTGATCATTATGTAATGTCCTTTGTCTCTCCTAATAGCCTTTATTTTTAAATCTATTTTGTCAGATATGAGAATTGCTACTCCAGCTTTCTTTTGGTTTCCATTTGCATGGAATATCTTTTTCCATCCCCTCACTTTCAGTTTGTATGTGTCTCTAGGTCTGAAGTGGGTCTCTTGTAGATAGCATATATATGGGTCTTGTTTTGTATCCATTCAGCCAGTCCGTGTCTTTTGGTGGGAGCATTTAATCCATTTACATCTAAGGTAATGATCGATATGTATGTTCCTATTCCCATTTTCTTAAGTGTTTTGGGTTTGTTATTGTAGGTCTTTTCCTTCTCTTGTGTTTCTTGCCTAGAGAAGTTCCTTTAGCATTTGTTGTAAAGCTGGTTTGGTGGTGCTGAACTCTCTCAGCTTTTGCTTGTCTGTAAAGGTTTTAATTTCTCCATCAAATCTGAATGAGATCCTTGCTGGGTAGAGTAATCCTGGTTTTAGTTTTTTCTCCCTCATCACTTTAAATATGTCCTGCCAGTCCCTTCTGGCTTGCAGAGTTTCTGCTGAAAGATCAGTTGTTTACCTCATGGAGATTCCCTTGTGTGTTATTTTTGCCTTGCTGCTTTTAATATGTTTTCTTTGTATTTAATTTTTGACAGTTTGATTAATATGTGTCTTGGCATGTTTCTCCTTAGATTTATCCTGTATGGGACTCTCTGTGCTTCCTGGACTTGATTAACTATTTCCTTTCCCATATTAGGGAAGTTTTCAACTATAATCTCTTCAAATATTTTCTCAGTCCCGTTCTTTTTCTCTTCTTCTTCTGGAACCCCTATAATTTGAATGTTGGTGAGTTTAATGTTTTCCCAGAGGTCTCTGAGACTGTCCTCAGTTCTGTTCATTCTTTTTTCTTTATTCTGCTCTGCAGTAGTTATTTCCACTATTCTATCTTCCAGGTCACTTATCCATTCTTCTGCCTCAGTTATTCTGCTATTGATCCCATCTAGAGTATTTTTAATTTCATTTATTGTGTTGTTCATTGTTGCTTGTTTCATCTTTAGTTCTTCTAGGTCCTCGTTAAATGTTTCTTGCATTTTCTCTATTCTATTTCCAAGATTTTGGATCATCTTTACTATCATTATTCTGAATTCTTTCTCAGGTAGACTGCCTATTTCCTCTTCATTTGTTAGGTCTGGTGGGTTTTTATCTTGCTCCATCATCTGCTGTGTGTTTTTCTGTCTTCTCATTTTGTTTATCTTACTGTGTTTGGGGTCTCCTTTTTGCAGGCTGCAGGTTCGTAGTTCCTGTTGTTTTTGGTGTCTGTCCCCAGCGGCTAAAGTTGGTTCAGTGGGTTGTGTAGGTTTCCTGGTGGAGGGGAGTAGTGTCTGTGTACTGGTGGATGAGGCTGGATCTTGTCTTTCTGGTGGGCAGGTCCACGTCTGGTGGTGTGTTTTGGGGCGTCTCTGGACTTATTATGATTTTAGGCAGCCTCTCTGCTAATGGGTGGGGTTGTGTTCCTGTCTTGCTAGTTGTTTGGCATAGGGTGTCCAGCACTGTAGCTTGCTGGTCGTTGAGTGAAGCTGGGTCCTGACATGGAGATGGAGATCTCTGGGAGATTTTCACTGTTTGATATTACATGGAGCTGGGAGGTCTCTTGTGGACCAGTGTCCTGAAGTTGGCTCTCCCACCTCAGAGGCACAGCATTGACTCCTGGCTGGAGCACCAAGAGCCTTTCTTCCACACGGCTCAGAATAAAAGGGAGAAAAAGTAGAAAGAAAGAAAGAAAGAAGGAGAGAGGATAAAAGAAAATAAAATAAAGTAAGATAAAATAAAATAAAGTTATTAAAATAAAAATTAATTATTAAGAAAAAAATTTTTTAAGTAAAAAAAACAAAAACGAACAGATAGAACCCTAGGACAAATGGTAAAAGCAAAGCTATACAGACAAAATCTCACACAGAAGCATAAACATACACACTCACAAAACGAGGAAAAGGGGAAAAAATAATAAATCTTGCTCTCAAAGTCCATCTCCTCTATTTGGGATGATTTGTTGTCTATTCAGGTATTCCACAGATGCAGGGTACATCAAGTTGATTGTGGAGATTTAATTCGCTGCTCCTGAGGCTGCTGGGAGAAATTTCCCTTTCTCTTCTTTGTTTGCACAGCTCCCATGGGCTCAGCTTTAATTTGGCCCCACCTCTGCGTGTAGGTCGCTGGAGGGCGTCTGTTCTTCACCCAGACAGGACAGGGTTAAAGGAGCCGCTGATTCGTGGGCTGTGGCTCACTCAGGCCGGGGGGAGGGAGGGGAACGGAGTGCGAGGAGAGCCTGCGGCGGCAGAGACTGGCGAGACGTTGCACCAGCCTGAGGCGCGCCGTGTGTTCCCCCCGGTGATGTTGTCCCTGGATCCCGGGAACTTGGCAGTGGTGGGCTGCACAGGCTCCCAGAAGGGAGGTGTGGATAGTGACCTGTGCTCGCACACAGGTTTCTTGGTGGTGGCAGCAGCAGCCTTAGCATCTCATGCCCGTCTCTGGGGTCCGCGCTGTTAGCCACAGCTCGCGCCCATCTCTGGAGCTGCTTTAAGCAGCGCTCTTAATCCCCTCTCCTCGTGCACCAGGAAGCAAAGAGGGAAGAAAATGTCTCTTGCCTCTTCGGCAGGTTCAGACTTTTCCCCGGACTCCCTCCCGGCTAGCCGTGGTGCACTAACCCCTTCAGGCTGTGTTCATGCCGCCAGTCCTCTGCCTGCGAAGCCCCAGCCTCAGCTCGCAGCCCCGCCCGCCCCGGTGGGTGAGCAGACAAGCCTCTCGGGCTGGTGAGTGCTGGGTGGCACTGATCCTCTGTGTGGGAATCTCTCCGCTTTGCCCTCCGCACCCATGTTGCTGTGCTCTCCTCCGCGGCACCAAAGCTTCCCCCCTCCACCAGCCGCAGTCTCCGCCCGTGAAGGGGCTTCCTAGTGTGTGGAAACCTTTCCTCCTTCACAACTCCCTCCCACTGGTGCAGGTTCTGTCCCTATTCTTTTTTCTTTTGCCCTACCCAGGTACGTGGGGAGTTTCTTGCCTTTTGGGAGGTCTGAGGTCTTCTGCCGGCTTTCAGTGGGTGTTCTATAGAAGCAGTTCCACGTGTAGATGTATTTCTGTTGTATCTGTGGGGAGGAAGGTGATCTCCGCGTCTTACTCTTCCGCCATCTTCAAAAGTCGGTTATGACTGGGTTCTTAAATAAATAATTGGCAGAAAGGCTTTATCTGTTGCAGTGTTATCTGACATATTTTATAATGTTTATCTGAGACTTCTACGGAGAAAAGAATTAAAGAGGTGAGGCTGAAAGCAGGGAGACCATGTAGGATGCTATTGCAATGAAGTGACAAATGATGGTGGCTTGGTGCAGGAGGTAGTGGCAGAAGTGGTGGTAGTAGTGATGTCTTTTACTCTTAAGCCTGACCTATTAAACCCTTACATGAACTCTGCTTGCTATCTCCCTTCAGTCAGGTCTTTTGAAGGTAGACTTGACAGCTACCATCATTTTATAGACAAAGGTATATATACATGGTTACACAGTTGAGGAAGATGGGACTTGAACATAGGTCAGACTGTAGAGCCTGTGTATAATGAGTCACCTGAGTAAATCACTGTGGACATTTTAAAAGTAGCAGTTAAGTCTTGGCAAGAAAATGCTTATTTTGCTTCATTGTCAAATTGGGAACACTGCAGCAAGTGTAATTAATATACTCAGAGCATGACCTTGTTGCTCTTCAGCTTCTGGATCTGTCCATGTAGGCTGGCCAGAGAAACAATTGACTCTGACGTGATTCAACCCCTTAAAGCAGAGACTGTCACGAAGAAAGCAACACAAATCTTTAGTTGAGCATAGTTTCCAAATAGGCAACCAAGAGATGCACTTACTAATGTACTAGATGGACTACTGATAATCTATGAAGCAAATAGGCTACGTTTCCAAAGGTTTTGAAGCAATTCAGGAAAGATAACACTGAAAAGTTATAATTGGGCTCTTTGAGAGATGTGTTTTGATCAAGGAATCATTTGGTGCCCTCATACTTGTGATTTCTTACACTTACGTAGCAAATTAAAACTTGGTTCTTTATAGTTTACTTGTGTTATCACATGGGTTTTCTCTCTTGAGCTGTGAAAAAATGATGTGAAGTAGGCAGGAAGGTATTCCTCCATAGAAGAGGAAATTAAGTTTAAGATGAGTTACATATTTGGTCCAAAGAGACCAAATGGAAACAGTACTCATGTCTGTACATTTCTACCCATGAATTCTCTCCACTACACCACACTGTCTCTCAAATACTACCACTTGGGCATCAGCCTGGCTTTCTTTTTCTCTTATGTGGGAAACCAACCCTGATTGCCAGTATCAAGTCATCCCACAGAGAAGGATTTATTATTGCAGAGGAAAACATATGCTATAAAACTCAGAAAATGTGAAGAAAGCCCTGTGGATTAAAGAAGTGTTTCACCTTTTTATTGGTTTATTATTCATACTCAGAGGCTATGATCTGCTGGTGTGCTATACACGGTGTGAGCCACAGTCCATGTGGCTCTCTATCTTATTAATTTTGTACTCAGTCACTTTTTTCTCTTTCATTGCATACAATAACATTCAGTACTGCACACTCAAAATTATTCTGCCACCGTGCTGTGAAAGCTCACCCCTTTAAAAACATGTGGACATTAATATATTATTGTTTAAAAACTCTGAAGAAGTTTGGATAGTATATATATAAATCATCTAGGCATTCATCAGGAATTAATTGTTTTCAAATTCCAAGAATGCTCAATAAACAGCTGATGAAAGATAAAAGGGTATCTTAGCAGAGGTAAATTATCAGGAAAGTGGGATCTTACTGTGTGATTGGTCTGTTATGAAAGCATTAGTGAGCTGTTTAATTCTTTATAAGATCTGACTCCAAGGGAATAAGAAACATTAACCTTTTATTTTTTGAAAATAAGAATTCTTATAAAATAGATCCTGAAAGGAATAATTTAATCATCTTGCTTTTTTTCACTGAGAAATCTGATAAAGAATAAACACCAAACTTACCAATGTCTTTTCTTTAGAGCAGAGGTAAGACTACAAGCCTTGATTTCTAAACCCACCAGTCATCATTTTAACTTTCTTTTATTGGCCTATTGGTTACCTAAATTTCCAGAGTTGTTTTTTTTTAATTAGTTTTTAAAGATCTACTCCTTAAGTATCACACCTAATTTATCTGTTCCATAGCCATCATTTCAAACACATGGCTGTTCTCAACAGGAAACCATATAAGAACATCAGAATCACCTACGAAGCATTTCAAAACACACCTCTCTTTTCTTTTTCTCTTCTCTACCATGCTCTTACCCTACCCCTGAAGATCATTTCTGAAGTCACTTCTTATAAATGTCCTTGGAATAAATTCATGGAAACACTAGTTAGATCTTTCCCTCCTAAGCCTTTTTGACTGCATAATCACCAAGAGAGCAAAAATTTTTACCGACTAGGAACAAAAGTCACACATCACCCAAGCATAGTGAAACACAGACTATAAACTAAGATAATAAAATATGAGAAGCAAATTATATTTTAATATTCTTTTCATGTTAATAATCTCTAAACTGTTACTGAAAATAGTTACAAAGAATTTTAAAATGTATTACCTCTGTACATTCATGCTCCGAACAGTTTACTATAATAAGATTTTAATTTTACAGAGTTTTTCTAATTCATTCCTCCAAGATATCATTATTTTGCAGAATAACTAAGAGATAGTAAGTGCCTATTCCACATACTCTATGGTGTTCATCATTAAGCTCCGAATACCTAGACCTGGAGAGCTGAGCTCACTCACTATACTTAAAAATTAACTGGATGGAAGAAAAAGTAAGTGTAAGTACCTTAGAGACAGCTTGGTGTTTCCCAGAAGAAAGGCCTTGAATTGGGTGTGGGCCAGGAAAAGTTAAGGAGGCAGGTTCAGGATATATGAGAAGAGTGAAGAGGAAGCAGAAAGAACTAGTGTCTGATGTTAGATACCCCTGACTTTGCTTATGGAGTGTCCTTTTTCTAAGTTGGAAATACCTGAAAAGTCCTGCCCTCTCTGAGGTCTTCTTCCCACAGGTGACTGATTCTCTTCTTGATGTATTATTACTACATATATTGAACACTGTACCTGCCCTACTCTATCTCCTTACTTAAGGAACACTCTCCACTCACTGCCATTGCTGTCCCCCTGCCTATAGCTAATTAGACCAGAAGAAGAAAACGGATCTAAAAGATTTCATCCATAGCCTGGCCAAACCCCCTGACTTCAAGTGAAAGTATGGGCCAGGGATTTTGGGATGGAAATCCAGTTCCTGGAAAGAGAGAGCCAAGATGGAAAATCATGAAAACTCAAAGACTGAGTCGAAATCAATAAAAGAAAAGACTGTATACTTACTAATTTTATGCAAGGTAAAAAGTGGTATTACAACAGAAAATAGGGAATCAGAAAAATTATCTAAAACATAGAAATAGGAAAAAGAGATTTTGGGGCATTCCTTCAGAGTGCTACTGGCTGGGTTTTTATTGACTCGGGTATTTTATAACTCAGTGGGAGCAGAAGTTAAGTTGTAGATTTTTGTATGGTATAGAGGCAAATAATTTCCATCCAGTGGAACAGATACAGCAAAGCTTACAATTTGTTGCCCTGGAAGACTTTAACCACTCTTGTATCGTATCCAGCTATCTTATCCTAACATTTTGGATTAAATTCTCTATGTATATATATTGTTATTTAAGTGTTCTTTGGGCCAGTTTTAATATCTTTAATAACCTCATTAATGAATTAAATAAAAAATATGACATGTGTTTGTCTTGTATTTGTATGAAATCATGATTTTTAATCTCTCAAGAATTAGACCTTGGGCTTCCCCGATGGCACAGTGGTTGGTTGAGAGTCCGCCTGCCGATGCAGGGGACACGGGTTCGTGCCCCGGTCCGGGAGGATCCCACGTGCCATGGAGCGTCTGGGCCCATGAGCCATGGCCACTGAGCCTGCGCGTCCGGAGCCTGTGCTCCGCAACGGGAGAGGCCACAAGAGTGAGAGGACCGCATAGCGCAAAAAAAAAAAAAAAAAAAAAAAAAAAAAAAAAAATTAGACGTTTAACAATTTTGGAGTTCATCCACCAAGGTGACCAATAAAACTCACCTGGTATAAACAAGTGAATTGTGTTGACAGAGATGTACACTTCATGGGCTACTAAGCCCACACACATCTTTTCTTGGCTCCTAGGGTGAATTTCAGTGACTTTGCCGAATCTCTCGGTGTTTTCCTCTCCAGTTTCATCCTCCACCTCCTCCCCTCACAGCCCCGCTTTGTCCTTTCCTGGCTGGTAAGTTATTCTTTGTGTGTAGCAGTTAAAATTGTGTATTTGGCTTTATGATCTGATCACTTGGAAAGTTGATGCAGATCTATTCTCTGCTGGGTGAGAGAAAACAGAATCCAGTTGGGTTGTGTTGTTTGTCTATTAGTGAGCTCAAATCAATTAAAAATTTCATGCACACTAGGAAGAAAAACAGTTGTTTGAGATCTAGACCAGTGAGGTTTTGTATTTTTACGTTGACATCTGACCTGTGACTGAGTTGTAAAACAAGCTAAAAACTCTCTGTTTCTGTGTGCCTGTGATCAGAAAAGTAGTTTCCTAACTGCAGAACGTGTTAATAGATTAGATAATTGTCTCTTAAAATATACGAACTTTATTTGGATTCATTTGATGAGATAAGTAAGTGCTTTATGAAATAAAATATTTACCAAATTCACAAATAAAAAGAAGCCCAATTTCTAATGACTGTAAATGTGCTAGACCGTTAAGGGAAAAAAAATTCTTCTTACATAAGCTGCTGGCTTAGGACAATGTTTGTAGAACTTAAGAACTTAAGTTTACTGGGACTTCCCTGGTGGTCCAGTGGGTAAGCCTCCATGCTTCCAATGCAGGGGCCCCGGGTTCGATCCCTGGTCGGGGAACTAGATCCCGCATGCCACAACTAAAAAAGATCCCGTATGTCGCAACTAACGCATGCCACAACGAAGATCCTACGTGCCACAGCTAAGACCTGGTGCAGCCTAAATAAATATTTTTTAAATAAAAGAACTTAAGTTCACATAATTTTGATGAATATTTGAACAAATTAGACTGGTTTGGTGATTTTGGTTTTAAAAAACAATAATAGCTTTTTGCCTTTTCTTTAAATGAATCATTATGGAGTATGAAGTAAGCATACATTAAAAAAAATAAGGTTTGGATTTGTTTTTCACATGAAAAGACTAGTTAAGCTAAATATTTTAAACTTCATATATTGGTTTCTTGATCAAATAAGTTAACATTACTCCTACATACAGTTTAAGGTTATGAATAGGGCAAATTTGTGTTCAACTGAATTGAATAATAATTCCAACAAACATTTTAATAGCAATAACCATGTTTTGTAGTGTGCCAACTTAAAATTAAGTTCCAAGATCCTTAGATAACTTAAATATCTGTATTAATGTCAAGTTAAGTTATTTTTGAATAATCTTTGAATAGCTGGATAATTTGGAATACTGAAACATTGATTACTAAGCATAATTGTAAGTTTATAAACTTTTGCTTCTTATTTTTACATACTCTACAGAGTGGATATATATTTTAGGATTATATTAATGAAAATGTTTATTTTTGTTTCTTTAAGAGAACGTCAAATGGATGAAAAAAGAGAGGCATTCAATTTATTGAATTATGTGTATTCATGAGATTTGCTGGTTGGCTAAAAGACTTGTGAATGATGGACTGTTACGAATTACCTACCTTTTGGTTTCTCTGTAAAATAAGAGTAGTTACTTTAATTAAAAGTTATAATCAATATGGGTGGTTGAGACTATCTTTGGAGACATACAACTGGTTATATTATTTTGTTTTTCAAGGAAAAGGAGAGTCCTTTTCTCCTGAAGTAAAAGCACATCCTGTTCCAGAACAAGAAAAAGCCTAGTAAAGGAGAAAACCTGGGGGAGTAGGTGAACGTAGGTTTAAAAGTGATGAATCTATTTGCTTTGATTTATAATAGTACATAAATCTGTAAAGGACCTATGAAATGTGTTAAATTTGGCAAATTTTATATAATTTTGATGGGCATATTCACAAAGTTAAGGAAGAAAGAGAGCTGATGAAACCTTTATTACTAAATATATGCATATATATGTGTATTCTACTGTCTCTGTGCCTTCTCTCAGCTCCCAGGCCAACAGTGGCCAAATCCTTAGTGATAGACAGTGATGTCTGCCCACATCCCAGCCTGGTACCTGGACCTTCACCAGGTGAAAAGATGTGTTCTTAGAGTTGTCCCAGGAGGCCTGGAGCCTTGACAGTCAGTCTTCTCCGTGCCCTGCCTCCTGATGTTTTCTTAGAGCAAAGTCACTTCTCCATCACAACCAGATTTGAGGTTGGCACTCAGTGGCTGGGTCCTTGGACTCAGCCAGTCCTCCTCTCAGCCTCTGACTGTAGAAGGGACCATTGGCGGAACAAGCCCTGATCCCTGCTGTTCCTGGTGGCTGGGCCTAGCAGGGGAACTTGCTCTTGAAGTTCAGGACTGGCCATTGACCAAGTGGGTCTATGCTCACTCCCACGTGCTCCCATCCACTCAAGGCCACGGTTGCCCAAGGGATGCTCTTTTCCAGGACAGATGGGCCCCATGCCTTAGGGAGATAGCAGGGGCAGCTTTTAGAGGCAGCTCACTCCCACCTTCCCCGGTCATGCACTGGGATAAGATTTGGAGGGATGGGGAGGGTTTTAAGGATTAGGTATGTATCTTTTCTAAATGTTATTACTTGTAAATAAAGTCTATTTTTCTCCCTTGGGGGGAAAATGTTACTAAATACAAAACTAGAATTTGGCTATCTCTGTAAGATAATAAATTGGTGTTAGAGCTTTACTGTTCATGTAATGCCCCCAAATAGCAGGAACTCTACATCTCACCAGAATAAGCTCTGCCTTGTCTTTGGTCGATTGTATCATATCCTTGTTTTGTTGCTGTTGCTATTTTTTATGGTTTCCTTTGCTGTGCCAAAGCTTTTAAGTTTCATTAGGTCCCATTTGCTATTGTTTTTAAGGAACAAAATTTCCTCACTTGTAAAAGAGCTGTTTCCACATTGTGCTTCTATATCTATTTGAAAATATTTTATTGTCAATTTGACTACCTAGGTAGCCAAGTGTTATTTCTCAGGGATCCAGGATGCAGTCTTTTTAAAACTGGGATATAATTGATGTAAAACCTTATATTAGTTTCAGGAGCACAATATAATGACTCAGTATTCATATATATTGTGAAATGCTCACCACAATAAGCCTAGTTAATGTCCATCACTGTATATAGTTAAAAATATTTTTCTTGTGATGAGAACTTTTAAGACTTACTCTCTTAGCATCTTTCAAATATGCAATACAGTATTATTAATTATAGTCACCGTGCAGTCCATGATATCCCCATGACTTAGTTTATAAGTAGGAGTTTATATCTTTTCACCACCTTCACCATTTCATCCACCTCTGATTTGTCTTAATCAAACAACCACATTTTCTCATACCTTTGTTTTTCCTTTTTCATTCTCAAGACTAGATTCTAAATTTAAAAAAAAGAAAAACCAGAAAAAAATTTTCAGGATATTTTTCAAACCTGAAATTATTTTTGAGTTTTCTTAAAGCCTCTGGAATTTGCAAAAGTTTGTTATTGTGACTTATAAAAATAGGAATGCTAAAAATAGGTTTGTTTGATTTGCTCCATATTTCTTATTTAGGTTAACACTATTGTAATTGCTTACTGGGAAGAATCATCAAATTAGAAAAGCTGCTCAATCTTTCCCACGTTAAGTTTATATAGAAAGCATGCTATTCATAGAGACATTTCACAAAATTTACACTTCGTGGCAAGGCCCTGGAGATTTTTCAGTTTTCATAATCTATAATATGCTCTTACCCTTAAGGGGAATTTTGATTAACCTCCTGGAAAATAGTAATGTACTATCAATAGAAAATTTTACTTTCCTCCATTCTGAGATTACTGGTCACTGGATTAAAATAATCACAACCACTCAGTCTCATTCTCCAACAGGTTTTTGTGTCCCTCTGATACTGGCTTAAAGATCTTGCTATGTAAGCTTTAGTATAAAATTTATATCTTCAACATATATAGACACACATGGAACCTTGAAGAAAGTACTGTTCCAGGTTCTCTGAACAATTGATGCTTTGAAAAATAAAATCTTGGGTAAAGCCCTCTCAGCTGACATCACTTAGACAATTTTCAGACTGTATCAGTGTCCTGAGTCAGCATTTTCAGGATTTTTTCCAGTCTAGAAGTAGATGTACTTCCCAAAAGCTGACTGCTTACACAAGATCTAGATCATAACAGGACTGAAGAGGGAAATTTAATTGGAGTTTGCTTGGATTATTGTTGTTGATATTACCTTTAATATCACTTACATTACCTATCATTCTCACCATAGCCTACATAGAAAGTATTTTCCCTGTTTTACTGGTAAGAAAATTGAGTCTCAGGGAAAATTGAGTCTCCAAGTTGTACAGCTTGTAAATGGCAAAACAGTTTTAATCCAAGTTTGTTTGATTAGAAAGCTAGTCTCTCCCTCTCTAATGATCGGTCTACTATGCTACTCACCCTCCATTATTCCAGTTCCTTTTCAAGGTGCTCACCAAACTAAAAGGAGGATTTTTTTTTTTTCTTTTCGGTACGTGGGCATCTCACTGTTGTGGCCTCTCCCATTGCGGAGCACAGGTTCCGGATGCGCAGGCTCAGCAGCCATGGCTCAGGGGCCCAGCTGCTCCTTGGCATGTGGGATCTTCCCGGACCGGGGCACGAACTCGTGTCCCCTGCATCGGCAGGCGGACTCTCAACCACTGAGCCACCAGGGAAGCCCAAGAATTTTTTATATGTGCAAAAATGTCTGCAATATTTACTTCTGGAATGATGGAATAAAGACCTCCAGATATCTATTCCTCCATAAAATCAACAAGAACACTGGCAAAATCTGTCAAAATCAACCTTTTCAAACTCTGAAAATTAAAGATTTGTAACACTCCAAAGAGCGTTTATTCAAGAAAAATGGCTACATCTCAATAAAACGGAGCCTTTTAACTTGCACTAACCCCATATCCCTTTCCCCAGCTCCATGGTAGCCTTGAAAATAATCAACTCTGTGTGAAGAGAAAACAGCTATTTTGAGTTGCTGCCTAGGCACTTTACAGTATGACAACCCTGCTCACACCAAGCATGGACATTTAGATAAGGACCTGAGTTTAGGATTCCTGCCACAAGTTCCTGCCTTGCTTTCCCCAGCGCATCTTTTAAAATAACTGGAGGTGAGCCCATGAAAAGTTAGTGACTGTCACCCCAACCACCTTGTAAGTAATAGGTGCTTGCTACTCTGCTCTCTTATCTCCAGCCCACTGGTGACCTGGGACAGAGGACTGCCCTTCCCCCTGCTCGTTGCACTCTCCCAACCCTACCCTCCCATTTCTAGAATTTGTAAGTAATAAATCTTGTGACTTTACTTCCTTTGTGTGGGTATAATGAAACTTCACTTTCAATCAAAAAGGCCCTGAAGTTTCCATTTCCCTGAAGTGGGAGCTTGGGCGTTGAGGGACCTACCAGCTGACCCCACGTGGGTGGCTTGTGCCTCCTCATTTTACAGGTCATAATCTGCATACGTTTAATTTAACGCACCAGCTACAAGCCCAACAACACACCCTGCAAATATATTCTCTGTGAAACTAGCAACCTAGTAGGCAATGAAAGGTTCAGAACAGGTTTTGAGCTCTCTAAAAGCCCCATCTAAAGAGGATTGTTACTATTGACCTGTCTGGAAGTTCATTGAAAAACTCTGTTCTCCAGGTCTTTTACTTGGCCTGATTCAGAGCTCTGCTCTGTGCAAACAGCCTTCCCCACAGGCCATTTGTTGAATAGAATTAGCAGCAGTTATTTAGCATAACAACTGCCTGCAGTGGCATTACCAGTTGGGGCTAATAAGAAACTGACCAAAAATCTTTAAAGAAAACCTGGGGAAAAATAAGTCTATAAGAGTTTTGAAAAGCTCCAAATATTCCTGAGAATCTAGAAAATCACACTCATATACAGGGCTGTGGACATGCAGCAGAAAAACTTGAGAAGGCCCTACACTCTCACATATAGTTGTCCTTGAGGCTTTGTGCAAGCAGGAAGTGAAGCTAAGGCAGAACATTAAACTGACTCTGGGGTGTTGAAGGCATGCCCCCATGCACATACAGAGTCCTTCAACAAAGGCTGGGGGACCGAATGGGTCAAGACATTAAAGAAATCCCTGTCCAGTAGTTACCTGACCACACTAAGATGACTGAGCAGAATGCAAAGTGGTTGTACATGATAAAGAATATAGATTTCATACCATTGGTCCAGGAAAGTCACTAAACTAACAAACAGAAAAGACAAAAACAACAAGCAGCAATAACAACAAACACTGAGGGGTGAGGATCTGATTTCTCAGAATTAATACAATATATTATTTTAAACATCCAGTTTTCAACAAAAATTTATGATACATGCAAAGAAATGGGAATGTATGGGCCATACACAGGAAAATAAAAACACCAAATAGAAGGTATGCCGAGGAAGCCCCAATGTTGGACCTATCACACAAAAATTTTAAATGAGCTATTAATATCTCCAAAGAACTAAAGGAAATCATGTCTAGAGCATAAGAGGATAGTATGAAAAAAAGTACACGAATGATGTCTCACCAAATAGAGAAGATAAAGAGAATTATATAGGAGGACTTGGAGGCTTCAGGAGAGTGGCTTTCTCAGAGACAGCAAAGAAGCTCTGTGCCATTTCCCCAGACCTTGCCCTATGCATTGCTTCC
Source organism: Orcinus orca (assembly GCF_937001465.1). Taxonomy (NCBI): domain Eukaryota; kingdom Metazoa; phylum Chordata; class Mammalia; order Artiodactyla; family Delphinidae; genus Orcinus; species Orcinus orca. The sequence continues at coordinate 156,301,525 of NC_064559.1, read as the reverse complement.
ATTTGGCTGTTCCTCTTTGTAACAAAAATAAGATTTCCAACTTGGGGAAAAAACCTTACCTTTCTGTGAAAATGGTTTAAAAAACCAAATTTTGGAGAGATTGGCTCAAGATGGCAGAGTAGAAGGACGTGTGATCACTCCCTCTTGTGAGAGCACTGGAATCACAACTAACTGCTGAACAGTCATTGACAGGAGGACGCTGGAACTCACAGAAAAAGATACCCCACATCCAAAGACAAAGGAGAAGCCACAATGAGACGGTAAGAGGGGCACAATCACAATAAAATCAAATCCCATAACTGCTGGGTGGGTGACTCACAAACTGGAGAACACTTATACCACAGAAATCCACCCACTGGAGTGAAGGTTCTGAGCCCCACGTCAGGCTTCACAACCTGGGGGTCCCGCAATGGGAGGAGGAATTCCCAGAGAATCAGACTCTGAAGGCTAGTGGGATTTGATTGCAAGACTTTGACAAAACTGGGGTAAACAGAGACTCCAGTCTTGGAGGGCACACACAAAGTGGTGTGCGCATCGGGACCCAGGGGAAGCAGTGACCCCATAGGAGACTGAACCAGACCTACCTGCTAGTGTTGGAGGGTCACCTGCAGAGGTGCAGGGTGACCATGGCTCACTATGAGGACAAGGACATTGGCAGCAGAAGTTCTGGGGAGTACTCCTTGGCATGAGCCTTCCTAGAGTCTGCCTTTAGCCCCACCAAAGAGCCAGGTAGGCTCCAGTGTTGGGTCACCTCAGGCCAAACAACCAACAGGGAGGGAACCCAACCTCACTTATCAGAAGACAAGCGGATTAAAGTCTTACTGAGCTCTGCGCAACAGAGCAACAGCCAGCTCTACTCACCACCAGTTCCTCCCATCAGGAAGCTTGCACAAGCCTCTTAGATAGCCTCATCCAGCAGAGGGCAGACAGCAGAAGCAAGAAGAACTACAATCCTGCAGCCTGTGGAACAAAAACCACATTCACAGAAAGATAGACAAGATGAAAAGGTAGAGGGCTATGTACCAGATGAAGGAACAAGATAAAACCCCAGAAAAACAACTAAACAAAGTGGAGATAGGAAACATTCCAGAAAAAGAATTCAGAATAATGATAGTGAAGATGATCCAGGACCTCGGAAAAATGGAGGCAAAGATCGAGAAGATGCAAGAAATGTTTAACAAAGACCTAGAAGAATTAAAGAACAAACACAGGGAGGAATTAAAGAACAAACAAACAGAGATGAACAATACAATAACTGAAATGAAAACTACACTAGAAGGAACCAATAGCAGAATAACTGAGGCAGAAGAACGGATAAGTGACCTGGAAGACATAATGGTGGAATTCACTGCCACAGAACAGAATAAAGAAAAAAAATGAAAAGAAATTAAGACAGCCTAAGAGACCTCTGGGACAACATTAAACACAACAACATTCACAGTATAGGGGTCCCAGAGGGAGAAGAGAGAGAGAAAGGACCCAAGAAAATATTTGAAGAGATTATAGTCAAAAAATTCCCTAACATGGGAAAGGAAATAGCCACCCAAGTCCAGGAAGCGCAGAGAGTCCCAGGCAGAATAAACACAAGGAGAAACAAGCTGAGACACATAGTAATAAAACTGACAAAATAACATAAAAGGGAACTTCCATAAGGTTAACAGCTGATTTCTCAGCAGAAACGCTACAAGCCAAAAGGGAGTGGCATGATATATTTAAAGTGATGAAAGGGAAGAACCTACAACCAAGATTACTCTAACTGGCAAGGATCTCATTCACATTTGATGGAGAAATCAAAAACTTTACAGACAAGCAAATGCTAAGAGAATTCAGCACCACCAAACCAGCTTTACAATAAATGCTAAAGGAACTTCTCTAAGTGGGAAACACAAGAGAAAAAAAGGACCTACAAAAACAAACCCATAACAATTAATACAATGTTCATAGGAACATACATATCAATAATTACCTGAAATGTGAATGGATTAAATGCTCCAACCAAAAGACACAGGCTCGCTGAATGGATACAAAAACAAGACCCATATATATGCTGTCTACAAGAGACCCACTTCAGACCTAGGGAAACATACAGAGTGAAAGTGAGGGGATGGAAAAAGATATTCCATGCAAATGGAAATCAAAAGAAAGCTGGAGTAGCAATACTCCTATCAGATAAAACAGACTTTAAAATAAAGAATGTTATAAGAGACAAGGAAGGACAATACATAATGATCAAGGGATCAATCCAAGAAGAAGATATAACAATTATAAATATATATGCACCAACATAGGAGCACCTCAATACATAAGGCAACTGCTAACAGCTATAAAAGAGGAAATCAACAGTAACAGAATAATAGTGGGGGACTTTAAAACTTCACTTACACCAATGGATGGATCATCCAAACAGAAAATTAATAAGGAAACACAAGCTTTAAATGACACAATAGACCAGATAGTTGTAATTGATATTTATAGGACATTCCATCCAAAAACAGCAGATTACACTTTCTTCTTAAGTGCACATGGAACATTCTCCAGGATAGATCACATCTTGGGTCATAAATCAAGCCTCAGCAAATTTAAGAAAATTGAAATCATATCAAGCATCTTTTCTGACCACCATGATACGAGATTAGAAATCAGTTACAGGGAAAAAAACGTACAAAACACAAACATATATAGGCTAAGCAATATGTTACTAAGTAACCAAGAGATCACTGAAGAAATCAAAGAGGAAATCAAAAAGTACCTAGAGACAAATGACAATGAAAACACGATGATCCAAAACCTATGGAATGCAGCAAAAGCAGTTTTAAGAGGGGAGTTTATAGCAATACAAGCCTACCTCAAGAAACAAGACACATCTCAAATAAACAATCTAACCTTACACCTAAAGGAACTAGAGAAAGAAGAACAAACAAAACCTAAAGTTAGTACAAGGAAAGAAATCATAAAGATCAGAGCAGAAATAAATGAAATAGAAACAAAGAAAAAAACAGCAAAGATCAATAAAACTAAAACCTGGTTCTTTTTTTTTTAAACATCTCTTTTTGGAGTATAATTGCTTTACAATGGTGTGATAGTTTCTGCTTTATAACAAAGTGAATCAGTTATACATATACATATGTCCCCATATCTCTTCCCTCTTGCGTCTCCCTCCCTCCCACCCTCCCTATCCCACCCCTCTAGGTGGTCACAAAGTACGGAGCTGCTCTCCCTGTGCTATGCGGCTGCTTCCCACTAGCTATCTATTGGACGTTTGGTAGTGTATATATGTCCATGCCACTCTCACAAAAGCTGGTCCTTTGAGAAGATAAACAAAATTGATAAACCATTAGCCAGACTCATCAAGAAAAACAGAGGGAGAGGGCTCAAATCAATAAAATTAGAAATGAAAAAGGAGAATTTACACCAGACACTGCAGAAATACAAAGCACCCTAAGAGACTACTACAAACAGCTCTATGCCAATAAAATGGACAACCTGGAAGAAATGGACAAATTCTGAGAAAGATATAACCTTCAAAGACTGAACCAGGAAGAAACAGAAAATATGAACAGACCAATCACAAATAATGAAATTGAAACTGTGATTAAAAATCTTCCAACAAACAGAAGTCCAGGAACAGAGGGATTCACAGGTGAATTCTATCAAACATTTAGAGAAGAGCTAACAGCCATCCTTCTCAAACTCTTCCAAAATATAGCAGAGGGAGGAACACTCACAAACTCATTTTACAAGGCCACCATCACCCTGACAACAAAACCAAACAGAGATACTACAAAAAAAGAAAATTAAAGACCAGTATCACTGATGAATATAGATGCAAAAATCCTCAACAAAATACTAGCAATCAAAATCCAACAACATATTAAAAGGATCATACACCATGATCAAGTGGGATTTATTCCAGGGATGCAAGGATTCTTCAATATACACAAATCAATCAATGTGACACACCATAATAACAAATTGAAGAATAAAAACCATATGATCATGTCAATAGATGCAGAAAAAGTTTTTGACAAAATTTAACACCCATTTATGATAGAAACTCTCCAGAAATTGGGCATAGAGGGAACCTACCTTAACATAATAAAGGCCATATATGACAAGCCCACAGGAAACATCATTCTCAACAGTGAAAAACTGAAAGCATTACCTCTAAGATCAAGAACAAGACAAGGATGTCCACTCTCGCCACTATTATTAAACATAATTTTGGAAGTTTTAACCACGGCAATCAGAGAAAAAAAAGAAATAAAAGGAATCCAAATCGGAAAAGAGGAAGTAAAACTGTCACTCTTTGCAGATGACATGATAATATACATAGAGAATCCTAAAGATGCCACCAGAAAACTACTAGAGCTGATCAATGAATTTGGTAAAATTGCAGGATACAAAATTAATGCACAGAAATCTCTTGCATTCCTATACACTAATGATTAAAAATCTGAAACAGAAATTTAGGAAACACTCATATTTACCATTGCAACAAAAAGAATAAAATACCTAGAAATAAACCTACCTAGGGAGAAAAAAGACCTGTATGCAGAAAACTATAAGACACTGATGAAAGAAATTAAAGATGATACAAACAGATGGAGAGATATACCATGTTCTTGGATTGTAAGAATCAATATTGTGAAAATGACTATATTACCCAAAGCAAGCTACAGATTCAATGCAATCCCTATCCAACTACCAATGGCATTATATACAGAACTAGAACAAAAAATCTTAAAATTTGTATGGAGACAAAATGACCCCAAATAGCCAAAGCAGTCTTGAGGGAAAAAAAACAGAGCTGGAGGAATCAGACTCCCTGACTTCAGACTGTACTACAAAGCTACAGTAATCAAGACAAATGGTACTGGCACAAAAACAGAAATATAGATCAATGGAACAGGATAGAAAGCCCAGAGGTAATGCCATCCACCTATGGTCAACTAATCTATGACAAAGGAGGCAAGGATATACGATGGAGAAAAGATAGTCTCTTCAATAATTGGTGCTGGGAAAACTGGACAGTGACATGTAAAAGAACGAAATTAGAACATTCCCAGACACTATACACAAAAATAAACTCAAAATGGATTAGAGACCTAAATGTAAGACTGGATACTATAAAACTCTTAGAGAAAACATAGGAAGAACATTCTTTGACATAAATCACAGCAAGATCTTTTTTGATCCACCTCCTAGAGTAATCGAAATAAAAACAAAAATAAAGGAGCTTCAAGATGGTGGAAGAGTAAGACGTGGAGATCACCTTCCTCCCCACAAATACATCAGAAGTACATCTACATGCGGAGCAACTCCTACAGAACACCTACTGAATGCTGGCAGAAGGCCTCAGACCTCCCAAAAGGCAAGAAACTCCCCATGTACCTGGGTAGGGCAAAAGAAAAAAGAAAAAACAGAGACAAAAGAATAGGGATGGGATCTGCACCAGTGGGAGGGAACTGTGAAGGAGGAAAGATTTCCACATACTAGGAAGCCCCTTCACGGGCAGATACTGCGGGTGGCGGAGGGGGGAAGATTTGGAGCCACGGAGGAGAACGCAGCAACAGTGGTGCAGAGGGCAAAGCAGAGAGATTCCCACACAGAGGATCGGTGCCACCCAGCACTCACCAGCCCGAGAGGCTTGTCTGCTCACCCGCCGGGACGGGCGGGGGCTGGGAGCAGAGGCTCTGGCTTCTGTCGAATCCCAGGGAGCGGACTGGGGTTGGCTGTGTGAGCACAGTCTGAAGGGGTTAGTGGGCCACAGCTAGACGGGAGGGAGTCCGGAAAAAGGTCTGGAACTGCCGAAGGGGCAAGAGACTTTTTCTTGTCTCTCTGTTTTCTGTTGGGCGAGGAGAGGGGATTCAGAGCGCCGCTTAAAGGAGCTCCAGAGACTGGCGTGAGCTGTGGTTAACAGCGCGGACCCCAGAGACGGGCATGAGATGCTAAGGCTGCTGCTGCCACCACCAAGAAGCCTGTGTGCGAGCACAGGTCACTATCCACACTGCCCCTCCTGGGAGCCTGTGCAGCCCGCCACTGCCAGGGTCCCGTGATCCGGGGACAACTTCCCTGGGAAAACGCATGGCGCGCCTCATGCTGGTGCAACATCACGCTGGCCTCTGCCACTATAGGATCGCCCCCCACTCCATACCCCTGCCTCCCCCCTGGCCTGAGTGCGCCAGAGTCCCCTAATCATCTGCTCCTGTAACCCCGTCCTATCTGGCCTCGAACAGACGCCTTCAGGCAACCTACAGGCAGAGGCAGACCCAAATCCAAAGCTGAATCCCAGGAGCTGTGCGAACAAAGAAGAGAAAGTGAAATCTCTCCCAGCAGCCTCAGGAGCAGTGGATTAAATCTCCACAGTGAACTTGATGTACCCTGCATCTGTGGAATACCTGAATAGACAACCAATCATCCCAAAATTGAGGAGGTGGACTTTGGGAGCAATGATATATATATACCTTTCCTTTTTCTCTTTCTGTGAGTGTGTATGTGTATGCTTCTGTGTGTGATTTTGTCTGTATAGCTTTGCTTTTACCATTTGTCCTAGGGTTCTGTCTGTCCTTTTTTTTTTTAGTATAGTTTTCAGCACTTCCTATCATTGGTGGATTTTTTTTGGTTTGGTTGTTCTTTCTTTCTTTTTTTTAAAATTACTTAAAAAATTTTTTTAGTAATTATTTTTTGTTTTTTATTTTAATAACTTTTTATTTTATCTTATTTTATTTTATTTTATCTTTTTCTTTCTTTCTTTCTCCCTTTTATTCTGAGCCGTGTGGATGAAAGGCTCTTGGTGCTCCAGCCAGGTGTCAGGGCTGTGCCTCTGAGGTGAGAGAGCCAAGTTCAGAACATTGGTCCACCAGAGACCTCCCAGCTCCACGTAATATTAAACGGGGAAAATCTCCCAGAGATCTCCATCTCAACGCCAAGACCCAGCTCCACTCAACGACCAGCAAGCTACAGTGCTGGAAAGCCTATGTCAAACAACTAGCAAGACAGGAACACACCCCAACCATTAGCAGAGAGGATGCCTAAAATCATAATAAGGTCACAGACACCCCAAAACACACCACTGGGTGTGGTCTTGCCTACCAGAAAGACAAGATCCAGCCTCATCCACCAGAACAGAGGCACTAGTCCCCTCCAGCGGGAAGCCTACACAACCCACTGAACCAACCTTAGTCACTGGGGGCAGACACCAAAAACAACGGGAACTATGAACATGCAGCTTGTGAAAAGGAGACCCCAAACACAGTAAATTAAGCAAAATGAGAAGACAGAGAAACACACAGCAGATGAAGGAGCAAGGTAAAAACCCACCGGACCTAACAAATGAAGAGGAAAGAGGCAGTCTACCTGAAAATGAATTCAGAATAATGATAGTAAAGATGATCCAAAATCTTGGAAATAGAATAGAGAAAATACAAGAAACATTTAACAAGGACCTAGAAGAACTAAAGAGCAAACAAACAATCATGAACAACAAATAAATGAAAGTAAAAATTCTCTAGAAGGAATCAATAGCAGCATAACTGAGGCAGAAGAACGGATAACTGACCTGGAAGATAAAATAGTGGAAATAACTACTGCAGAGCAGAATAAAGAAAAAAGAATGAAAAGAATTGAAGACAGTCTCAGAGACCTCTGGGAGAATATTAAATGCACCAACATTCGAATTATAGGGGTCCCAGAAGAAGAAGAGAAAAAGAACGGGACTGAGAAAATATTTGAAGAGATTATAGTTGAAAACTTCCCTAATATGGTTAAGGAAATAGTCAAATCCAGGAAACGCAGAGCGTCCCATACAGGATAAATCAAAGGAAAAACATGCCAAGACACATATTAATCAAACTATCAAAAATTAAATACAAAGAAAAAATATTAAAAGCAACAAGGGAAAAACAACAAATAACATAGAAGGGAATCCCTATAAGGTTAACAGCTGATCTTTCAGCAGAAACTCTGCAAGCCAGAAGGGACTGGCAGGACATATTTAAAGTGATAAAAGGGAAAAACCTACAACCAAGATTACTCTATCCAGCAAGGATCTCATTCAGATTTGAAAGAGAAATTAAAACCTTTACAGACAAGGAAAAGCTAAGAGACTTCAGTACCACCAAACCAGCTTTACAACAAATGCTAAAGGAACTTCTCTAGGCAAGAAACAAAAGAGAAGGAAAAGACCTACAATAACAAACCCAAAACACTTAAGAAAATGGGAATGGGAACATACACATTGATAATTACCTTAAATGTAAATGGATTAAGTTTAACTTTATTAAACTTAATAGCTTTTGCACAGCAAAGGAAACCATAAACTAGACAAAAAGACCACCCTCAGAGTGGGAGAAAATGTTTTCAAATGAAACAACAGACAAAGGATTAATCTCCAAAATTTACAAGCAGCTCATGCAGTTCAATATCGAAACAACAAACAACCCAGTTCAAAAATGGGCAGAAGACCTAAATAGACATTTTTCCAAAGCTGATATACAGATTGCCAACAAACACATGAAAGAATGCTCAACATCATTAATCGTTAGAGAAATGTAAATCAAAAGAAATGCAAATCATTAGAGAAATTCAAATCATCTCTCACTGGGCAGAATGGCCATCATCAAAAAATCTTCAAACAATAAATGCTGGAGAGGTTGCGGAGAAAAGGGAAGCCTCATACACTGTTGGTGGGAATGTCAATTGATACAGCCACTGTGGAGAACAGCATGGAGGTGTCTTAAAAAACTAAAAATAGAACTACCATACGACCAAGCAATCCCACTACTGGTCATATACCCTGAGAAAACCATAACTCAAAAAGAGTCATGTACCACAATGTTCATTGCAGCTCTATTTACAATATCCAGGACATGGAAGCAACCTAAGTGTCCATCGACAGATGAATGGATAAAAAAGATGTGGCACATATATACACTGGAATATTACTCAGCCATAAAAAGGAACAGAACTGAGTTATTTGTAGTGAGGTGGATGGACCTAGAGTCTGTCATACAGAATGAAGTAAGTCAGAAAGAGAAAAACAAATACCATATGCTAACACATGTATATGGAATCTTAAAAAAAAAAAAGTGTTCTGAAGAACCTAGGGGCAGGCCACGAATAAAGATGAAGACATAGAGAATGGACTTGAGGACTCAGGCAGGGGAAGGGTAAGCTCGGACGAAGTGAGAGAGTGGTATTGACAATATACACTACAAAATGTAAAATCGATAGCTAGTGGGAAGCAGCTGCATAGCACAGGGAGATCAGTTTGGTGCTTTATGACCACCTGGAGGGATGGGATAGGGAGGGTGTGAGGGAGACACAAGAAGGGGGGGATACGGTGATATATGTATACATATAGCTGATTCACTTTGTTATAAAGCAGAAACTAACACACCATTGTAAAGCAATTATACTCCAATAAAGATGTTAAAAGAAATTTAAAAAAATACCTGTGGAATGCCTTTTTATGTGTTCATACTTCTTCTGTGTCCTTCAGTAGTCTACCAAAGTTTTCTATGTATAGATCTTATACATTTCCTGTTTATTGTATTCTTGGATATTTCAGCTTTTTTGTTGCTAATATAAATTAGATATTATATTCATTATATTGTCTAACTGTTATTTATATATGTAAAAATATTTTTATATTGATATACTGCTTATTATTTGTAATAGTTTTCAATTAATTGCTTCGGTTTTCCAGATATACTCTCATATTTTCTACAAATTGTGATGGTTTTGCAGCCTTAATTGATGAAAAATGGCCATATATTAAGCCATAAAAAAACTTCAATAAAATCTAAAAATAAGGAATTATGGACCCAATCTACGCTGAAAATGCAATAAAACTAGAAATCCATAGAAAATCAAAAATCTTTCCACCTGGAAATTATTAAGAAATTCTCTTACATACTCATGAACAAAAATTGAAGGATTTTTAGAAAATAATGATAAAAGAAAACACTACCTAGCAGGATTCTGTGACACAGCATTAGCTAAATTAATTAAATAAGCATCAACTCAAAAACGTAGAAAAACACTACTAAGTAAAAAGAAGGAAAACAGAAACAAAGAACTAAGTCATTTAGAAGAAGAAAAGAAAGTGATTAGAATTAATACATAATTCTAAAAGCTGGGTTTTTATCATTATAAAAATATAACATCTAAAATACTGTTAAATTAATCAAGAAAAGAGATACAAACTACTAAGTATAAAATAGATAAGCAACAAGGATCTATGGATCTATTGTACAGTACAGGGAAATATAGTCATTACTTTGTAGTAACTTTAAATAGAGTATAATCTATAAATGTACTGAATCACTATGTTGTACATCTGAAATCAATACAATATTGTAAATCAACTACACTTCAATTAAAAAATAAAAAAGATATAAATACTAAGAATTAGAAATGATAAAGGGTTAAAGCACAGAAAGAGAATGCTAATATAATCCTAAGGATTACTCTAATCTACTATAATCTAATTGAATATAATGTGTCCCCATAATTTTTTTTCATTTTTGTCCCCCCAAGAGAAAATTTTAACTTAATTTCTCCCTAGCAAGAGAAATTAAATTGTAAGGAATAATATGTCTTGAGTTAACTATCATAAACCAACTTTCTTTAGTGCATGTTGTTTACTTTCAACATTTAGATTCAGGACTTTTTTTTTAATTTCAGGAAAATTCTTTCATAATTCTGTTTGAAAGTATTTGCTCTGTCCCACTGCTAAGGTTTTCTCCTTCAGAGACTCTGATTTTAGGTATGCTGGCTCTTCATTATATTTCTTCTATTGCTGTCATTTTCATGTAATACTTTAAAAATATATTTCTCATTATTTTCATTTAATGTTGGCCATTCTTCTTATACCTGTCTTCACTGTTACTTACTTATCCACAGTGCTTATTCCTCTCTGTTTCTTCCAATTTGTGTTGTCTTCATTTTTGTGATGGTTTTGTTCTTTTTCTTCTTCATACCTGATTTATATCAACTCATTTCAACCTCGTCTCTTTTCTTTGTTTCTTCATTTATGCTGTTATCTTTCATAATAGACCATATTGCTTCGTTAACATAATTGTAAATATATTTCATTTAGGGAGGCAATATAGCTTAACAAATAAGTTTTACAGACACTGGAGAAAGAATGAGTGGGTTTCAATACTGGCTCCTCCTCTGACTAGCTGTGTGATCTTGAACAAGTTATTTAACTTTTAAGTACCTTAGTTCTTTTCATATACATAATAGGAAAAACAATCATGCCTAATTTACAGAGTTGTATTGAGAATCTATTGTGTTCATATCTGCAAAGTGGTTAGAATATTGCCTGGCAACAATAAATCCTATTCATGTTTTATCTATTGGATTCTTTTTCTTTGCAAAATACATAGTCGCAATTTTCATTGGCTCTGTGGCAACTCTTTTTTCCTCATCTCTTGGTAAATTTTGATGCTTCTTTTTAAATGGTGTCTTTGTATCCTTTTATAGTATCTTTGTATCCTTTTTGTGCCAGTTTCTTCTTTATCACTCCTCACTACTGAATGAATTATATTTTTCTGGTCAGTCCTTATAGAAAGTTCCTGACATGGAGGCTTCAAGGTAGCTTTCCTGTTCTCTCAGTCAAAAAGCTCTTACTTTCTGTGGTAGATTGTTGTATTAAAGACCTGCAACAATGACACCGTTCCATATCTATGCCCTCCCACAATGACTCTATTCTTAGCTGTATGACTTGCTTTAGCCAATGACACATTAGCAAACATGACACATGCAGAATTCTGAAAGGGTGTGAACATTGGGACCTGCCCTCTCTCTTGCTACTGGGAACTCTTTCACCTCCATGTGAAAAAGCCTGAACTAGCTTTCTGGAAAGAGTCTCCAGGTGTCCAAGCCTTTCCTCCTGAGGCCCAAATACATGAGACCTGCTGACCCCACATGGAGCAGAGACCAGCCATCCCAGTTGAGCCCACCCCGATTTGTCACCTCACTGAATTGTAGGCCAATAACTGGTAGCTTCTTAAACCATTGTTTTGGGTGGTTTGTCATGCAGCAGTACATTACAGATTCACTTTTATTGCTGCCTCAAAAACAGACTGCTTCCAGTAATGATGACTTCTCTGTAAACGTACTCCCTTTGAGTCCCTGAAGTAAATTTGGTTCAGGAGACCTTTGCTAACAGCTCCGTGCTCCCCAGTTCTTGCAAACAAGGAATAGGGCTCCTACATCTCATAGCAACTACCTCATCTTTAAGGATTATAGTTTTGTTGACCCTGAGACCTGCTCCTGGGTTCCCTGGAAACCTCTGTGCCTCTTATCCCCTCCATGTGTGCCTCTTCTGCCTTATAGTTTAATCGATGACATCATCTTCATACTGAAGTCCATTTAATTCTTTTTTTGCAACAAGAACACTTTGGACATATTTTTCAGAAGACGATATAATAACCTAGAGTGCTTTAGTAATCGTTAATACTTTTCAAAGTTCTAATAGTCAGAGAGGGGGAGCGTGCCACTCAGACTGGTTCTCTTTTTCTGAGAATGAATCACAGTTTAGGTTCCCATCCCACGCTCTGTTCGGGCAACGGTCTCTTTATATTTAATGAGTCTGACTAATTAATCATCACTGGATTTCAGGAAAAAGAGATTATATTGTCATCATTTTACAAAGACTGTGTCAGAACCATGACCGCGTTGCAGGATTTATTGGCTTCTCTCCAGATGCTCATTGCTTCCATATTATTAATTTTTGGCTTTGGGCTCAATTTCAAGCTAATAGGTAAGGTAGATGGTATAGGATGTAAAGCAACAGGTCCAAGAAGGCAGCATCTCAGCTGGGGAGGACCAGGTGTTCTACACTCCAAGGGCTAGTGTTTGGTAATGTTTCCTCCGAAATTGTAACTGGGAAACAGTGCAGGGCAGGAGTTCATTAGTTATCTACATTAATAAGCTCTCAGGTGTGACTTTGAATGAGTGGGTATGTAAAGCTGGTTTGGATTAATTGCTGAATAATAGAAGGTTATTGCCACTTCTTTGGGACACTGCTATTTGCCCCTTAATGCACAGTTCAAAAGGGATCTAATTCCATGACCCATTCCCCTTCCAGCTAGAGAAAATTCCTCCCACTAATGTAATTGGTATGTGTTTCTGTAGTGTAATACTTGTATCGTCAGTTCTGGGCTTTCATAGTTGCTTCTCCCACTAGGCTGTGAGGTCCTTGGGTTTAGGAACTGTGTCCTAATCATCTCTGTACTCCAGCATCTGGCACAGTATGTTGTGCTCACTGCAAATGGGTGTGCCCTAATATTTATTGGCATAAACTGAGAAATAAGCCAATTTTATCCATTAAGGTCTTTCTGGTCTCGAGCTTGTTGGAGCAGCTCAGTAGGCAGAGTTAACTGCATTCCTATCTTTCTCTTTTCCTTGCCAGCTTTCTTCTCTCTTTCCATGACTGCAAGGGTTGGACAACTGGGGAAAAGGAAGGCTGTGTTTCTCACATCGCCCCCGGCCCCCCAAGACCCCCATAGCTGGCAGGCCTCCACGCAGCTGCGTTCTTTCAAGGTGGGGCAGTCAGGCTCCCGGGTGCCTGTTGCTGGGTCACACAAATTCCCAAGTTTTGGGACCCACTCCCAGGGTACCTTGGTGGGGCACCTCCGCGGTTGTGATCTGACCGGTTGGCTCAGTAGCACTGCGCTGATCCACTCTTGGACCTCCTTTGTGCAACCAGAGAGCAGCGGGCTCTCACCCTCCCTCGGGCTCCTTCCACGTAATTGCCCCACTCACTCCCTCGCCTCCCCGCACCCGAGCTCTGAGTGCCCTCCCTCCCCATCCCTCTTTGTGTCACCCTTGGCTGCGGAGCCTCGAGCACCGTATTCACGGCGAGTGACTGACACGTTCCAGGGACTGCCAATCGCGGCGAGCGCGGCCAGCGGGGGGAGGGTGCGTAGTGGCAGACGGCCGCTGGGATTATGAATGGGAGCGGGGGGGGGGGGGGGCCGGCGAGTGTGGGGTTCAAACCAGGCTTTTCGGCATCCGGCTTTGGCTAGGCATGCAGGACTGCGCGTAATCCTTCAGCCGGGGAGGGAAGGGAGATGCCGCGAGCTTCCAGCTGAGAGTGAGGGTTATTTTGCAAAACTCCCTTGGTCTAGTGCTGGTGGAGTACTGCGGGCGGTCGGCGAGGTAGGTGGGGGAGGAAAATAAGCGGGGTGGGGAATCGGGGAGAGGCCAGACGACTGGGGACCGTGTGCCTTGCTCCTTAGGATTGACAGGTGGCCGCCGCAGCAGTTACAACCTACTACACAGCATCTAGTCCGTGCAATAAGATCCAATTGTTATTCCCCGCGCCGGGCTGAAGAGCGCAGCGCGGCAGACCAAGTGCCGCCGGCGAGCTGTCTCTCCGGCGGAGCAGGGCAGTACAGAGCGGAAGTTTGGGGGGCCAGCTGAGGAGACAGGAGCTCGGGGCCGCTTCGCGGCCGTCCGTGTCGCCCCTGCGGGGTCCTCCACGCCGGCGGGTCCGCGCGCGCTCCGCAGCCGCCCCTGGTTTGTGCGCGCCTTTCCGGGGCTGCCGGCCCCGCTTCCGCGGTGGCTGCGGGCTGTGGATCGCCGGCCGGGCTGCACGCGAGCGGCGCGCCAGCGTCTCGCCGGCATCTCCCCGCTGCCTCTTGTGCCCCGCGCAGGGAAGCGCGGAGGGCTCGCTCGCCTCGCACGGACTAGCTGCGCCGGGCGGAGCCGCCGCCGGAGCCCGCGCGGCCAGAGCGCGGCGGCCGCGGCAGTGCAGCGGCGGCGCGTCGAACAGGACGACGGCGGCTTCCGCGAGGGTAGCCTGAGGTAAGGGCTGTCCCGTGGGCTGCGGGTTTGTTTCCCCCCGTCTCTTACTCGGTCACACAGCGAAGCCGAAATGGAGAGTGTGGGTGCTGCGGCGCTGGTAGGGAGCGCGGGGGGAATATGGGGCCGCGCCAGGATGGTCTCCTTGACCGCAACGTTCCTACCCCTTGTGGTAAATCCGCCAGCCGGCCCTTACTCTTCGCTCGCTCCTCCTCAGCCTCTGCCTTCGGCCCTGAACTCTTTGGAAAGTCCCTGGGAAGGAGAGAGCCAAGGGGGGATGGAGAAAGGCAGAAGAATTCGCCCGGGAGTGGGCGAAGGGTTGGCGCGCTGTGCCGGGTGATTGACAGCGGGCACGTGAGGGAGCCTTAAGTACCCGAGAGTTTGCAGGGCTGCGGCCCCAGGATGGTCCTGCCTGCCCGGGGTTTGGGGCACAAGTGGGTGCACCCAGGCCACGGCTTAACGAAGGCTCCGCTAGGAACTTTTGGGAAGCGTTGTCTCATGTTTGGGGAGGGGTGCTGGGGTGTGTTTAGGGCCTGGCCCTTTCTAAGCTACGAGTGTGTGTGTGTGTGTGTGTGTGTGTGTGTGTGTGTGTGAGTGTGTGTGTGTGTAGTGTTTTTTCCCGCTTCCTTCCTGCTTTCCCTCCTCTTCCATCTTCCTCTTTTGCTTCCTTCCCTTTTTCACAGGCCACCCCCCTTCCAAGTGCTGTATTTCAAAATATTCTGAACCTACTGTAGTCAATGGCTTTTAAAGCAAGTATGAAGAAGAGAGCACAGAGGAATAGCTCTTAAATAGTGTGGTTCATTTTAAAGACAAATATATGTGTATACACATGCCTGGGATAAATTTAAAGAAATATTTTGAGGCTCCTGCCTAAAATTACATTACATTTACATTATGTTTACATCACATGTATATGATATTACTAAACAGAAATGATAAATCTGTGCATTTTGTCTCTTCGATCTGTATGAGATACAACTGTTATTTGAATCACATCCATCTTTTAAATTCAGAGGTTTCTGGCTACTTGAAAGCCCTGGGCTCCAGTGTAAGAATAAAAGGCACATTAAATTAAAAAAAAAGTACAGATGCTGGTTTCTTTTTAGTGGACCACCCACGTTCCCCATCTTCCTTTTACTAAAAGCTGGTTGTTATGCCAATAATTTTCATAAAAGCAAAAATAATCTGGGGACTTTTACCTAGTGTTTTTACCTAAGCCTGAGGTGTAGGGAGGGGTCTGGAAGTTATCTGTGCATGAATTCGACATGAAGGTGGATAAGGTAAATGATTTCACTTCAGGTGAAAGGAAATTCAGCTGCACTTCCCTCTGAGGGTACCTCATTTACATTACAATGTGCCAAGAGAAATCCCCTAAATGTCAACATGTGTCTTCAGCATAACAATGGTCTATTCAACTCTTCAAACCTGTACTTGTAGGACTTGGCTAGTAACATATTTGCTGGCTGTTTGTGTTCTTTTTCAACGACAGAATCCCAATTACAAAAAATGAGTAAAGTTGTTGAGTAGACTGGAATGGTTGAGAGGGCATGATTGTTACACTGAGGCCATCTGTCTGTATATCTATCGTCTCTCTGTATTTCTTATAACAGTTGTGAGGTAATCAATTTTGCAATACGTCTACTTGTATTTTTTTTCTCAGTCGATCTGCTTTTTAGTTTATTTCTGACTTGACATATTTTGCAAAGATAAATTATATTGAATTTCTCTAGAGGGTACCCACTTAAGCATGCTTGTTTCTTTTGGATAGAACTGGTTTTGATATGAGGAATGAGATATCAATCATATATGGTTTTCTGATCTTGGAGTCTTTTGCCTGTCTAGAGACAGGTATTTAATAATAGTACTGTGCCCGAGTAAGGATTTGTGTTTGATAAAAATATTAGACACAGAAATGGTATTTTCATGTTGTTTACAAACTGAAGCTTTAAAATTGTGAAGGAATAAAGAGTCCCAGGTTGCTCTTAATCTCTTATTTGGCTTACTTTGCTTAGGGAGCAAGAGGTACATGATGTAGTCTTGAGTTAGAAGGATTTGGGGGTTAGCAATTTGGAATTATCTCTTATTATTATGGCATAAAACGTCATTGCTCTTTCCAAGATAATTTGAGCAGCAGGCTTCAGAGAAAGTGTTGGGGATGTTGATCATGGGACAAATGGGTTCCTTTGAGTGCTGTTGTTTTGCAGTCACCTTGTGGTAATATGGCAGATGCTGTGATGTGCCAAACCCCCCTTCAAGGAGAGCTTGTTGCCCCAGCTTGTGGGAGTGCTATCAGCAGACGGTCTTTGAGGGCCAGTCCCTTTGAGGATTGCCTGAACTGTAGAAAGCCCCTTTGTCCAAGGTCACACCAGTTTCCAGGGCAGCTCACATCCAATGGCTGATCCATGTTAGAGTATAAAGGCTTGGCCATCTCAGTCCAGCTCCAGGTAACTCTGAAGGACCATTCTGGCTCTGGAAACCCCCGTGGGGCTTGTGTTGCAGCACCAAGTCTCCCTTTGCCCATTTCTGCTTCCTTCCCCATTCTCAGATGTTGATAGCAAGGCAGTGCTTAATAAAATTGCATGCTCAACTTCATCTTGGAGTCGGCTGCCCTGGGGAAGCCATCCTATAGCAACACCTCCTTCATGCACATTAGTTTTGCCTGTTTTAATCTTTTAAAATATAGTGTCACTTCTCACTGGAGGACATTTCTATGTCCTTGATCCTCTTCTGTCCCTCCTTGTTATACCATTCTCTCCTTTTAGTGGACTTATACTTCTTTTACTCTCTTTTCGGTCTATTGATTTAAATATTGTATATATTTCTATACTTTGAGTAATAGGTATTTTTATGTTTTCAACATTCATGTTTTGTCTTAACAGATGATATTAATCAAAATATCTACTCTCCTCTCGAATACTAAAAGGCTCTACAATGTTATAATTCTGATCATACTTCATGTTTCATAATATTGTATAGTGATATAGTTCTACTACATTTTTTACAGCCATTATGTCATTTTTTATATATTTAGTTTTTCCTTTTTTTGATTGTTTTCATAGTCAATGCTCATTTAAATTTACCCATGTTTTCTATGTTCGCTATTGCTTCTTGCATCCCTCTCTTTCCTTCTAGATTAAAATTCCTCTTTATTAGAAGTATGTAGCTATTTGGTAAGCATATACAGATAAAACTCTGAATCTTTTTACTGTTGTATTTTGTTTGAAACTGTATTTCATCCTAACACTTGAATAACAGACTATCTGAGAGCAGGATTCTAACTTGACAATTATTTATCTCATCATTTTGAAGATATTGTCTCTCTTGTTGATGATGAGTAGTTCCTTCATTGCTTTTAAGATTACTCTATAAATTAGAAGTTTGGGATTAACAGAGACACACTACTGTATAGAAAACAGGTAAACAAGGACCTACTGTATAGCACAGGGAACTATATTTAATATCTTGTAATAACCTATAATGGGAAAGAATCTGAAAAACTATACGTATGTGTATATATATATATATATATATATATATATATATATATATATAACTGAATCACTTTGCTGTGCACCTGAGACTAACACAGCATTGTAAATCAACTATACTTCAATTTACAAAAAAGGGATTATTCTGTCTTTGGTGTTCTGCAGTTTTACTGAGGTATGCCCAGGTGTGGGTTTATTTTTACGTTTTCTTCATGGAATTTCTTATGCTTCTTTAATCAGATGACTCTTCTGTTTCTTGAATTATTAAAAATTCATAGCATATCTCATCATACATTATGTTGCCTTCATTGTCTCTTTTTTTTTTGCGGTACACGGGCCTATCACTGTTGTGGACTCTCCCGTTGCGGAGCACAGGCTCCGGATGCACAGGCTCAGCAGCCAGGCTCACGAGCCCAGCTGCTCCGTGGCATGTGGGATCTTCCCGGACCGGGGCACGAACCCGTGTCCCCTGCATCGTCAGACGGACTCTCAACCACTGCGCCACCAGGGAAGCCCCATTGTCTCTATTTTTCCCACTGGAATTCTTAGATATATGTTGGACCTTCCTGTTTTATGTCTCGTGTCTGTTACCTCTGTATTATTTTCTATTAAGAAATATTTCAGAAAGGCATTTGGTTAATTATTCAGGACTATTTTCCAGCTAACTAATTCTTCATTGATATCTATTGCTTAAATTTCCATTGAGCTATGAATTATTTTTTTATTTCTAGGAGTGCTATTTGATGCCTTTTCATATCTTCCTGTTTTTTCCCTGAGTTTTTCTATCCTTTTATTTTGGATTCTATTCATATTTTCTCTTTAATAATTATACATATACTTATTTTATAATAAGTATCAGATTGTTTTCTCACTTGAATTCTTCTGGGAGTTACTCGTCCCAGTGGTTGGGTCTACTGGTTCTTCCAGAACTGTATATCCGCTTAAAGGAGGATCCTTTCCTCATGTGGTTTATTATTGGGATTATGAATTCATCTTCAGCTGGGTTTCTGCTTTTGGTTTTTCCCTGTGATAGCCATATTCTTCCTAGTTTTTGCAAGTTTCCCTGTAGAGTGATACTGTGTTTGCTTCTGTAGATTAACCTAGGGATTTTGCTGGTCTAGGATCTATCAGATTTAAAAAATTATTAAGGTATAATTGCCATGTAATATAATTGACATTTTATTAGTTTCAGGTGTACAGCATAACGATTTGCTATTTGTATGTATTGTGAAATGATCACCACGTTAAGTCTAGATCATCCGTAGAATTGGCTTTTTCATTAATTTCTTGGCTTGAGATTCCTATACCATGCAGGTGATGTAAATTCAAACTGTGTGGGGGGAGGTTGTTTAGGGATTTAATTCAAAGAATCCTTTTTCTTTTCCTTCTATCCAGAGCCCCAGGAAGAGACAAACCTTCTTGCTGCTTCCAGGCCAAACTTCTAATCCTTCTTAAACTAAATGGTCAATTCTTTCAGGGTTCTTAGGCAGAGGTCTCAGCTCCTTCTTTTCATGGGTCCCAAACTAAGTTTCCTGTCCCTAAACACATGTGAAATCTCCAGCCTCTTGGCATTTGTGCCTGCATCTAAGTTGTGTATAATTTTGGGTTGCTGTATTACCGATTTCTGTGCCTGCTATTACCATATCTGTTTCCTTTCTGTTCTGACAGCTACAGATTACCTTTCTTTTTTTTTTCTTCAGGCTTAACACTTTAACCCATTTCAATTTTTCCGGTCTTTTAAAAATCTAAGTATATATGTGTTTGTAGCGGAAGGGAATTTGGTTCACATGAGCTCAGTCTGCCTTGCTGGTGGCATAAGACGTCTTTCTGTGACTATATAACACTCTGAGAATCAACTCTTTTCAGTTATTTTCTTTTTTTTATACTATCCTCACATTATTTTTAAAAGCTTAATTTATGCTAGTCCCCTTGTCTATTTTTTCTTTTTGTGACATTAATATTTATGTTGAGTCCAGGTCAGTTGACTTACAGAGTGTCTCTAACTATGGATTTGTCTAATGGCTTACTCACTTGGTTAGGTTCAGGTTAAATATTTTCAGCAAGAATACTCCTAAATTGGTGATATGTGCTTCCTATTGTATCACAACAGGAGAGTCTGTTTGTCCCATTACTGGTGACTAAGTCAGAGCACTTGAAAGATGGTCGCTACCAAATTGATCCTTTTTTTTCCTTTGAGGTTAATATAGACTCTGTACAGTGATACTTTGAGACTATGTGAAAGACCAGCTTCCCCACAACTTTCACCCAGTATTCTTTCTAATTAAATTTTTTATTTTGAGACAATTGTAGATTTACATGCAGTTGTGAGAAATAGTACAGAGAGATCCTGTGTACCCTTCATTCAGTGTTCCCGAAGAGTAACATCTTGGAAAAGTATAACACAATATCACAACCAGGAGACTGACACGATATAATCCGCAGCTCTTATTCGGATTTACCAGTTTTACACTTATTTGTGTAAGTGTTTAGTTCTATGCAATTTTATCACATATGTAGGTTCCTGTATTCACCACCACAGTCAAGATAACAGAATAGCTCCATCACCACAAGGAGCCCTGGTGCTGCCCTTTTTATAACTACGCCTCCCTCGCACTACCTGTCCCATTCCTAACCTCTGACAACCACTAATCTGCTCTTTATCACTATAAATTTTTCATTTCCAAAGTGTTATATAAAGGGAATCATAGGTTATATAATCTTTGAGGTTGTTTTTGTCCTCCACTCACCATAATTCCCCAGAGAATCATCCAAGATGTCATATGTGTCAATAGTTTGTTCATTTCTATTGCTGAGTACGGTCCCATTGTATGGGTGTACCCCAGCTTGTTTAGGCATTGAAGGACTTTTGGGTTGTTTCCAGTTTTTGGCTATTATGATTAAAGCTGGTATGCACACGTGTGTACAGGTGTTTGTGTGGATATAAGTTTTCACTTCTCTGGGATAAATGCCCATGGGTGTGATTGTTGGGTCCTATGATAATTGCATGTTTAGTTTTATAAGAAACTGCCAAACCATTTTCCGGGGGGGGCTGTATCTTTACATTCCGACCAGCAATGTATGAGCGATCCAATTTCTCTGCATTATGTTAGCGTTTAAGTCTGCCATTTTATTATGTTTTCTCTTTGTTTCCTCTGTTTCTTGTTCCTTTATTTCTCTTTTCTTCTCTTCCTGTGAGTTATTTGAACATTTTAT
This sequence comes from Orcinus orca, assembly GCF_937001465.1. Classification (NCBI taxonomy): domain Eukaryota; kingdom Metazoa; phylum Chordata; class Mammalia; order Artiodactyla; family Delphinidae; genus Orcinus; species Orcinus orca. Next base: position 156,280,007 of record NC_064559.1, on the reverse strand, counting down.
AGGATTCCATTTTGATTTATTTATAGTGTTTTTGAGTGTATCTCTTTGTACAGTTTTCTCAGTGGTTGCTCTGGCTATTACTATATGTATTTAGGTCTCTTCTCTTGGTTCTATTTAAATGCTGTTGTTCAGAGTGTAAGACAGTGTTATGTTTTTCATTTCACTCATTGAATATTATTTAAACAACTCATATTGGGAAAGAATTTGTGGTTGACAGTTCTTTTCTCTCAGCACTTGAAAAATGTGCCACTTCCTTTAGGCCCCTGTGGTTTCTGACGAGAAAATTGTTGTCATTTGAATTGATGCTCTGCTAAAGGCAATGTGCCATTTCTCTCGGGCTAGTTTAAGATACTTTCATTGTCTTTAGTTTTTTAGAAGCTTAGTGATGTTGTGTATTGGTATAGATTTCTTTGGGTTTATTCTGTTTGAGATTTGATCAGCTTCTTAAATCTATAGGTTTGTGTCTTGCACCAAATTTTTCCTAGCATTATTTCATTATTTCTTCAAATACTCTTCAGCTCTACTGTCTTTCTCATGTCATTCTGGGAAGTGATGATATGAGTACTGGATCTTTTGTTACTGTCCCACAGGACCCTGAGGCTCTGTTCTTCTTGTTCTTCTTCTCCTTTTCCTTCTCCTCCTCCTTCTTTTTTTTTTTGTCTAGTTTCTCTCTGTTGTTCAGATTGGATAAACTCTATTGATCTATTCTGAAGTTCACTGATTCTATCCTCTGTCATCTCCACTATTGAACCCATCCAGTGAGTGTTTTATTTTGGTAATCGTATTTTTTAGTTCTATAATTGCCATTTGGCAATTAGAACTTATTAGAACGTATGCATCTTCGTGGAAATTTTCCATTCTTTTTTTTTTTTCCAGAGAATTTGAATTTGCTTGTCGAAGCACTTTTATAATGGCTGCTCTAAAATTCTTACTAAATAATTCCAAATTCTAACATCTGATTCACTTCAGTGTTGGTTTTAGTTGATTGTCTTTTCTCATTCCAGTTGTGATCATGTCTTGGGTATTTTGGCTACCATGTTAAAAGGGTCTGGGTCCTATTGAAATCTTATACTTTAGCAGACAGTCACCCTGTGTAGGTTTAGTACACATGTCCAGGATTACTTTGTGGGCTGTGGTTCCAATGACAATTTACTTTGCAGAAGCTTTATGGTGCTGCTTCGGTCTGCCTGGCTTGACTGGTGCTTCTGGAGCTCCCACTGGACCCTGCTGATGCCCCTGAAGGGGGCAGAAGGGGCCTGCCAAGGCCAGTCCCCCTGATGCCTGTAGGTGAGGGAAGGGATTTTTCAGCCTGCAGGAATAAGGAGCACTCCCGGGCCTGGAGCTTGTTATGGCAGGAATCCCCCTGCCAGTGCTGAGAGGCCATCTGGTGTTGTTGGCTGGATCGCAGTTAGACACAAGGGAGGAATGTAAGCTCACCTGTATCACCTACTGCTAGATTCGGGGGGTTGGGAGACCCTGGACCTGCATAACCTGCTATTGGGTAGGGGGTCATAAGGTACCTTCTGCTCTGTTGTTCCTGTAGTCCAAGGCCAGTAACCAGTCCACCTCCTTTTCACTGTTCTGAGTCCTCCTTTGGTTGTCTCTTTCCTTATTTTCAAGGTTTAGCGTTATATTAAGTGGGGAGGAGGAAAGTATAAGCCGTCTTGTCTGCACTGGAAGTATATGCTTTTTAAAAAAAACTCTTAACTCCTCAGCCACGTTATCTGTTAATATAGTAGAAAACACTAGTTTGACTTGTGTTCTCCTATAATTTGCATTTGTTTTAGAGACACAGTATAACCTCAGTTTAAAAAATCAGTACATATCTTATTTACTTTAATAAATATTACTATAATTGAATATTTTAATGTTAAGTCACATCTTGCCAGTGGAATATAAGACAAAAAAATCTATGTATACTGTATTTTCTGTATTGAATATTTTTCTCTAAGTTGCCTTAAAGCATTTGAAAAATATTAATATATTTTATCTGTTGCCATCTCTGGGAATTGCTAAAAGAAGTCCTATATCAGATGGGCTTTAAACAGTAGAGAAAATAAATGACATTATTTGCACAAGCAACATACTGATATTTCATGTAGATTAAGGAAAAGATAACAGGATTCTGTTTTTGGCTATCCTGGTTTATACCACAGTGCTGACTCATAGAATTACAGCCTTTCTAAACTGAAAGCGAACTTAGAGATCGCCTATTTCAATCCTATTGTTTTATAGTTAAGAACATTGATACCTTGAAAGGCCATAGGGAGCTTAATTTCCTTTAATTCAATAATGGCAGGGCTTGTTTATTATAAGTTCTTAGCATTTCTTAATTTTATGTTTTCTTTAAGAAATCAGAATCACTTTCTTTTGAGAAGACTTAAAATTTTATATTGAGGCATGTTTTCAGTACCCTTTTCTAAAGAGAAAATAATACTTTAATAAGTTGGGATGGCATGATGGTACTCTTTAAAAAATAAGTATGTTTGAAAATCTGATGAACATATGGACCAATTATCCTGCAAAATTAACATAAACTCAAAAGTTTGCATATAATCTTGGAGATTTATGAACTCCTGAGGAAGAGTCCTAGATTCTGTTTTTGTATTGTTTGTACCATGTGATGATATCTGTGGATGGTCTTTGCTGGGAAAGTGACTTAAATGTCTCATTTTATAGACAGACTCACCTTTAAAGGCTTGTGGGTTGTGGCACCATGCACTGGTGTGCTGAGGAATTTGTTTTCCTGCAGGTTCTAGAGAGCCAGTAGGTGAGAAGGATATAGCAAGACCAGCAGATGTTAAAACAGACTGTGGGAAATAAAAACAGGCAGCTCAGCCTACAATACTTGCTCCCGCCTCCTCCATACACACACATACACAGATCTCTAGATTCCTTGGAAAGATTCTTCCTCTGCTCCTGTCTCCTTTCACTCTCTCACTATAGAGAGAAACATTGCCCTTGGAGGCTATTCTCCCTTCCTCTAGTAAGGCTGCTCTGGTGGTCATTTTAACCTAATTTCACCCATATCAAATGTTATAGGTTGAAAGAAGAAAGCATAGAGTGGCATTTGATGTATTGACTGACTGGGGACTTTTTGAGAGTAAGAAGAAAATGACATCCATGGTTTTTCTATATTATGGATCATAATAATTTAAGAACACAGAATGATACATGTCTCTAAATTCAGAGATCAGGAAGTATTTGTTAGAGTAGTTGAAATTACTTTTAGGAAGCTACCTATATATCCTTAAAGGAAGCTACTCTGTACTTCTCTGTAACTAAGACCCTGGAATGACTTGCAGTGCCATGATGTATACTATGGTGAAAAACTCAATGCAGAAAAATGAGGCGGTTGTAGGGAAACAAATAATAGAATGACAGGTTTTTCTTCCTAGTGATTTTACATCTTTTAAAAGAGTGAAAGGGGGTTTGTTTTTAGGGTTGCTCTTTAATAACTGCATAAATGAGGACTTGGAATAAGAAGCCCTGAGTTTCTGTTCTGCTTTGCAACTAAGTGGGTAAATGACATCCCCTGGGTAAGGCTCAGGGTATAATTAAGACTTTGAATTATGATAATTTCTAAGATTCTTTCTAGCATTACGATTTGGTGAAACTTTAGATTAAAAGGTATTATTTGACACAAAATTAGTGGAATTTTTGGATAAGCCTGTGTAATTAAGCATAGTCAATATCCGTAGTTTCCCACACCCACCGTTGAATGAGGGCTGACCTACTACGTGGATGTGGAGTCTGTGGATACTGAAGTGCCACTGTACTATGCCATTATATATAAAGGACATGATCATTCACATATTTTGGTATCTGTGGGGGTCCTGAAGCCAATTTCCCCACCCTCTTCCATCCCCACAAACTGAGGGACCACTGTATTATTCATAAGAAAGCACTCCAGGGAATCAAATTTTTAGTTTGAAGTTATTATAATATAATACCTTGATTTGGTCCGAAATTTACAATAATTAGAGAGGTCATGGTTGGATGAGGACTACCCAACTGTATGGATACAACACAACACAATTTGGGGAACAACACTTTAATGCTGATGGTGATAATTACAATAGTGAGGATGCTGATGAGGATGGCTCTAGATTTAATTGGTCTGGGGGTGTAGCGATATTGTGGATCGCTCCTTTAGCATCCGTTCACCCTCTTTCTCTTTCATCTTGCTCTGCTATACAAGATGGAAAGGAAATTATTCAACTTCCCAGTCTCCCTCGAATCTCGGATTGGCCCACATTACAAAGATTAGATGGAGATTTCTGGGGACCACGTACATTTTTTTTTTTTTTTTTTTTTTTTGCGGTACGCGGGCCTCTCACTGTTGTGACCTCTCCCGTTGCGGAGCACAGGCTCCAGACACATAGGCTCAGCGGCCATGGCTCATGGGCCCAGCCGCTCCGCGGCATGTGGGATCTTCCCGGACCGGGGCACGAACCCGTGTCCCCTGCATCGGCAGGCGGACTCCCAACCACTGCGCCACCAGGGAAGCCCCCACGTACATTTTTGAAAAGGCAAAATTTCTCAAGGAGAAGGCCCTTGCCCTTGACCCTTATCACGTTTTTGCTTTGAGGTGAGCAGCTATCTTGCAAGCATGAGGAATAAAACCACAAACTGAGGATGATAAAACTCAGATTTTTGATGACATCTTAAAGTGGATATATCAGCTCTGCACTGCCTACCTCCAGTCTATTATTCCAAGAGAAAAAAATTAAAACTCTTGACTATTTCTTCCACTATTTATTAGGTTCTCTGTTACTCCCAGCCAAATACATTCCCAACTGAATACGTGAAGTGATTGTTATGACTTTGCATTTTACATTTTTGAAGGATAAAATTAGTGTTTACAGATCTTTGTAATTAACGATCTTGGACTGTGAAATTTAGGCTAGCTGGTATAAATATTATCATTATGAGGAATCTTGGGTGTGAAAATTTTGGATAATTTGTAAAATTTTTATTTTATTGTTCATAGCATGAAGAATAGCATAAGACTCCAAAAGTGTCTATTTTGTATTGCTCAGAGAATATTGCAGATTTTATTCAATGGGTGAAATTTATGTGAGGAAAACTATTTCTGTGAGTCACACCTCCTACTTATCTATAATCTTCAGTAAGATGGAGATACAGCTGGAGAATACCAATGAGTCTTGGAAAAAAATGTTTTCCTCATTTGGTTTATAGGCAAAAATGTATAGCAGAGTTGGTTACCCTCTTTGCTGTTTAGTCTAGGTTTGTTTCCTTCTGAATTCACACTTTCACATGAATGAGAAATACTTTAAAGCCGGACTTTAAAGGTTAAAGAAGGATGGCCATTCACAGTAAGTGAATATAAAAGATGGAAAATAATTTATTGTGTGACAGAGTATCTGCCCACTTTTCATTTGGATTTGCCTTTCCTAAGTGTAGGGGATTAATTTTTGCATTAAGCCATTTGATGAGAGGAAAGAAGAATTCAATTGGGATATATTTGTTATTTTATCAGGATTGTATTCATTTGAGAGTAAAATTTGACATGTAATAGTAACAAGGAAGGAGTTTATTTATTTTCAAAATTTTTAATTTTTAAATTTTATATTGGCATATAGTTGATTCACAATGTTGTGTTAGTTTCAGGTGTACAGCAAAGTGATTTAGTTATGCATATTCATATATCCATTCTTTTTCTGATTCTTTTCCCGTACAGGTTATTACAGAGTATTGAGTATAGTTCCCTGTGCTATACAGTAGGTCCTTGTTGATTATCTATTTTACATATACTAGTGTGCATGTGCCAGTCCCAGCCTCCCAATTCATCCCTCCCCTTCATCTTTTCCCCTTGGCAATCACAAGTAAGGAGTTTATTATTGTTTTACATGCCATGAGATATCTGGAGGGAGAGAGTACAAGGCAGGAGCAACTGCACCATCCTTGAGGTAATCAAGAATTCAGGCTCCTTCTTGCTTTTGGCCCTACCACCGTTAGTGTATGGCTTTCCCTCTCTTGGTGGAAAGACAGTTAGTGAGCCTCCAAGCATGGCTTCTGTACTACAGGCAGGAAGAAGCGGCTGGACAAAAGGCGAGGCACACATCAGCTGATAGTCCTTTTAATAAGGAAAATGATAGCTCCCAGGAAGATGCATCTGGTAGACTTCCACTAATATCTTATTGACCAGAGGTATGCCAGTGCCCATCCTTAATGGCAGGGAGGTCTGAGAAATAGAAGGTTTTAAAAAAAATTTTTTTTTAATCTGGCTAAATCAGTACTTCCCCGAATGCCAGGATTCCATTATTATTAAGAAGGAAGGGGAGATTGGATATTGGGTAAGCAACCATCATTGTCATTGCATATGAAGAATATTTTTCAGCTTTAAAAACATTTGTTGTGTTGTATCAGTAATGTATAATCTGGAGATTTCTTAAAATATGACAGTTTTGAAATAGTTATTATTACTTGTCTTAAAGTCCTAGACATTATAGTCCTTTAAAGTTTTGTATAAGTTGTCACTTTGTGTCAAGATAGCTGGCTGACGTATAAAACTCAAAGTATATATTAATAGAAATTAGTATTAAGCTAATGGTGGGTGGAAAAGGTCATAATTTCCTTCTGCAATGACATCTGTAAGTGTGAAATTCTGACAAATCAGACAATGACAATATTATATACTATTCATTCGTGAACTACTGTGCTTTATTTTTTGTGTAAATTTGCAATTAGTTATTTTGGGCTATTTTGTTGTTCTAAAATTTTTAATGACATATATGAATAATATCCAAGAACAGATATTTATCTTAAAAAGAATAAAATTGGCTGAATTCCAATATTTCTACTTTGCTACTCTCATTCAGGGTATTGACAGAAATATTCTGTAACTGAGGGTTTATTCTCTAATTGATGTAGGCACTCTACTTAGAAGCTGTTTATCCACATCAAGGATAATAGATCTTTTCTGGTTAAGTTTTTTTCCATTAAAACAGGGTGAGGCAACTGTTCTCACTACACTTCAGAGGGAGAGTACAAAGATAAATGAGATAATGGATGTGAAGTGCATTTTTTTTCCTCTGAAAGAAGGTGTTATATAAATTCTATTAATAGTATCAGTACTGTGTAAATAAGATAATGGGTGAGCACTTCCGAAAGTGAGTATCATAACCAGGAATTTTGAGTGCCGTCTTTAGTGTCTGTTTTTTTCAATGAAGAGCAATATAGCAACACACTCTTACATTCTTGCATTGAAATATCAAAGGTAAACATCATTGTGAGGGGAAGAGAATATATAGAAAGAGTTTCAAAGAGAGGGGTTTATTGAATAATGCAATATAGTAATAAGTGTTGTCCAGATATAAAAGGTCTTTGGTTCTCTTAAATGGTTGAAGAAATGGGAAAACTGTGATTGAAATGTGAATATTGGTTACAACCTAGAATGCAACTTTCAATGGCTCTCTCTTGAAAACAATGAGGCTCTCCCTGACTCATAAAAATCTTCAAAAAAGGTTTTTGTAATATCTTCAGTAAAGGTTTTTGTCATCTCCTTGGCCACAAGATTTTTTCCTTGAAAGAAAATTTGAGAAAGGCAGTTTTTTCCTTATTTCCAACTTAACTGCCATGCTTTTTATGTGCTGATCCGCAGTAAAGATGAATTGAATTGTATGGTGATAAGAACCCTTGACTTTGAGCCAGGGAGTAAGGTTCCTGTCTCAGGTTTGCTACTGATTTATCTTTGTAACTGGGAAAGATTTTCAATTGCTCTTTGTGAAGAAACACCTTCAGGCCATATCCTTCTCCTCTTCCGCCATTCTAGACTTAAGTTGCTAAAGTTGACCAATTGAGGTCACAGGAGAAAGTCATATTTCTGTGGGAAGAATGCTGGCCCTCTTTCATGTCAGTCTTTTGGGATGTGTGTTCAGTCGTGAAACTGGCCTGTGAAAGCTGGTCTGGAAATGGGTATGAGGAAGGAAGCTTTGCTTTTTTCTGTGTCTTATTCATTTGGGTGATTTGTGGAAGGTAAGTGTTTCATTTTGGGCTCATTGGTGGTATATACTAAACAGACAGTAGCTAAAATGGAACAAAGTTTGCAGGTTAAGGAAAGCATGTCCTACTTTGTAAAGATTATCCAGATTATTTTTTATCTATCTATCATCTATCTATCTATCTATCTATCTATCTATCTATCTATCTATCTTCCAAATCTGTAGAAAGTCTTGTTTAATTGTCTTACCTGTTTTATGAAAATTAAGGGGAATATCCAATCCGGCAATAGCTATAGGTGGGAAGAGTGCCCCCAGCCCAAACCAGTGTGGTAATAGCAGAGGAGATTATGGTGGAAATTGAGGAGATGTGGCTGCCAAACACTCGAGGTCTAGCTCCATTTTTCAAATGAAGGCTCTTCTTCCACTGCACTTTAAAAGCTTTACTTTTGTGGAAGACGGTAGCAGATTCCCAGAAGAGTTGCAGTGTTCTTATCTAGAAGATGAAAGGATTAGGCCTGGTTAGTTTCACAGCCATTTTTATTTCCCCCCCTCTGACTCCCTTGTTTTGAAATATTTTATCTATCAAATTATTTCCATAATTATATCTTTTAAAAGTAATCAGCAGCATATAAAGCTGCCAATTAGAGCTTCCAATTAACATGAGAAAAGTAGTGTTACCTTTTGGAGAAGTTATAATTCAGCCTAAAGCAAACAAATTTGGTATTTTTGTTCAATCAAGAATGTAATACATGTTGGCACATTTATCAAATTGCAGGTTTACAGTTTGATATGTCATCGAAAGCAGTGGTTCCCATTGCCCTGTTGTACCCTTTTGCATCTCTGATTCTTACTTCCTAGAGGGATTACCTTCAAATAGTTTACTGTTTTTTCATGTTTGCCTCCGTTTTGTGAAAACAAGATGCTTATGATGCTATTTCTTGTTTTTTTTTAGTTTTCTTCTCTATGTAGTTATTTCCTGCTATGGAAGATGACACACATACGTTCACCTACTTTGCTTCCTCAATTTAATTTTTAAATTGCTCTGACTGTAACTATCACTCACAGCTGAATCCTTTGGCGTATTATGATATGATTACATTTCCTTTCTTATAAATGTTTTTATTGGGTTAGCCGAAAGGTTCGTTCGGGTGTTTCTGTAACATCTTTCAGAAACACCCAAACGAACCTTTCGGCCAACCCAATATTTTCCCCATATTTTATGACTGTTTTAATTATTTTATTTTGCTCAGTTTTCGAAGTCTCACTATTTTACCGTCAAAATTTCCATCTAAATTGTAAATCTCTTCTTAATATATTTAGTTTAATCAGACAACCTATACATTCGTCTTTTTCTTGGCCACATGCATCCTCAAGCTGTTCATACATTTGCTCATTGTTGTCATTTTGGAATCTTCCTTTTACATCTAAATTAGTTACGGTAATCTTAGGCTGAGGGAACAAGTAGTCCACAAATGGATAATGGTTCAAACACAACAGAAGTACACTTCTCACTCATGTAAAACTACTGAGCTCTTCTAGGTGAATAGGGTGGGGTGCTGCTCTGTTTCCTGCGGTCACTCAGGGACCCTGGTTAGAGGTACTACTATTTTCAGTACATGGATTCCACAGTTGTCATGGTCAACTCCGTTCAGTCAGGCATGGACATAGTCCTGGGAGTGGCTCACACTCCTCTCACTTGGATATCATTGTCTAGAACTCAGTCTTGTGGCCAAGTCTAATTTCAAGGGTGGCTGAGATAATGTCTAACTGTGTGTCCAGAGAAGAGGGAATGGGTTTTGGTGGAGAGCTAATAGTATCTGCAGTGCAATCATTCTGCAGATTTCTTTACCTCTTTCTTATGTTGGATCCCTTGTTTCCTGATTTCCATATCTTTTGCTTTTCCTTAATTTAGTCTCTTGTTTCAATGAATGAAGCGCATCCTCCAGTATCTTCCTAAGAAAGGATATGTTGAGGTGAAGTTTTTGAGACGTTTTATATCTGAGAATATTTTTATTCTGTTTTACACCTGATGGATAGTTTTTCTGGTTGTAGGATTCTTGTTGGAGGTCATTTTCCCTCAGCATTTTGATGGAGTATTTCATTGTCTTCTTGCTGCCATTTTTAGCTATAGAGAAGTCTGATGCTATTCTGAATCTTGAACATTTTTTTCCCCAATTTGAAGCTTTTAGCATCATCTTATTATCTTTGGAATTTTGAAATTTCAAGATGATGTGCCTGGGTGTATGTCATTTTTAATTGATTGTGTGGGGGAAGGAATGGATCTTTTCCTTTTGGACGTATGCCTTTCAGTTCCGATATTTTTCTTGCATTTCTGATTTGATCAGTTGTAAAGTCAACTTCCCCCTGCAATTTAACATCTCAAATCAGGATGCATATTAAATTGATGGTGTCTTATAATAGCCATCAGCCAGGTGGCAGTCATGACATGGCTGTGTAAAAAAACATTCTGTTGACACTTTCTTGTATGATAAGAAAAGGGCCAGCATCAAAGAATCTTAGGTTCCATGAAATAATGTAAATTCTTTCATTTGGTTTTCTTGGTTCCCTCTTTCTAGAACTTCTATTCCTATATTTCAATTAATCTAATATGCTTTCTGTTGTAAGATACACCATTATTTTATGTATCACTAAGAAAAACATACTTTCAATTAAACTATAGAAATGTTTTGTTATCGCTTAGAATGTTAATTTTATTCTGATTCAAAGCATATGTTTAAACTTAATTAAATATAAAATGTATCATATATTTCTCCTGTGGGTGCATAAAAAAGAACATGCACTAAAATAAATTGGATAAGTTATTCTAAAAACTTATTCATATTCAGAATTCATCTCTTCTGAATCCCTTTTGAATTCCTAGTCATGCATTTCTGTGCCCATTCATGCACTATCACTTTGTGTGCCAGGAATAGCGCTGGTCCTGAAAAGATGCTTAGCAATCATGTAGAGTGAGCTTGCTTTGTGATTCCTTCTACAAGAATGTTGTTAAAAATGCTTGATTCTCCACTCTTCCTTTTGCTTCCTCACAAGCATATGGTTTCTAGATGTTAAAACAGTGTTCCATTATTGTCTCTTGGGTTTTCTTGCAACCAGACTAACACTCATTCTGCAGGTTTTCATAAATGTGCAGGTCATGACAACTAGCTCATTACTGCTGCCTCTCTGAGAACAATTGTAAGATACTACCGATTGTGAGATGTATCTGATTTGAGGGCTATAATAATGTGGAAAATGTGCATGATATTTAGATGTTGAACCAGATGGGCGAATCCTCTAGAAATGTCTTATCTTTTAAAATTCAGTTTTCACATCTTACGTGTTGTTATAAATGACATTTTAGTATAGATAGACAGACACTCTCCTACTGTGTGCCTTAATTGTAAGGAAGAAGAACTTGAATTTTCTCAAGATGAAATGGTAAAGATCCTGGGGGTCCTTGACCTCTAAAAGCAGCACATGTGCCAGAAGACGCACCTGAACTTGGAGGTGATCAATACAAAAGAAGTACCACATTTATGGTTCAGGCATCCTTTTACAGGTGCATCAGGGAACCATGCCTAAAAGCAGTGGAAAACATTTTTCCAGCTGTCGCTCTGTATAGATTCACAATCATAGTGTATATGCTATAGTATAACTGGATCTATTCACCCAAAATTGAATGAAAAATATAGATTTCCTGCATCTTTATGAATGGCTGCATAGTATTTTGTTGAATAAATGCATGGTGCTTTATTTAATCCTTTCTTTATTGTTGATCACTAAATTGCTTCCATTGTAATTTTTGCAATTAAACAATGCTTTGATAAACATCCTAATACAAATGTTTGTAGCTTGCTGAGTTAAAGGCTATACACATTTTAAAGGCTTTTTGCCACCAAATTGCCTTTCAGACTAGGTTACACCAATTTACATTTTCACAACTGTCCATCAACATGATCATTTCCCCAGATCCCAATAATGCTGAGTTTTGTCAGTCTTCTGTTAATGTGAGGAGAAAAAAATGATCTCCTTGCTGTTTTCAGTTTGTTTTCTTTGATTACTAGGGAGCCTGAAGAACGTTCTTATGTGCCATGGTGTCCTGTGAAAGAGTAGGAGGCTGCTTAAGCAGGTGGTTGGAGCAGGGCAGCTGGAGTGGCTTTTGGGTTGTTGTCAGTAGAAGGTATCTGGCAGGGAATGGGTAATTACTGCTTCGGAGACTTGGAAGGTCTGGGGAACTCTGTGGTTTAAACCCTGCAACCTTCACAGGGATCCTTTTCATTGACTTCCCTAAGTGCTGGATGCCTTCCAGATACCATAGGTTTTGTTACTTTGCCTGTGGTGTCTTTGAGGACGTAACTGCAACCTCCAGACTGTATTATCCTCACTGATCCCACAGACTGAGTGGCCTTGGGGCAATAAGTAGGGGAGGTGTAAGTGGGGCTTTGAGTCAATACAGAGTAAAGGGAGGGTCTACCAAGTAGGTGAAGAGCACAAGCGTTTGAAAGCAGACAATATAACGCAGAGTGAGGGAAGTTTAACTCTAGACAATTGTCCACATAGGAAAGGAAGGGAGGATGTGTTTGAAAGGTGAAATGAGGTCACATTGTAAACTTGAGTGTGCCTTGAATGTGAGTCTATGGAGTATGTTATTTATCTTAAGGGCAGAGGGGGACTTATAAGATTTTTGGAGTCCTAGTATGGTAAGACCTGACAAATGTCATGATTTTGGAAAGTTAATAGCATTAGATCGCATTGGAAATGGATGCAGGCAATACAAAAGGTTGTATTCCTGGTTTCTACATGTATCTTACAGTTGATAAAGGCTAGAACCTTTCCTTTTGTTTTCTTTTCTTTAATTTTATTTTTTGGCCATGATGCATGGCATATGGGATCTTAGTTCCCCGACCAGCGATTGAACCTGTCCCCTGTACAGTGGAAGTGGGGAATCTTTTTTTTTTTTGCGCTACGTGGGCCTCTCACTGTTGTGGCCTCTCCCGTTGCGGAGCACAGGCTCTGGACGCGCAGGCTCAGCGGCCATGGCTCACAGGCCCAGCCGCTCCGCGGCATATGGGATCCTCCCGGACCGGGGCACGAACCGTGTCCCCTGCATCGGCAGGCGGACTCTCAACCATTGCGCCACCAGGGAAGCCCCGGAAGCGGGGAATCTTAACCACTGGACCTAGAACCTTTTCCATGTGGCTGATTTATGTTCAGAATGACATAGAATCATGTGAATGCGTCCAGTGCAGGGTTGTTGTTATTCTCTATTTCCCAGAAAGGAAAGTAGGAAGTAGTTCATTTTTGACAGACAGGTGAGGCATTTAGAATATGTATAGGTTGTAACAGAAAGTAAAATTGGTTTTGAACGTGTCATGTGGTAGGTGGGTAGATATTGGGTGTATAAAAAGGCAAAATGAATTCAGAAACTGCGTCAGAGAATCATATAGACTTACCATAAGATCATCAACTTTGCCAAATGGCAGCTAATGTGTAATTTCAAATGGAAAATGCACTCATTAAGCCATTTAGACTGGCAGAGTTATATGTGTTATGTTTTTTATTTCATTTGTATATGGACACATCTTTCATACTTGAAATACTAGAGTAAATGAGATCTAAACATTGTCTTCATTTGATTGGGAAATTATCTTAAGCACAATGGTACAGGATATTTAAAAAGGCCTTAACGTTAATAGCTTAGAATTGGATGGTTTATGATTATTTTCTTATTTTCATTGAAATTTAAACTGTGTTTTCTGAAATAGCATTTATTATACTCTTAGATATAGTCTGCCTTGGCAGTCAGTAACTGAATAGGTAATTTCATCTCTGGTATTACTGCCTGACAAACAGTGATTTTCAGAGATGGTCGTAAAGCCTCATTAATGATTATTTTTTAGAGGTAGAATGGCAGATGTCTTCTAATCAATCGTGCGTTGTGCTTAGCTCATTTATGAAGAGTTATTGCTGTGGATCTTCTTGGTTCTCATAAAATGCAGTTACATTTGTAGTTGAAGAATTCAATTTCTGTTCTTCCAGTAAGTGCAGCCAAGGGCTGTGCTCTCTTTGGGCCTAGGTAAGTCACAGTGGCATTCCTAGGCCAGAAGAAGGATGCTTGTTGAAAGCTGAAGAGTGGTGTGAAGGAGATACGGTGTATGTGTAACTTCCCTTTCAAATGCAGAGGGCTTCTCCAAGGTGGACTGTTTGTAAATTATGGAGTATTCCCTGTCCTTCTCAGGCCAGACTTTCTGCTCTAGCAAAGGCAATTTTTATTATTTGTTTCAACCTTGGTACCTTTATAAAAACTTTTTTTTAACTCTTTGGGGAGAAGGTAACTAATATCTATCGAATACTGCCCCCCCCCCATATGCCAGGCACCTTACTCAGTGCTTTAAAATGCTGATTCATTTAATTCTTAGTGTAACTTTGCAATAGAGGTATTTTATACACATTTTGAAGATACAAACCATAAGTCTCTACTAGATTAAGTACCTTGCTTAAGTTTATATAGAAATAAATGATTTATTTTTCCTTTCACTAATCCAAAGTACTTTTTCTAGGCCCTGCATAAGACTCAATATATTAAAAATACTTATTGAGAGTTTTATTATGTTCCAGGTACATAAATTATCTCATTTAATCATCACCAAAACAAAGAGAAGTAGATACATTTATTTTCATTAGAAAGATGAAGAAACCAAGAGGTTCAAAGTCTGAGTAATTTGTTCAGCATCACACAGACCTGGTATTCAAGGGTAGGTCCATCTGATTCCAAAGCCTATGCTCTTACCTACTACATTGCTGTGTGAAGTCTTTGTCTTTAAAAGTTATGTTTTAAAATGATTATTCCTTTTTCACCATTATTTTAAAATTATTAGTATTATTTTGCTGCTCAAGTACATACAGTGCCATCTTTTTATGTAAATGCAATAAGAGCTAGTATGAAGGTACTACATACCATTAGCACTCTGCTATGTGCTTTTTCTGCATTAGGGTTTCTTAACCTCCTCACTATTGACATTTAGGGCCAGCTGATTCCTTGTTGTTGGGGAGGAGTGGCCTGTCCTGTGCATTGTAAGGTGTTTAGCAGCATCCCTGGCCTCTTGCAATAGCACTCCTACCTTTCTTTCCAGTTGTGACAACTAAAAATGCCTCCAGACATTGCCAAATATCCTTTGGTGGGGAGAAACCAGCTGAGGTTGAGAACCACTGGTCCGTATTTTCCCATCTTATCCTCAGAGGCGCCTGTGAAGCTCACACCCTTATGATCTCAGTTTCACACAGAAGGAATAACTTGCTCAGGGTCACATTGCTGGGCAGGGGCATCTCTAGGACTCAAACTCAAGGCTTACATGTCACATTGGTCTAATTTTCACCTTATTTCATGGATTCTGCCTTCAAACTTAACTTCAGAGTTCTAGAAGGCTTGGGCTGTATCGGATTTTTCTTTTGCCCCAGGGGTGCCTGGAAAAGTACTTAATATCGCAGTGCTTTGACAGCTGTTCATTAAACAAATGGCCCGTTTTATGTGGGTCATATTTAAACAAGAATCTTTTAAACAAAATTTAGCTTAGTGCGGTAATGAAGAACACAGGGTTTGGAATCAGACACGTCACAAATTTAAATCTCATTCCTGCCATCTATTAGTTCTAGGATCCAGGGAAAAGTTTTTGACCTCTTTTAGCTTTGGTTTCCTTGTCTGTTTTGGGACTAATAATTCCTCCTGTAGATATTGTGAGGAATAAATGTCACCTAGCACAGTACATGACATGAGGTTACAAAAAATTTAGTAAATGGTAGCTGCTAGTAATACAAATAATCATAATATTAATGATAAAAAATGTTTTGGATTTTCCCTTTATAATATGAGATCATTACATATACTTAATTTCAATCAAGTTAAAAACTATTTTCTTTTGTTTATGTGGAACAACTTGAAAGTTGCTTTTGCATTAACATTAAATAAAAATTACATAAAATAGAAAAGCATTCAGAAGAGAAATGAGGAAAGTAGGGGAGAAACATAGTAAAACCCAAAAACATAGCATCATTACACAGACTAAAATAATGTACTGAATTATTTAGGTTTTGACAAAGAATTAAGTTTAGTTCATTTCATTTCAGTAAAGAATGATTAACCCTCTTGGTGGCTCAAAGGAGAGCCCTCTTTTGACCTCAAGAACAGCTGACTTGACTCATCCCTGATCTCAGCCCACAGCCTTCTGCTGATTTGGCATCTCTTGCTTCCTTCCCCAAGGTCTGACCTTTTACATTTCCTCTGACTCATTTTTGGGTTCTGCTCCTGGCTTTCAGCTTCTGCTCTGAGGATTCCTTTTCTAGATTCCCAGGTCCTCCAGTTAGTTCCTGACTGGATTTAGTTTCTCCACTGGACTCCTTCCTTTGGTGAGGACACTCCAAGCCCCGCCATGCCTGAGCTGCACCGACTGCTCAGAGCTACCATTTCTCACCTTCTGCTGCTCCCCCCGCCGTAAACCAACTTTAACAAGTCCCTTCCGAGTGTAATTGGCCATAACCATTTAGGTTTTAGCTATAGGTTGGTGACATTGAATTCCCCAGACAGTAAAATGCCATGATGCAAATTCATTGTTTTTAGACTCTTGAGGGTTTTTTTGTGCTTGCAATGCCTCTCAATTTTTTTCATCTTTTGGCACACTTTGGAAATATTTTTTAAAATTAACTATTTTTTTAAAACATTAAAAGAAATTTATTTATTTATTTATGGCTGCGTTGGGTCTTCGTTGCTGCACGCGGGCTTTCTCTAGTTGTGGTGAGTGGGGGCTACTCTTCTTTGTGGTGCGAGGGCTTCTCATTGTGGTGGCTTCTCTTGTTGGGGAGCATGGTCTGTAGGTGCGCGGGCTTCAGTAGTTGTGGCATGTGGGCTCAGTAGTTGTGGCTCGTGGGCTTAGTTGCTCCGAGGCATGTGGGATCTTCCCGGACTGGGCTCGAATCCGTGTCCCCTGCATTGGCAGGTGGATTCTTAACCACTGCACCACCAGGGAAGTCCCCACTTTGGGAATATTAATGTTTGTTGGGAATGCTGAGATACATAGATAAAGCTGTTTTTAGTTCCAGGACCTGCGTAGCTATCATGGGGGCATGACTATTTTAGCCTCCTGTATGAAACTATATGTGTCATACTAGAAAGCTTATTATTGTGAAGTTCCCCAGGAAAATGTAAATAATAGCACCGGATGTGGGGTGGGAGAGTGTAAACAGTGATTCTCTAGCCTCTTTATTTTCTATTTAATTATCAGATGCTTCCTAAAAGGTCCAGGCAACCCTGGATAAGTTGCCCTAGGGATAGAAAGACTTAAGAATGAGGATAAGGACACCAGTTTCTGTAGGGGGCCGGTGAGGGAAAAGCTAAATCCATGTTCATACATGGTGGGAGATGTTAGAACTGGAAAAGGTTGAGAACGGGGGGAGTGAGGAGGCTCCTGACGCAATCCCAGGGTGAGGTCTTGAGTATTGGCTACCAGACTGGAAAGGAATGAGTCACTTGCTTTATTCATACAGAAAAGACTCGAGTGTATATGATGGGCCATTTACCACCTTGGCAAATGAAGCTGTATTTACACCCTTGACCAATTTTGTCAGACTACCATCATTACTATTTAGATGTGAGGGGTGTGGGGAGAAAGGAGTTAACAATACTATTCAAGTTACTATTTTAAATAATTGGGAGGACGGTGTTGTGACTCACTTAAAAAAAAGGAGCAAGAAAAAGGTGCAATTTTGGGTGGGGAGATGGCACATTGAGTTTTGAACCTCCTGAGTTTGAGACATTTGTGCAGCGTAAAATAACAGCTGTCTGGAAAGTGGTTCTGGAACTCTCAAGAAAGAACCACATCACAGAATCCAGATTTTAGAAGTGAACAATATCGAGATCCATACATTTTTGGTTAGGGGTTGGGAGTGGGGAGTGGTCCATGAAAATGAAAAACTATATGAAAATGTTGTGTACCAGTGTGGTTTTTTGGAGGAGAGGGTCCACCATGGTTTCAAGGAATCATTACCACAGACAGTAAATTAAGACCGGAAGACGAAAGTTGGCAGAAATTAGTATTTTAAAAGTAAAAGAGGTGAATGAATCAAAGATAACTTCAGGGTATTTTTTTTCTTTGGCAGTAATGCAAGATTATGAAAAGGAACTGGTTTGAGAAGATATATGATTAGAATATTTGAGTTGGAATAGAACTTTGGAAATTAGTGTGTCCAACAGGCCACAGGGGTTGAGGCAAAGGAAAACCAGTGAGAGATCTGGAGTACAGATTTATTAGTCTTCAGCGTCACAGTGATGTTGGGAGCCGTAAGTGTATTCGAGCTCTAAGCAAAGGTTTCGAATAAAGATAGAACAGTGCAGAAGGCCAAGTTTTGAGCTCTGGGTAATACCCAGAGTAGAGAGCCAGGTGAACAGAAGGACTGGGGCACTTCGCACACTTGACAGAAAATTCAGTCCTGAATTGACTAAAGCACATTGCTTGCAAAGCCTTGCTTGAGACAGCTGCTGGTTGATAGAAACAGCTCAAGGGACATATCATCATTCTTTTCCTCCAGTTTTCTGGATTGGTAGTCTTTAAATCTTTTTGCTCCTTTATCCTTATAATTAAAATCATGTAAAGCACACCATCCCAAACTCCTAATTTAGCTAAATAAAGAGTTTAGGATTAACAGGTACACACTACTGTATATAAAATGGATAAGCAACAAGGACCTACTGTATTATCACAGGGAACCATATTCAGTATCTTGTAATCATCTATAATGGAAAAGAGTCTGAAAAAGAAGCAGTATGCTGTACACCTGAAACTAACACATTGTAAATCAGCTATACTTCAATAAAAAGAAAGTCATTTAAAAATTAAGAAGAGTTCATTTTTAAAAAAGCATACTATCATATATGTGTGTGTAATGTAGAGAAAACATGAAAACAAATTTATAATGGTGAAATAAATCGATAAAGAATGAGTTGTAACGTATATTGCTATAACGAACAGATTATTTTGTGCACCTTATGCAATGTTTTGAAAGCAACTTTACTGAGGTATTTCTTATGTACAGTAAATTACACTCACTTGAAGTCTACGATTTGGTGATGTTTTGGTATTAAATGCATTCATTCATGAAACCACCACAGCAACCACAACCATTGATATATTTCTATTAGCATCAAAAGTTTTCCTCCTTCTGGAGTCAGTTGTCCCTCTGCCTCAGCCCTTGGCAATCACTGATCTCCTTTCTTTCACTGTAGCTTAGTTTGTAGTTTTAGAATTTTATATAAATAGATTACAGTATGTACTCTTTTTGTCTCTTTTTTCCTCAGTCAGTGCCTTTCCTTTTATTTGCTGTATGGATATACCAAAATTTGTTTATCCATTAACCTACTGATTGGGATTTAGGTTGTTTCCAGCAATGGGATATTACAAATACGCCAGCTACAAACTTTTTAAAAATTAAGTCTTTGTGTGCATATATGTTTTCATTTGTCATGGGTAAATACCTAGTTATGGAATGGCTTGGTTGTTCTAGGTTATCAAAAAGTATATGGCTGTACTAAAATTATCACATTTTGCAGAAAAAATATTCATTCATTCTGCATTCAACACACAGTTTTGAGCAAACGCATTTTGTGCTTTGAGAGCCAAAGTTAAATATTGCATCTCTGCTTTTGTAGGAATTTAATTTAAGAAATACAAATTTGGAAGTTATTTATAAGATTAAGTTGGTGTTTGTAGTCACTGGAGAACACAGTAATTACTTGTCAAATGATTGGTCAATTTGAGAGAAGAAATTTAACATTCTTGGCTCTGTAAATTAAATAAAAAAGAAGTACAACCAAAATTAAAAATCAAACTGAGATTAAATGCAATATGGTACCCTGGATTGGATCCTGGAACAGTAAAAGGACATTAGTGGGAAAATGGGTAGACTGTATATAGGAACTCTGTGAAATCTTTGCAAATTTTCTGTAAATTTAAACTTATTTAAATTTACAGAAACTTAAAAAAAAATTTCATTGAGATACCAAATGCATAATTAAGAGTTTCTGCTCAATAAAATTATAAACCAAGAAATAAAGTGAGAAAAACAGTTGATGTATATATGACAAAGATGCATCCTTATTTTTTTAAAAAAATCATTTATTTATTTATTCTTGGCTGCGTTGGGTCTGGGTTGCTGCGCGCGCGCTTTCTCTACTTGCGGCGAGCGGGGGCTACTCTTGGTTGCGGTGCGCGGGCTTCTCACTGCGGTGGCTTCTCTTGTTGTGGAGCACGGGCTCTAGGTGTGCAGGCTTCAGTAGTTGTGGCACACGGGTTTAGTTGCTCCACAGCATGTGGGATCTTCCCGGACCAGGGCTCGAACCTGTGTCCCCTGCATTGGCCACTGCACCACCAGGGAAGTCCCAAGATGAATCCTTATTAAATAAAATGCAGTTATAAGTCAATAATAAAAATACTAATCCCCTCTAAGAAAAATGGGCCAAGAACATAAAGGCAGTCAATAAAATAATTCGTACATATGGCTCATGTAAGGAATGGATCCTATTTCCTTGCCTCATGTTTCCACAGGAACCCATCAGCCTTAGCCCATTTCCCCATTTCTCACTCTGTCTTACGTGAGGAGAATTTACTTATCTGGTTTTAAGGATTTAGGAGAAAAAAATCGCACATGCATGGCTCAGCTCTTTCTCTATTTTCTCTTTTCTTTGGATGCACCTCTGCTGCTCATATTTCAATGTTAGAAGAATCTTGGGACTCCCAATTGTTATCTAAAGTTACGTTTTCTTTTTTGATCAGACTAAACATTAAGAAGGTTATTTTTAGGTTAGTGTGATTCCTGCTTCAATTTTTAGTGATTATTAATTTACTGTTTGTGTGTGTGTGTGTGTGTGTGTGTGAGTGTGAGAGCGTGTGTTTGTAAGAGAGAGACAGAGAGACAGAGACCGAGAGGTGGTGGTGTGTGTGTGTGTGTGTGTGTGTGTGTGTGTGTGTGGAGAGTGTTATTAATTATCCAAAACTCTGACAGCTAATAAACACTTGAAAATATTAATTCTCCATGGTAATCAAAGCAATGCAATGTAAAACAAGAGGGTACCATTTTTTTCTGCTACCAAACTGATAATTTACAAAAGGTTTCAGAAGGAAAGATAGCTAGTATTGAAGAAATTGTTATGAAAGGATCTTTTAAACTGTAGGTAGAAATAAAAATTGGTGTAGTTTTTCAAAAGACAAATAAGTCATCAGTTTGTATCAATAACCGTAAAAGGTTGATACTCATTTGCATTTTTAGGTAAAATCTAAGGTAGTAATCAAAGATACATAAACAAGAATGTGAATCACAGCATTGTTTACAATGGGCAAAAATGGGAAGCAACTTGTCTGTAATAAGAAAATATTGTACTACTTATGATTAAAGCCATAAAAAGCATTTTTTGAGGAGTATTTAAAGAACTGAGAAAATGCATACGATCAAGTACAAATTAAATAAAGTAAGATATAATACCATGTGTGTGATCCTACTTTTGTAAGCAGCCTTTCTCTATGAAATAAGTTCTGTAAAAAGCATTTTTCTAAAATTATAATTTGAAAAAGAATTTTGTAACAAAACAAAAATATTCATAAACATAGTCATGGAATAGAATATTAGGTGAGATTATTCTTGTTTTCTGGACTTGCAGCTGAGTTCCGAAGCTGAGAACAAAGGTTAATTACAATGTACCCTGGAGAGATGGTTGTCTTTGGGGGGAGTACAGTGTTTGGGAAGAGAGGCCCAATGCAAGGGACATTATCAAGATGCCTGCTGCATGGAAGCCAGTGTGTCATTATTAATCAGAGAAGCAATAACCAGGAAAATAATGGGAGAATATGATAGTCTCTCCCAGTAAAACTAGGAGAGATTTGCCCCTTTTACCCTCCCCTCCTTTGGAGGAGTTAGCCTTTAAGAGGAAGGAGGTGGGGTGTCAGGATGCCTCACTTCACTTTCACAGCTTTTAAGAGTCAACTCAAATCCAGCTTTCACTGGTGGCAGGGGAATAGAAGAGCTTTGAATTCAGTTTAAGGTTGAAATTTTAAAACAAAAGGACTGAGCCTTAAATATTAAAGCGAGACTGTTCTAATAATTGAAGGTTTATGTGTGTGTGTCAGTGGGCGTGTGGTTTATTGAGGAGTCTTAACTCATTGCAGTATACACAGGAATTGATTTTATTTTCTTCCAATCCCAATTGGAAAACTCTAGCCTTCCTTTTTTGTTATTGCAACTTATTATGTTGGCCGGATTCTACATAAAAAATTTACTTTAAGAAAAAAATAGAATTGTGTTTGTGTTTTGTATCTATATGAATGAGCAAAAAGGACTAGAAGAATACACACTAAAATTAAAGATAGCTATCTGTTGGTAGTGGGATTATTTAGGCATTATATTCATATATTTAGTCTTCCCTATCTTTTCAACAGAAAATAAGTATAATTTATAATCTTACCATTATATATATTACAAGAATATGTCTTTTGAAAAATTGTAATTAAACATAATGTTCATTGTGTTACTTGGTTTGCATTTTAGAAGGATCCATATACTAGTGTCATTCTTCAAAGATTAACACCTCAGGAAAATGTTTCTCCAGATAAACTTGTAAGTTTTCTTCTGTCAGACAAAAATATGGGGCCTCTTCTGCTGTATTTACCAGAACACAAAGCTAAAATTCATTGCTTAGCTGTCACTGACACTGATTTTGCTCTCACCACATCTCATCTAGAATGCCTTGGCTGCCTTCTAACTAGCCTCTGCTCTAGCCTCTTCTACCCTCAACACTGCCTTCTGAGGGATGTTTCTGGAATGCAAATCTGGCTGTGGTTATTTTCCTTTTGAAAGCCAAATCTGGGCCTGGCACACGGTGCCCTTCCCCCTTAGACTCCCCTTAAATGCCATCCCGGGCGTCTTGCTTCTTTCCATATTTGCATCCTATTCTTTAACTTTATTAAATTACTTGTAATTTTCCTAGAGTGCTGTGATCTTTTTTCATGCTTTTTCTTAGTTTCTCATGCTTTTTTTCTCTTCCCTCCTTCATTCTTGCTACTGTCTCTTTCTTTGGAGAAAACTTCTAATTTTCCTTTAATGAGCTTAGTTTTACCTGGCAGAATAATCTATTCCTACCTTGTGTTCCCAGCACCACGTATACAAAACTGCAGTTTTTTTCCCTTATTTGTGTGTCTTGCGTATAAATATGGGAAGTACTCAAAGTACTCAAACCATGTTTTCCTCAACTAGCTGAGGGCTTGTTTATGTGATGGATGTTTAATACTTACATGTATAAAAGTTAGGAGCTTTATGTACATTGTCTTTTTTAATTCCCTGCAACACACCTAGGAGGTGGAAGCTTAGAGACACATTTATTGTGTTATTTGCTGACAGAATAGCCTTCATCTGGAGCGTTGCCAGTTGCAAGGAAGCAGAAGGAAAAGGGACATGGAACCACATGGTGGGTTTTGAATATTTGCCCGTTTTATTGACCAAAGCAAGTCACGTGACCACTCCTAAGTACTGTACAACAGGATGGGTATATATAGTCCTTCTATGAGGATGGCACCCAAGAGAGGAAAAATGAAATATTTGGCAAACATTAGTATAATCTACCACAGGGAACTACTTTGTTTACCACTGCCTATTCAGCACTTATTACTATGCCTGTATGTTGAAGATCTCAGTATTTGGTGGCTGAATGACGGAATGTCACAAAGCTAGTAGGTGCGCCAGAGCTGTGATTTGGTTAGTCTAACAACAGAGCCCATTCTGAATGAGTTTGCTGTTTGTATTACTTAGTCTCAGATACTTACTAATATCTCTTTCTCTAATATCTCTCTGCTCATTCTCTCTTGTGTTTGCTTTTATTCTGTAAAGCGCAGGGAAATATCTGCAGTGATGATTAAAGAAGAGAAAGAATGACCTCAGAGGTAGAAAGAGGCCAGAAATGTATCATTTCAGAGAAATCAGGTTAAGGAAAAAAAATTCTGAAGGAAAAGAACAAGAGCAGTATCAAACATAGAAAGAGATTGATTAGGAAAAAAGACTGTAAGATTTGGTTAGAAAAGGTCTTTGCTGTCAGATACTTCCATGAGGCCAAGGGGGCAAATAAGTATTTTCAGATTTGATCAGACTTTAAAAGGCAGAAGTGATAGTGACAATATTTATCTTTCAGAGCATTTGGAGACTGAGATCAGGGGTGGGAGTGCTGTCAAGATTGTGTATCGGAGAGATACAGGTGTTTTTCTCTGCAGTATATTCAGGTGGTCTAGTTCTTCATTTTCTCAGATATACAGAGGAAGTATCTTTAAAAATGCAGAATGGATTCTATCCCTGAATAACCACATTAATCTCCTTGAATGACTGCAGTTAGTCTCAGTAATTCTCTACAGAAAAAAAGTGGACCTTCAAATATTTAAGTTAGATAGGCACTTTTTGAAATTCTAGTAATCTTATTCTATGGGTAAGGTAAAGTATGAAATCATAAAGATTAATCGAATCATTGCTTTCTCACTTTTGAGATTAGACTGTGTGTGGTCAGAAATGTGTATTAATACAAGAGATTCAGTGGGGGCAATTAGAATTACTTGAAGAGGAGATCTAGAAGCAGAGGAACAGCACACGTTTTCAGTAAGATGGATCAAAATTTCTTTTTTAACTTCTTGGATTTAGATTTTTAATTCAACCTGTACTCCTTGATAGCAGAGACTCTGGGAAAATTAATTTCTTTGATTCCTACTTTTTTCATCTACAAAGTAGGGATAGTAATGTTTATCTTGATGTTTTATTATAATAAATAATAATGTATGTGGAATATTGACAATCAGTGGTAGCTGATTAGCTGTACTAATTGAAATAATTACAGTGATAATGACTCACTCATCCACTTTTAGTTCTTAGGAACTTGCAGGATAAGAGAGGTTAGAAATAATTTGATCAGCACTGATTTACTTTTGGACACTTCCTGTATCCCTGTAAGATAAATCAGGGTTAATGGTGATGCATGGAGGTCCCCAGCAAGGGAAATTTCTTTCCCCAGAGCCTCAGAATCCATTTAACTACTTGAAAACTTAATTAAAAAATTTCCGGTACCCTGACCATAACTTGCAAACCCTACAGCTTGTGTGAATCCATTGAGGAGAGATGCATGCAGAGCAGGAGACAGGGCACTCTGTCTCTAGTGATGACTCCAACTTGAACACAGCTTCGTCAGGCACAGGGAGCATAGCTCATGCTGCCCTTGGAAAGAATAAAGTGGTGTGTCTTTATAAACAGCAGCCTTTTTATTCTTAAGTTTGCAGGAGAGTAATTACCATAGCAACAGCTATCCCCTCCAATGCAGATAAGCACAAGAATATCCCTTATTAGAGAGACTGGCAATTTGGGAGGTTCTAATCCTGTTATGATTTATTTTAAAAACCCTTTAATTTTAAAGCAATTTAACAAGTCCTTTTGTCATATTTTCCTGGGAAGTTGCATAAATTCCATATAATAGTTCTTGGGGCTGGAAGCTACCTCCTAAAGAAGTCTACTTTCTCCAGTCCTGGTCTTCAGACAGATAAAGTTTCCCCATTTAATGAAAATTAACTGAAAAATTAATTGCTTTAACCGGTTACCTTCAACAAATGGTCCTGGCCCTATTCGTACCTTAAATTTATCTTGATCATAGTTTTTCCTAATCCAGTTCTCCTTCTGAATTCCCTTTTTTGGTTAATGGTACCTGTTTCTCTCTCTAGAAATAAAAGTTCACAACTGAGTGTCATTTGATACTCCTATACTACAGCCTAAAATTGTTGACCTCCTGCCAAATTTGCTGTCCTAATACAGTGATTCCTAGCCTGTGTGAGAGTCACCTGTGGAGCCTTTTAAAAATACTGCTCCTAAAACCCATCCCTGGATATGTTGGGGTATAAGTGTCTGTATTTTGAGTCATGAAGGTTTCATAGATATTGAAGAATAAATGCAATATAAAATACAAAAATAAAGTGTGGATATAATAAAATGATTTTTTAAAGCTACCATGCAGTTCAAAAAGATGGAACATTACCAGTAGAACTGAAGTCTCTTAAGTACTACTGGTCTACCATTTCTTTCTCCCTCTCTTCAAGGGAAATTTCTATTCTGAATGTTAACATTATTTTCCCCTTAGGTTTCATTGTAGTTTTCTTACAGATATGTGTCTTCCTAACCAACATATGGTCAAATTTTGTTTGTTGAACCTTATGTCTATACTCTGTGACTTGCCTTTTTTATTCTCCATTATCATTTTGAGATTCGTCTGTGCTGGTGCCTACAGCTGTGGCTCATTTATTTAATATAGTACCCCACTTACCACTACAACCCAATTGATTCATCCACTGTCCCATGGATGGATATTTAGATTGTTTTCCTTTTTTTCCCCAGAGGCACATATTATACAACTTTTTTAGGGCATACACCTAGGAGCAGAATTACTGGACTGCATCTTCACATTTACATTTTCAACTTTCCAAAATAATGGCACTTTTTCCCCCCATAGTGGTTCTATCCATGTACTCCCAGCCGTACATGAGAATTTGTGTTGTTCCATATTTCTGTCTTCACTTGTCAATGCCCAACTTTTTGGTTTTGTTTTCATACTGGAGGATGTAAAGTAGAATCTCACAGTGATTTTAATTTGCCTTTTCTTGATAACTAATGAGGCTGAGCATCTTTTCTTTTGTGTCTTTACCATTCTTGTTTCCTCTTCTGCAGAATTCGTGTTCTCTTTTGCCATGCATCTGAAGTTTTAAAATTCCACAGGTAATTCTGAAAGCAGCCAGGAGAGAGGAACTGCCTCTGTGTCTGTCCCTTCCTCATTGTTCTTACTGTGTCTGCACATGTTCAGGCCCTCATCACCTCGGAACATCTCATCTATTTACAGTACTCCTCTCACTGGTCTCTGAGCATCTGGTCTCCCACCATTAATTCATCTGACCAGGTTCTTCTTCCTGGAACTTGGTTCTGACTGATTATCCAACTTCCTTGTAGAAAATGTTGCTGACTTCATATTGCCTGCAATATAAAAATATGCAAATAAAGTCTGAACTTCTTGTACCTTTTTGATTAATACCTACCTACGTATTGGGTACCTCTAGTTTCATCATATACCTTTCACTTCTGTCGATCCTACTTTCTTGTTAATAGCAACATGAGCACTACGATTTCTTCTTTCATGCCTGGTCACCCATGAGTTCCACTGCTGTAACATTTTGTAATTGTATATAGTTCCTTTATTCTACTTACCACTTTCTACCTGGTGTTATTGTTGCCTTTGCCAGGCAGTGAATCCATGAAGGTACAGTCCTTCATTTTCCCCACCCCCATCTCAGTGCCTTTTATATACTAGGTGATAGTAGTTTTTTGTGGATGAATGAAATTGTGGAGTGGAAATAGAACCCAACTTTTAGAATTTAGTCTTCTTGTTTTCTTTTTCCGTTAAACCGATCAACTCCTCAGGGCCAAGAACTGAGTCTTATGAGTTGTGTCTATGATTTTTCCTAACTAGAGTATCTTTCACATGCTTGGTGTGAAGATGAAAGAAGGTCATGGGCTTTATTGTTGATTTGTTTTGACAAATGTTTTGAAAATTACACAAACTCTACCTTTAAGATGAAAGATACTTTGAAAAAAATTCTTAGTGATGAGAAATAGTAAATATTTTAATGTGAGTCTGCTTAAAGAAATCAGTTTAAATTTATTAGAAATTAAATCTGGTGATTAAGCTTTTTAAGTAACTGGGCAGTTTTACTTATAAAAAATATTGACAGGGCTCTGTATGCAAAAAATATTAAAGGATTAATTATGAAGAAATAGAAAGGAATAAGACTCAATTCCTTGTGTGACTTATAAATTGACCCTAAAGTCATTTCTACATGAATGTTCCAAAAAATATTTTTAGAGATGACATCATTGAAATATATATGTAGTCTCCACCAAAATATTCCATATATATCCAATTTATTCACCAATAGATTCTCTTGTTTAAAACCTTTCTTGTCATTTTACAATCTCATCTTACAATAAAGTTTTCTTGGTAGATTTTTGTGCTGTTGATTCTGAATGCAACTTTGTTGCTGCTTCCTCAGGTCTCTGAGTTGGGCTGGTGTGCAAGCAATAAGGAGGACCAGGTTCAGAAGCCCAGATGAATCAGGCTCCTTAGTGATACCCCATATCATGAGAATAGTTACTTTGGATGATACCAAAGGTCCAGTAGACCTAGCCTATCTCTCAGAGTGAAAGTAGAAGAATGTGGATATTTCTTTAATGAAATTTCCCTATATCATTTAGATCAGTAGCAGACCTGCTTGGCTGGTAACTCCAAAGTATTTCTTACCCCTTTCTTCTTTTATGTCTTGTCCCCTTACACTAGAAGTTGAAAATCCAGATACTTGGATGTGACTCAAAGATACTTGGTGAAAGACTATTGAGAACCTTTGAGAATGATAATTTTCTTCCCAATGAAAAGGATAGGCATATGAAGAGAGGTCATTGACATCATTCCTTCCCTTCTTTCTTGGGATGTTGTTGAGGTGATAACTATATATGAAACTGTAAAAGTCATTCTGTGACTACGAGGGCAAAAAGCCAGTGCACTGAGCTGAGGTATGGAACACAAGAATGGAAAGAGGCTGGTTCATGATGATCCTATTAAGCAACAGAATGAACCCTGGAAAAGCCACCTCCACACTTGGTAGAAGTGAAAAATAATTGTCTTATTGTTTACTGTTCATTGGGTTTTCTGTTATTTGAAGCTGAATACATCCTAAGTGATAGAATCACCCATCTGTAATTCTCTCTATAATCTTCTTGAAAATATCTATCTATCTATCTATAATTTTAACAACCTCTTGGTGAGTTTTTCTGTTATCTGTCCTGAAATGAGCTTCACAAGACTCTCCTTTAATTTCTTTTCCCAAGATTTTATAACAACTTCTTACTCATTCTTTTTATATACTACATCTTTCTGGCACTGGGTGTGAATACTCTTATGATGATGATATTATCATCATTATGGAAATCTGACTCATATTAAAATTTCATCATATTTTACATCTGTACTGCCCTAAAATGTCTGTGCTCATCTACATGTAGGAATGCTTGGTTTACAGAAGAATTGCTGATTTTGCCCCTTTACTGCATTTTAACAAACTCTTCACCTACAGGACAACTTTCCTTCCCGAAGTCCACATTTCCGAGAAATTCATGAGACTTCTTATTTTGGAAAAATTGCCTTATTGGAGCTAGGTTTACCCAGAAATCCTTGTAATGCTTCCTTGCAAAATAACTTTAGTAGATAAGTTGTTATTTATCTTTTTGTCCATGCTTCCTAACTTCCTGATGGAATTTAATGGAATCATTGAACTTCAACCATAGATTTCTAGTGAATATGGGGCTTTTTGTTCTAGAGTGGGTGTAGGCAGATTTTTCCTGAAAAGGTCCAGAAAGTAAATGATTTAGGCTTTGCAGGCCATGCAGAAGGTCATTTTTGTTTTTATAACCCTTTCAAAATGCAAAAGCAATTTTTTTTTTTTTTTTGCGGTATGCGGGCCTCTCACTGTTGTGGCCTCTCCCTTTGCGGAGCACAGGCTCCGGACACGCAGGCTCAGCAGCCATGGCTCACGGGCCCAGCCGCTCCGCGGCATGTGGGATCTTCCCAGACCGGGGCACGAACCCGTGTCCCCTGCATCGGCAGGCGGACTCTCAACCACTGTGCCACCAGGGAAGCCCGCAAAAGCAATTCTTAATGGTTCATACAAAAACAAGGCGTAGGTTGGATTCTGTCCATGGATTGTAGTTTACCAACCCTTTGTCTAGAGGGTTATTTTGCAATGTAAGCGTAAGAAGCTTCCACAACCCCCAAAATAGCTGAGAGTACTTAACAAAAGTCAAGAAAGGGAGAAGAGAAAGAAAAGAAAGTATTCTAGCATGTAGCATTTGTTGAATGTAATAAGCGAGAGTCCCTGAGTAGACTCAGGTACATATCTTTTGGAGTGGGTTATTTCTACTAAGAACTAATTTTGCCATTTGTGGTTTGTTTCTGAAGGTTTTGTTCTCAGATGGCAACATTAAGTTCCCTCATTGTAGTCACAGACAACCTCTTGGAAAGTGTTAAAAGTCAAAATCACAAGTGGTGGAACGATATGTTTTCTTCTTCAATCAGTGGTTTTCAATAGGGAATAAATAATAGGTTAAAGTAATGGTAAATGTCAGAATTTCACGTGTCACTTTTAAAGATCAAATTTTGTATAGTCCTGGTTAAAGTTATTAGGGGTATAAGTAGTATATAGTCCAGTGAGTGGAAGGGTGTACTAGGCATTAGTGCAGTTCAATACTGTTTTCAGTTCTGCTCCTCTGAGCATAGGAAGTATGCCCTTATCTGCTTCTTCCTTGAACATGTAACCTTGTCACTTTCTATGATGAGTGAAAGTGAGCAAAAGTAAGCAATGTCACATGGACTTGGAGAACATTTCATGAATGAGAAATAAACTTCTGTCATATTAAAGCACTTAGGGTCTTCCCTGGTGGCGCAGTGGTTAAGAATCTGCCTGCCAATGCAGGGGACACGGGTTCAATCCCTGGTCTGGGAAGATCCCACATGCCGTGGAGCAACTAAGCCCATGCGCCACAACTACTGAGCCTGCGCTCTAGAGCCTGCGAGCCACAACTACTGAGCCCACGTGCCACAGCTATTGAAGCCCGTGCGCCTAGAGCCTGTGCTCCGCAACAAGAGAAGCCACCGCAATGAGAAAACTGCGCACCGTAATGAAGAGTAGCCCCCACTCTCTGCGGCTAGAGAAAGCCCTCGCACAGCAATAAAGACCCAACACTGCCAAAAATAAAAATAAAAAAATAAATTAAAGCACTTAGACTTTGGGGATCATTTTGCTACTCTTGCATAATCTAGCCTTACTGAGACAAAGATATATATTGTTGTGGAAATTTATAAATTGGTGGAAGTATATAATATACAAGTGTATATAATAAGTAATATATAAGTAATAAGTATATATAATTATAGAAGTTTTATTTTAAAAATAAAACTATTTTCTCAAATACAAGTTTAAGGAGATTTCTATTATATAAAGGTATAAATTGTGCAACTACTTAGAGCAGAAGCTGGAATGGCTCCTTCTAGCCAGCCTTCCCATCCCTCTCCTCACCAGACTTTGAGATCTCTGAGATCCTTGGGTCCCATTTATAGAACTCCTAAGTCTTAACCAAGCTCAATTTATAAACCACAACTACAAGAAGATAGATTTTAGTTCAATAAAGGGAAATACTTTCCCTCAGTCAGAAATATCCAAAGATGGAGTGGGGCACTAAAGTGGGAGCTGCTGTCACAAGAAATGTTAAAGCACTGATTGATTATGCTGGGTATGTGGTAGAAGACATTCTCTCATTGGCTGGCCATTTCTAGACTCAGGGTTTCTGATTCTTAGATCTCTTTCAATGGATAACCTCCTCTATTATTCTTTATCTCTCCCCCACTTTTTTTTGGTCTAATCTATCACTTCCTTTTTCATTTTATTAAAAATCCATTTATCTATCAATCTATCTGTATCCAGTAGTGTGCTTGTACAAAGCCAAGATAACCAAATTTTAAATTTTCAGTAGTTTTTAGAGCTAGTTGTTAAGAACACAGACATTATTAAAAGTTCCATTATGTAAACTTACAATGAAATAATTTATGTTAAAAAACTAGGTAATAACACTAAAAACTCATCACTTCCTAATTACTTTGCTACATATTACTATTATTTATGCTCTTGCGATTATTTTCATCGATCACATCTGTATGGTGGAAACATACAATGGCATGCTACTGATGTCTCTCCCAACTTTGCCTTCAGTGATGTACATTGATAGCTTGAAATCAGCTATGGTGGGAGTATTTATAACAAATCATCAAACACTACAAGTCAGAGTCTTCTCCCTGGAGAACTGCTTGCTAAACATTTACCAGCACTCACCGTGTCCATCTATATCTCTCCCTGCCTCTAGAATTTAAGCTCCATGAGGATAGAGTCTATGTTCACTGTTGTTAGTGCTCAGTAAGTGTTTATTTATTGAATAGATTAATGACAGGGCCAGCAGAGAGTTTAAAAGAAGCAAGATGAGAGAAACCAGGGAACATGGAGTGGGAAGGTTTTGATGAGGTTGAAATTGCTTTGTGTTCTTTTGGCTGTGCCTGCCTGGGCTGTGTTACACAGACAGTGCACAGGAAATGGCACCTAACATCATTCAGTTTGCAGACAGGGATTATGCCTCCCAGTTCTCCAAGGAGATCTTTCCAAAGCAATCTCTGCATCATTCATAATTTCCTGAAGAAAATTTGACATCTTTTCTTTGCTTGTGGTATCCAATGCAATTGCATTTGTAGGCAAGGCTGCTGATTTGGGGGGCAAAGAGATAAAATCTTGACTCAGAAAAACCTTAACCCCCAAAACTCACTCTCAGCAAAACCAAAGAAGATAAGGCTGTGAAGTGGATTGTCTGTCAGTCTAGAGCAGCCAGTACAATTAGGTGGCCATCCAGGAAAACTGAGAAGGGAAAATGAAGGCAAATTACACCAACCATCTTAAAGAGGTTTCACTGAAAAGTTCCCTAGCCTGAAATCTATTGGTTATCTTAATGAAGTAACTAGAGACACCAACTTTTGACCAGTTGATCACGTATAAAAAGGTTTTCAGGGCTTCCCTGGTGGCGCAGTGGTTGAGAGTCCGCCTGCCGATGCAGGGGACACGGGTTCGTGCCCCGGTCCGGGAAGATCCCACAGGCCGCGGAGCGGCTGGGCCCGTGAGCCATGGCCGCTGAGACTGTGCGTCCGGAGCCTGTGCTCCGCAACGGGAGAGGCCACAACAGTGAGAGGCCCGCGTAACGCAAAAAAAAAAAAAAAAAAAAAAAAAAAAAAGGTTTTCAGAGGGCATTTGAGCCGCTATACACCAAGGTTCATGAGCTAGCAATCTGTAGGCAGTGTCTGGGCTACAGATATGTTAGGTCTATGTGGGAGTTAAGAAACTTGAATTAGTTTCTCACAATTAAATATCAGGGGATTTCCACTAAATATCTGGATTTCTGACTTCTCTTGAAAATTCAGTATATCCAGTAACAGCAGACCTGTATTCCCACAAGGCGAAAATCCACTTGAGTCAAGTAGTTTTACCCTCTTTAGATGGGTCATAAACTCTACAGCTCATCACCTTCCCCACCATGTCCCAATGTCCTGATGTCCATACCTGGTCTGCCCTGTTCCGTTAGGTTATTTGCCCGGTCCTTGTATTCTTCTGATATTGTTGAATAGCCATTTTCCTATGTAATATTGATAACATCTGACATTTGGGTGGCTAACAGGGGCTACATTCTGTTGTTTAGGAGCCAGTCATCCTTCCACTAGACAGTTAACCTCCCTGAGTCTCATTTTCTTAGGTATAAGTGAAATGGTTACCCCACATGATCACTAAGGCTTCTTGCTACTCTGGTATTCTATGCTCGCGCTGAATAACCTAAACACTTATACTGTTTTCTTACAGTTTTTGTTTCTAGCTCGTATTTCTCTCTCTATGCTCTCTTTCTCCATCTCCACCTCTATCACTATGCAAAATATTATTTTTCTCTTACTGTGTATTTTAGACCATGATGCCTAAAGGTTATCTGTGGTAAAGAGAAAGAGTGTGGGACTTGATGGAAGTAAAGAAGTGTGCCTAACTATCCAGTCTCTATTCTTTCTTCTTATAAGAGAGAACATTTGCTTTGTTTAGAGTCTTTATAGGGTTTGAAGCAGGAAAAAAATGGTGATTCTAAAAGAGGATTCTACAACTCAGGGAAAATACTTCTTTTTTTTTTTTTTTTCATTTCCACTCTATTTTCTGAGTATAATTTGCTTGAAATATCAAAGAGGTCAATTGCTGAAAATGTTCATGGTATACTTTTCTAAGTAGAATATAACAGCTGGCCAGGTCTTTGGCATTAAGCTACCATGGTGAGAGATACCCTAGACTTACATATATAAAGAACAAAACAATTTATATTTTTCTTTGTAGTCTACATAAAATACCTATTTACATAAAGGATAAAGTGTTTACCACGTCTAAATGTACAGCTTTTGAAACAGTATTTCTCAAACTTGGTTCACAGCCATAAAGATACTCTCTCTAGTATGCTAGCTTCTGTAGTAGCTTGAGGACCCGATATAAGGTAAAAGCTGATGGGCAGCCTTGTTGGGATATGGTTTTGTTTCAGGCACATCTAATGGATGGTACTTTTATGATGCTTTTTTTTTTTTTTTCTGTTTGGATATAAAACATCATTATAAAAATGAAATACTTTTTTTTTTTTTTTTTAGTTTCATCCCTGGATGAGATATGCATCGTTACTTGTGTGAAGAGTTTTTTTCTCTCAATTTTTCTGTTCAAATTAAGAATGTATCTCTAGCCAGTGAAGCCTCTGTATGTAATTTGTATTTAAAGTGCCTAAGAATTGATACTGTCTTTCTTAAGAGGAAAGGTATTTCACTGATACGTTTTGCTATTTTGTGTTCTAGATTATTAAATGAATGTGCAGAATGACAAGAAATTTAATTGGCTCCTGAGTGCAGAGGATAATATTAGAGTTTATGTGGAAATAAAGATGTTAAAAAAAAACCCTATAGCAGAAACACATACTTTTAAGATTTAATAAGGTGTCTAATTTAGAAAATTTTGTTTGTACAATTTACAGTTTGGTCCCACTGATTCTTTCTTCTTCCTCTAGATCATTGCATTTTTTTTTTCTCTTCCATTTCTTTATTGCAGGAGCATATAGTGCTAGTGACTGATCTAGCCCTGGGAGATGACTTGAAAATACCATGGTACTCTAATTGCATTCATTCCTTTACTTTCTTTTTCTTTTAATAAGAAAGGCAGAAAAAAATTTCCTGTTTCTCCTTGGATTTTTTTGGAAAAGCTCTTCTAATGTTAATCATTCCTACTGATTTATAAGTTCTTAGGTTTCTGTTGCTTAAAAATGACAAGTGCAGGTGAAGGTTTTTGTGCAACCAATAAAGACCTTGAAGCTAATAAATGCTTTGTATGATTTCACTGTGTTGAATGATGAGCTTAAAAAGATTGTACTAGGAAAAATAATTTATTTCTGAAACCAGTTGTAACTAGTGGCTTGTGCAGTAGGCATATATAAGATATGAAATTTTGCTCTATCCTTTAGGATTTGGAAATAACTATAATAGCTGAAGTTAAAATCCCATACTTTTTACCTTCAGCTTTCCAAGATTAGGTCTGAGTTCTTTTGTTAGATGCATATTTTTCTGTGATTTTAAATATAGGAAAAAAAGAAGTAAGCAAAATGAAGGTAGTGTATGTGTATGCTTCAAAACATGAAACAAAAAAAGGTGTTCCTCAAAGTTAATAGAAAGCTAAACTGGGGAATTCCCTGGCAGTTCAGTAGTTAGGACTCGGCACTTTCACTGTCGTGGCCTGGGTTTGATCCCTGGTGGGATTGGGGAACTAAGATCCCACAAGCAGAGCTGCCAAAAAAAAGAAAGAAAGAAAGAAAGAAAGAAAGAAAGCTAAACTGTGAAATCTAACCATGTCCTTAAAATTCAGTTAATAAATAGTCTAACAATCAGGAAAGAAGAAATAGAAGGCATCAGAATTGGAAAGAAAGAAATAAAATTGTCTCTATTTGCTGATGACGTGATTTTGTATATAGAAAATCTTAACAACTCTAACAAAAAACTGTTAGATCTAATCAATGAATTTAGTAAAGCTGCAGGGTACAAAATTAACATACAAAAATCAGCAGTGTGTCTATACACTAACAGCAAAATTATCTGAAAAAGAAAGAAAATGATCTCATTTACGAGAAAAAAGTAGTTCTATTAGTTATTATTCATCAACAAATGTGGTAAGGATTGTGGCTTAAATATATATATATAGTTACATTTTTATATATATATATATATATAAATTTATATACAAAACTATGGAAAGCATGAAGTTGTAATGGAAGTAAATGAATGTAAATTCCTCAAAATAAATGTAGATTAAACCAAGAAGCTATATTCAGTGTAGCATACTTTAAAATAATTTATTTAAAAGAATAAAAGTTTAAAAAGAGAAACATATAGTTATGCTTTTTAAACTTGATGCCAAAAATAATGACTAATTGGATTTTAATAGAATGATTTTCTTAGGACATTAAAAACATTATCCTGAATTTTTAATGAATAGGTGTATTTTTATTATAACCTCTTAAAAGTTTAGTTGGTCTGTCTTTAGAATTTTTCAGTATTATGATTAGCACTAATGATACTAAAAATTTTTAAATGCAACACCTTGATGATTCAGTCTGGGAAAATAGAAATAACAATGAAAAAATTTTCAAGAAAATATGAGCTGTTTAAGGCCATGTACCACCTCTTATATTATTTTAAACAAAAAACTTAGGAGTGCTCATTAGTTACCAGGCCCTGTGCTGGGCACCGGATTAATTAGACATACTTCCTGTCTCCAAGAACAGATGAAGTGGCTAGCTTTGTTCCTTGTATGTGTATTATTCATCTCTGTGCTTTTAGCATCTAGTGCAAAGCTCAACACATAAAAAGCAGTCAATATCTGCTAGATGCGTTGAATTAAATATTTGTTGCCAGAGTGAAAAACTAAGATTTTGCACTCACTAAGTTGAGTCGTGTTTGGGCTTCTCAGAAAGTTTGTAAATGGAAGAAAACAGAGGTGTGGGACCTCTTGAACTTGTTAGGATGCAAATTATTTAACAGTATTCAAATAACAGCATTGCATTTAAGCATTTATAGTGTTAAACATTTCTATTTGTTGTAACACTTAGTATAGTGGAAAGAGCAGGAGTCTGGGGGTAAGATACCTGTGTGATTGTGGGCAAGTGCCTACCGTCTTTGAACTTGAGATTTTTCATCTCTAACACGAGGGCCAAAGAAAGTTTCTTAATCTGAAGTCACAAATGACCTTAATGGAGGCCTTGAATGACTTTATATGGTATACAAAATGATGTGTGGATGTTTGAGAGTATATATTTTTACCTAGAGAAAAACTTCAATAGATTCTCAGGAGTCTACACTCAAATTTTCTTTCTGCCACCCAAGTTTAATTTCTGGTCTAAACTGTCTCTAAAGTTTATTTTACTTTAAAAAATAGTCTTTGGTATAACATGCAAAAATTTTGTTCAGTAGATTAAAGTTAGGAAATAAAACTTTCAGCTTGTTATTATATAAGAGAAATCCCATTTTGGGTCATTCTCTGTTTCCTACCTTAATCAGATAATTAACCTATCAATCAGCTAATGAACATCTATTGATAACTGTTATATATTTTGAACTGTCGTAACAAAGGGGAATAGTGAACTGTATACCAATGTCTTCCTTCAAAGAACCCAGACTAAAACCCAAAGACTAAATCAAGCTAATCTTTCATTTCAGTGTAGTTGTAGAGATGAATCTTACACCATGGAAAATTAGAGGGAAGCTATATTTAAGACTATACTGGCTGTAAGTGAAACATATTATTCATTCTAACTGATGTATTTAGGAGATATTTCCAAAGTTTTGTGTTAATCCATGCAAGAGAAATTTATTGAGCACTGACTGCATGCCAGGCACAAAAATACACTAAAAAATAATACATGGTCTTTCAACATTAGGGACTGTCATAGTGTGGGAAATAGACACAAAAACAAATCATTATAGTGTTGTGATCCAGTATTATATTCAGATATGCAAAAAGTGCATGAGAAAACAGAAGAGTCACTCTAAGCTGACCCACAAAATGGCTCTCAGTGGTCTCAAGTCTAATTGAGTGGTACAATAAATAAACAACTAAAACACAGGACAAAATATATTGTAGCAAAATTTGCTATGAAGTTCCATGCTGCTTCTGAGGATGGAGAGTTCTCTATCATCTATGGGGAAGGGAGTTTGAGGGAACAATCTAAAAAATGCTTTGAGGGCTTCCCTGGTGGGGCAGTGGTTGAGGATCCTCCTGCCAATGCAGGGGACACGGGTTTGATCCCTGGTCCGGGAAGATCCCACATGCCGTGGAGCAACTAAGCCCGTGCACCACAACTACTGAGCCTGTGCTTGAGAGCCCGCGAGCCACAACTACTGAGCCTGCGTGCCACGACTACTGAAGCCCGTGTGCCTAGAGCCCGTGCTCTGCAGCAAGAGAAGCCACCGCAATGAGAAGCCCGCGCACCACAACGAAGTGTAGCCCCCCGCTCTCTGCAACTAGAGAAAGCCTGCGTGCAACAAGGAAGACTCAACACAGCCAAAAATAAATAAATAAATAAATTTCTAAAAAATAAATATATTAAAAAAAAAGAGAAGGTTTCTCACCTTTGAGAAAGGTGTGGAACCATGATTGGGATTTAATAATAGTTCAGATGAGCAGAGAGGGAGCAGCAGAGCAAAAACATTGGCTAAAGGCATATTCATGACACACATGTGTTTACCTGAAGTAAACCTCTAACGTTAGAAAAGTAAAGCGGGGTCAAGGGAGGAGTCTGAACCTTATCTGTGAGGTAGTGAGGAAGTACTATTATGGATTTATGAGCAAAGGTAAAAATAAATAGAACTATAATAGAACTCTGAAGCTTAACCTGGAGTGAATTGAAATGGGGAGCGGGACAAAGAAAGAGAGCTGCTGTAGCAATAGACTGGAGAGAAGTCATGAGGGGCTGGATGGCGGTAAATGCACTGGGAACTAAAGGAAGGGAACAGGTTGCCGTGGCATTGCAGGGGTGGATGCGGAAGGATGCAACAGCTGCTGAGCGAAGGAAGAGGCAAAGATGAGTCAGGGATTTTGCACTGGGTCACAGGGAGGAGGCTGCTGTCGGCAGAAGTAAGAAAGTCAGAAGGGTGAATTGCATGAGGAAGGAAAGATGATGGTAGCGAGTTTAATTCTTATGGAGGTCAGGTCAGCATAGATGAGATTGGTTATGTAAAGCTTGGGAGCATGGAATATGAGCTGTATTTCGAAGGACAAACTGAATTTGGGTAAACGTGGAGGGAGGAGGGCGTTGGATATTCCAGGCACAAGGACCAGCATGCATGGCTGCTCATGAATGGGAACATTTAAGCAAACCATAAGGAATATGATTTAATTCAGCAGATATTTATTGAAATTTACTGAAATGTAAGTTCCGTAAAGTCAGAGGTCAAGTTCATCTGACTTGTCATTCTGAGATAGTGTGGTGCCTAGTACTTGGCATGTGATGAGTAAATGCTGAATAAATAAATGAAGACCCACTCCATGCCAAGCACTGTGCCAAATACTGAGAATAGAGGCAGAGAAGAATAAATCTGTGCCTTCAAAGAGCTCGCAGTCAAAAGGTGTGTGTGTGTGTGTGTGTGCGCTCAGAAACATACTCATTACGTTAGGACAGTCCCAGGAAGATCCTTAAAGGAAGATACTTTAAAACATTAATATCCTGGCTTCTCCTCCATTATTTGACTTCAGTCTTTGGAGCTAGATACTCTAATTCCTACATGGGAACTTTTACCCATGTAGGAATTAGAGTTGTATGTAAAGTACCTGAGGTACGTTCAAGAAGGCTCCACACGGGCATCCTCAGAAAATGGGTGGCATCTAGTGGGATGCATGGGAGCTGTGCCAGACATCTAAGGAAGTAGAGGAAGGAGCTGCAGACAGGGGGTGGTGCATGTGCACAGGCATGGAGGTCTGAAAGTGTATGATTGTTGGGGAAATTACTAAATTCCTAAGATCCATACGGATAAGGGAGAGGGAGAAGATGAGACTGGAGATTTAGATGGAGGCCATTTCTTAAAGAACCATACCTATCATGCTGAGGAACTGTGGATTTATTCTGAAGGCCCTGGGGGTACACTGAGGGATCATGAAGAGAACAGATGATGTCAGAGTTACATTCTTAGGCACAGTTGCCAGAAAGAGTGAGGCTGAGAAGGCCTAACTTCCTAAACACTGGAAACGTAGTCAGACCCCTTAGGAAGGTCCCAGGAAAAATCCTAAGGAAGATACTTAAAAAGATTCCTTTGCTGGCTTCTCCTCCATTTGGCTTCACTCTAATTCCTGTATGGGAAACTTTGCCCTTTCATTCCCAAGGTACAGCTATTTAGAGAGCCCATGAAAATTTCCTACTACTAAAGCCATGCGTGGCCATGAGAGGCACCACATGTTAACAGTTAAAAATATGAGATATATTTTGGACTTTCAGCTTTTCCACTTCCTAGCTATCTGACTTGGCGTAAGTTTGGTCGTATATCTAAACTCGACTTTCTTCACCTGAAAAAATAAGGCTAAGATTTCATAAGAAAATACATTTAATCACTTTGTTAGATTATTTTTAAATCAGTACATGTTGAAAGATAGAATATATTTTTTCCAAGCAGCTTTTTTTGTTACATTTGCAAATAAGAAGTTTTGTACCTAAACATATCATTCTTCCAAATTTTTTAGGGATAAAGATAAATTTTTTAAAAGCTGTAATCTAAAATTTCCTTTCAGTTAAATATAATTATTCTAAAAATGGCATATCTCTACATATGCTTGCATGGTGAAGTTGAATATTACTTGCCTGTTTCTAGAGTGTGACGTAAGTGGGAATAAGACAATTATAGACAATTCTGGTAACGAAGTTGCCATATAAGGCTTATCTGAGTGGATGGCTTAGTTAGATTTGTTTGTTTCAGGTAGTTGAGTTTATTTTTTCCTGGTTTTTACTTTCTGTTTGATCTTGAGGGAAACAAACTACCATCTAACTGCATGTACCTCAAACATTTCTTATCCACGTCTTCAATATATAATCATAATGCTTGGTACATCTGAAGTGCCTGAGGTCTGACATTCACAAATTGCTTTATAAATGTGGATTTAGGCCTGTGGGCAAGATGGGAAAAGCAGCCAATAGCATAAGCGCATTTATTGGACGCTAATGATTGTACTGGTGCTGTAGGAGTGCTGTAGGAGCTAACAAAATTGAGAAAGAAAATTTTTTCTATGCTTTCGGGTAGCCTAATTTAGCCAGGCAGTACAAACACAAATACTTTTTTGAAGAGGAATAATAGTAGTACACAGTAGAATAATAGTAGTAGCCTTGATGATGGGTCTAACGTTACTGAAGAAATGTGTTCTCAGAGCTGGAAACTTAGAGACCATTGTATTCTCTTAGACAAATGGAAGCTTTCCAGTTAAACTGGTTTACTCATTACTGTTAACTTGGCAGCTGAAAATGGTTTATGAACTCATTTTGTGTTGGATTTGAAATTCAAAAAAATTGAAACAAAACAAAACAAAAACTAATTTGGGTTTCTTATAATCTCTTTTGTCACAGGAGTTTTGTTCCAAGACCGTTTAGTGACCAAAACCAAAAGGCTGCTTTCTTTAACATGTAGTTTATTTTCCACCTGACCATATTACTTGAAAGAACAGCAACTAAAAAAGGGAGATAAAAAAGAAGCAGGGGGAAGACACAGGACATTCTATTTTGCTGCTTCTTAGCTCAAAAGTCAGAAAGAAGTTGTGGTATATATATATACAATGGAATATTACTCAGCCATAAAAAAGAATGAAATAATGCCATTTGCAGCAACATGGATGGACCTAGAGATTATCATACTAAGTCAAATAAGTCAGATAGAGAAAGACAAGTATCATATATCACTTATATGTGAAATCTAAAATATGATACAAATGAACTTGTTTACAAAACTAGAATAGAAAGCAAACTTATGGTTACCAAAGGGTAAAAGGGAGGGAGGGATAAATTGGGAATTTGGGTTTACAGATGCACACTACTATATATAAAATAGATAAACATCAAGGACCTACTCTGTAGTACAGGGAACTATATTCAATATCTTTTCATAGCCTATCATGGAAAACAATCTGAAAAATAATATATATATATATTCTCTCTCTATATATATCTATATCTATATCTATATCTATCTATATCTCTATCTATCTATATATATATATGTGACTGAGTCACTTTGCTGTACACCTGAAACATTGTAAATCAACTATACTTCAGTAAAAAAATACTTTAGGGCTTCCCTGGTGGCTCAGTGGTTGAGAGTCCGCCTGCTGGTGCAGGGGACGCGGGTTCGTGCCCCGGTCCGGGAAGATCCCACATGCCACGGAGTGGCTGGGCCTGTGAGCCATGGCCTCTGAGCCTGCGCGTCCGGAGCCTGTGCTCCGCAACGGGAGAGGCCACAGCAGTGAGGGGCCTGTGTACAGCAAAAAAAAAAAAAAAAAAAAAAAAAAAAAAAATATATATATATATATTTTATAAAAGATGGTGTGACCAGTTGGACAGCTTTCCAGAATCATAAGCAGAAGAATGGACCAGTTGTTTTCATTATAGAATTGTTAAGGAATTATGAGGTGAAAGTGATTTGTAAAGCAACTCTGTTTTGGAGTAGTTGTTCTTAAGTTTGTGTCACTTCAATGGACTGTAGTTTGACATCCGCAGTGTTAACCATAGGCCCAGACAATCCTAGCTGTTGAATTTGTAATTGCCATGGAGAATTCTGCTCACCCCCCCATCTGGCTAAGGGGCCCCTCCACCTATCATTTCTGTGTTCTGGGTTTCTATGACATGACAGACTCTTTAATTAGTATTGCAAACAATTTATCCTTCTCTGGATAATAAATATCTCAGCATCCAACAGAACCTCCAACATAGCATCTTTGGCAGTTTTCAGAGGTGAGTTTATATGACGTACTTCTTTCCACAGTTGTCAACACTTGTAAATGATTTGTTGAGGTATATACATTCATTACACTATAAATATGAAATACCTTTATTTTTTCAAGTCTAAATATTTAACTGTGCTGTGTGAAACCCCTGTTAGCATCCCTTGACAATAACCTGGATAGATTCTATAACTTTTTAATCATTTTCAGCTACTAAAACTTAGTTTAGTCTAGTTTAAGACTTCATTCTCATATCTGAATCAAGGCCCCCTCCTTATATACTGTGGGCTAGAGCTGTAACCCTGACGTTATTGTAGGGGTGAGGCACATCTGCCTCAGAGATACCTTCACCACTTTATTCATCAAGGTTAAGCTCTTTTGGTTTGGGGAAAGGTGGGCAGAATGGAGGAAGACAGAGATCTGTAGTATAGCTGGTTTTATGTTGGTGATGCTGGAAAGTGCCTTTGCTGTCACTGTAGTCCATCTTGGATATGGCTGATCCTGGTGGCCTGTTAGTGTGCAGGGATGTCCACACAGGTGCTGTGCATATGGTCTTTTTTATGTAATGGTTAGCTTTATGCCTGCTCCCTTTGTCCCCAGGGACCCCTTAGACTGGGGAAGTCAAATCTTTCTTGAGCTCTGCATCTCCCTTCTCTGGATGGGTGTGCCATTGGAAGAATTCACGAGAACCCTCAAGGTTCTCTTCTGTGCCTTCTGGTGGGCTTAGAATGTTAAGAAGAGAGTTCTCTTCTTGTTCTTCAAAATGCACTGTACTATAGTGTCTTTAAGCCTTGCTGGTCTGGCCACTTCAGTGGGCTTTCTGGCTTCAGAAATCTCTTTTCCAGAAAAGGGCCTCAGGCTCTGTGGTCACCTATCCCTATAACTTTGGGGTCTTTTTTCTGCATCGTCTTGGCAACTCCATGATGGCACTCAAGCTGGCCTGCATGTTCTCTCTCTATCCAGCCAGGGTGGATGTTAGGACTTCTTAATCTGTATGAACAAGTCTCTGGGAGCCTCTCTTACTTAGTTCCAGAAAGAAAAAAGCACAAGATGAGGAGAGACTGGCCTCTTTCCATGAGCTCTGCACTCTTCAAAGCTTGTCAGGACTGACAACAGCATCAGGAGACTTGGTTGAATATTTAAAGCTTTG
The DNA here is from genome assembly GCF_937001465.1 of Orcinus orca. Lineage (NCBI taxonomy): Eukaryota > Metazoa > Chordata > Mammalia > Artiodactyla > Delphinidae > Orcinus > Orcinus orca. The sequence goes on along the minus strand of NC_064559.1, from coordinate 156,236,130 downwards.
ATAAATTATATTTCAACAAATGGATATAGGGAAGGATTGTGAGATTTTAGAGAATGAACCTTGAGGTGAGGAACCATAGGACATGCTTGGACACAGAGAAATAGTCCAGTTTGGTTGTGGCATAGAGAGGTAAGCTGTAGAAAGGAGAAATATTTGGGATGCGCCGTGGAGGGCCCTGAATGCTGGGATGAAGAGCTTCAATTTAATTTAATTTAGGGAGAGTTATGAAGTCGTTAAGTGTTTTTAACCAGGAGAGGAATAAAATTATGATTTTGTTTAAAACTATTGTTTTGTCAACCATGGGTCCTTTTCTTAGCCTTCCTCCTTACTGGATGTCTCTGAATTACTGTCTGACTGGAGCAGATTGGACATCTCTAAAGTGTGGGGCCTTGGTGAGGTACCATGCTTTTCTACAGTCTCAGTAGCCTGTATGTGAGTGACACAGCTGCATTCACTGTCCCTGCTTTATTGTCATTCCCACCTTAATGTAATCGGAGCACAGAGAGAACTCAGAAAGAGAGAGTATCAAAGGAAAGTCTAGCAAATGGAACTTCTTTAGTATAAAATCATCATGCAGTACCAAGTCCTTAGTTTTGAATATCTGGAAACTCAGTTTTGTCAGTATATTAAGAGTTGAGTAAGCTCAGGGGGACAACGTCACCAAAATTGAATGAACAGGGACTAATGTATTATTAATCAATTTGTGAACTCATTAATTTTTAAATCAACTATGAGGTATAATTTTTAAACAGTAAAATTGACTAGTTTTTAAGGTGCAGTGTGATGAATTTTACAAATGTATAGAACTGTGAAAAATCAACCACCATTAACGTGTAGAACTCTCCATTATTCCTCAGAGTCCCTCATGCCAAGTTCCAGTCCCTTCTCATGCCCTACTCTCAGCGTCAGGCAACCACTGACAGGCTTTCTCTCACCATAGATTAAATTTTCTTTCTTAAGTTTCATATCAATGGGATCATGTAATATATACTCCTTTGTGGGTGGTTCTCTTGTTCAAGAAAATATTTCTGAGATTCATTCATGTCATTTCACATATCATTAGTTTGTTCATTTTTATTGCTGACAGTATTTTATTGTATTGATATACTATAAATCGTTTAACCACTTCCCTGATGATGAATATTTGAGTTGTTTCCAACTCTTAGCTATCATAAATGAAACTACCCTGAATATTTATGTACAAGTCTTTTTGTGGATGTAAGTTTTCGTTTGTCTTGAGATACTAGTCAGGGTTCAATCAAGAGGTAGAAACCACACAGTAATTTGAACATGGAGAAATATTGTTAAAATCATAAAAATAGCAGGTAATTATTACTAGGAGATTATTATTAGAGGATTGGGGTAATGGGAACTTGGCTATTAAGAGGTAAAGAAAATTCTAAGGAATACAGGATTAGCATAATAGGGAGCAGCCATTGCCCCTAGGATTGAGACAGAGCACCCACGGAGGGGGCCATTCCCCTTCCTGAGCTGAGATCCAGGGCTCATTTGAGAGGGTATGTTCGTGGCTCAACGGAAGGTGGAGACTATCCATGAGGTGCCTGATATCTGCCTTCAGGAGTGCTGGAGAGGGAGGGCAGTGTCCACAGGGAGATGCTGTACTCTGGAACTCACTGCAAAGATACCCAAGGGGGGCTAGGAAGCTGTTCAAGGGTAGGTGCCTAGATGGCCACACTCAATGGGAAATCACTGTCTGGGGTATCAAGGGAAGAAGATGTTCACCAAGAGGGGCATGCAGTGGCACTCAACAGGGAAGCATCCTAAGGGGGTGCTGAGGGAAGCTGGTCAAGTGGAGTCGCCTTGCCAGTGATACTTTTGTCTGCTGCCAGGGAAAGCTGTTCAAGGGAAGGTGCTTAGCAGGTGGCACTGCTAGGGAAGCAACTATATGGGTCCTGGGGGAATCTGTTCACAGTGAGGTGCCTTGACAGTGGCATTCTACTACAAAGTGCTACATGAAGCTGCTCACAAGAAGGTGCCATATGCTTTTGACCCCTGGGCACCTCAGGGAAGCATTGTGTGTACTTCAGGAGCCTGACATGAGGAGTACACCAGCACCAGAAAGAGAAACCTCTTCTTTCTCCACTGTTTTTCCAGAACCCTCTACTACAAAGCCTTATGTTGTGCTCTCTGGCAGAGGAGAAATATTTACAGGGTTAAGCTCCATTATCACAGAGCAGACAATGAAATGTGAATATGGAGCTGGGAGTCGATAAACTGGTAACTGGCACACTTGATAAATCCATAGAAGTGGAGTTGCTGAGTCCTATGTTACTACTGTATGTTTAACTATATAGGAAACCTCCGAACTGTTTTCCAAAGTGGTTTTAACATTTACATTCCCACCAACCAGTGGCATGTGAGGGTTTCAGTTGCCCCACATCGTTACTAACACTTGGCATTATCAGTCTTTCTACTTTTAACTATTGCAGTGAATTTGGTATGGTATATCTTTTTGGTTTTAGTTAACATTTCCCTGATGGTGAAAGATAAGCTTTTGATTTGCTTACTGGCCATTTGTATATCTTTTTTTGATGTGTTGTTCAAGTATTTTGTTCATTTAAAAATGTAGGTTTTTGGGAATTCCCTGGTGGTCCAGTGGTTAGGACTTGGCGCTTTCACTGCCGACGGCCCTGGTTCAATCCCTGGTCAGGGAACTAAGATCGCACAAGCCGTGCAGCATGGCCAAAAAACCAAAACCAAACAGACAAACACCAAAGTAAAAAAGTAGGCTTTTTTTGTCTTCTTATAACTGAGTTGTAAGAGTGTGTGTAGGTATGTATGTTTGTACGTACATACATATGGTATATATATATGTATGTGTATGTACATATATGTATATATATATATTTGTTTTGTTTTGCTTTTTTTGGAAAAAGATCCATTGTCATCTACATGTATTATAATGCTTTCTCCTAGTCTGTGTCTTGCCTTGGCATTTTGTTAATTATGTGTTTCAAAGAGAAGAACTTTTAAAATTTGGTGAAGTCCAATTTAACAATTTTTCTTAAACAGTGATTTTCTGTTCAATCTAATAAATTTTTGCCCAGATAACAGATATTTTCTCCCATATTTTATTCTATAAGTTTTAGAGAGTTAGCTTTTACATTTGGGTGTGTGATCCATTTCAGGTTAATTTTTCTGTATAGGGTGAGATAAAGATTGAGGTTTATCTGGATATGAATATGAATCCACCCCTCCCCTCACATGTGGACACTGAATTGTTCTAGCACTACTAGTTGAAAAGACTTTCTTTGTTCCATAGAGTTACCTTGGGCATTTTGTTGAACATCAATAGACTATGTATGCCTTGTCTATTTAAGGATATTCTGATCTGTTCCATTAATCTATGTTTTATCCTTATGCCAGTACCACACTGTATTGACTACAGTAGTTCTATGGTAAAATTTGCAGTCCAACAGTATAATTCCTTCATATGTTTTTTTTTTCAAATTTGTTTTTTCTTTGCATTTTCATACATAGTCTAGCTTTTTTTTTTTTTGCATTTTCACACATATTTTAGAATCATATTGTCAAAGTCTGCAAAAGAGTTTGCTGAGATTTAAATTGTGATTGAGTTGAATCTGTAGGTCAATTTGGGAAGAACTTACATCTGAACAATTTTGGTCTTGTATTGCATTAACATAGTATGTTTTTGCACTTATTTAGGTCTTTTTAAATTTCTTCCCCCCAGTGCTTTGTAGCTTTCATTGTACAAGTCTACACATAAATTGTTCAATTTATCAATGAATAATTCATGGTTTTAGATACTATTTTATTATTATTTTTCTTTTTTCCTTTTCTTTCTTCATATTTTAAAAAGCATTTCCAATTGTTTGTTGCTAGTATATAAAAATAAACTTGATGTTTAAATATTGGCTTTAAATCTTGAGATCTTATTAAACTTATTTGTTATATAAGCATTTTTTTCTAAATTATTTAGGAATTTAATTATTTCTTTCTAGTCTGTGTATCTTTTATTTCCTTTTCTCACCTGCTGCAATGGCTAGGATTACTATTATACTGTTGAATAGAAGTGGTGAGATTGGAATCCTTACTTACTTTACTGAATATTAAGGGGAAATTATTCACTCTTTCATCATTAGAAGGAGTTTTGATAAGTTTTGATTGTTTTAAAACATTGTAAAATCAGGTATCCTTTTTCCAGTGTCTATTGAGATGATAATATATATCTTATTTTATTAATGTGGTGAATTACATTGATTGATTTTTGAATGTGAAACTAACCTTACATTTCTGGGATAAAACCTTTTTGGTTATGGTGTAGTACCCCTTTTTGTATATTGCTGGATTCTATTTCCAGAAATATCTTGAGTTTTTTGTATCTATATTCATGAAGGATATTGATCTGTAGTTTTCTTTTTTTTTTTTTTTTGCTGTACGCGGGCCTCTCACTGCCGTGGCCTCCCCCACCGCGGAGCACAGGCTCCGGACGCGCAGGCTCAGCGGCCATGGCTCACGGGCCCAGCCGCTCCGCGGCATGTGGGACCCTCCCGGAACGGGGCACGAACCCATTTCCCCCGCATCGGGAGGCGGACTCTCAACCACCGCGCCACCAGGGAAGCCCTGATCTGTAGTTTTCTTGTTTCTTTCTTTGTCTGGCTAAGGTATCCGAGTTATGCTGGCCTCATAAAATGTGTTGGAAGTAGTCCCTCATCTTCACATATCTAAAAGAGTTTATGTCGCATTAGTATTATATTTTACATAAATATTTGATAGAAATCTTCAGTGAAGCCATCTGGGTTTGAAATTTTTGTAGTTGCTAAGATTTTAATAATAAATTTATTTTGTTTAATTTATATAGGATAAACACAAGAAAAACACACACACACACATCAAAATTAAATTGCCAAAGTCTAGCGATAAACATAAATACTTAAAAGCAGTCAGAGAATATGAGACATATTATATAGAGAGAAATGAATATGAGAATGATTTCAGACTTCTCAAGCGAGGGTGTAGATGGAACACCCTCTTGTAAAGTGATAGAAGATAAACTTTATTATGACTAAAATACTCACATTTGTTATCCTGGGTACTGTCTCCCTAATACCATTGGGTGGATTGCATTAATGATTGAAAGCTTTCCTGGTGAGCATGGAATCAACACACAGGCAGATGGAGATTTTTAAGTGTTTGTTTGCCTCAGCCACAGAACAGTCTTGTGAACTCTGTCAGTCTCACAAATATATTCTTCCCAAGTTGCCCCACCTCAGATAACTGCAGCCCTGCCTTGTCAGTGGATCATGCTAAATATCTTGGAGGCATCCTTGACGTCTCACTTTCTTTTGCATAGCACCCAATCTCTCAGGAAATTCTGTCAGTTCGACCATCAAAATCATCCAACGTCTTGTCATCATTTCCACTGCCACCAGGCTTGTCACCATTAACGGTGCTTGTCATTATTATTTTGTGCCTGGAATATTGTAGCTCCCTATCTGTTTTCTCTGCTTTGTCCCTTACAACCTGCACACACTCCTCCCCCCAGTTTAATGTTGACGGAGTACCCAAAGTAATGCTGTTAAAATGCAAGTCAGATCATATTAACCCTCTGCAGTGATTTTCCATTTGACCCTGAGTAAGAGCCAAACTCCTGAAGATAGTCTATAAGGGCCTACATAGACTAGCCTCAGTTGCTTTTTTCCTGATGCAAGCATTCCAGACATAGTGGTGTCCTTGCTATTTCTCAAACACACCAGGCATGCTTTTACCCCAATGCCTTAGCATTTCTGTTTTCTTCATTCTTTGTTTCTTGCAACTGGTATCCACATTGCTCCTCTTACCATCAGCAGGTTTAATTTTAAGTCACCTTCTCTGTTAGACCTATTTAGAATTCCCTAATCAACCTATTTAGAATTATACCCCTCTACCTCTTCGTTATTCTCCTTCTTTTCTCTATTTTTTCCCCAATAGGATTGCTTATCATCAAACGTAGCCAAATATTTTCTTTTTTTGTTGTTTATTTTCTTTCTATTCCACCTAGAATGTAATTTTTATCCCGTTTAATCACTAAACTGTCCCTGTTGCCTAAAACACCATTGAGAACGTCATACACACTCAAGAGATATTTTTGGAGTAAATGAATATTTGAAGTCAGTTATTTTAGTGACCAGATATTTGTGCCTTGCAAACTCAGTATTTCTTTGCCATTGGTGGTATTTTACAAAAGCTTGCAAGGACCTGACCTATGACTACCCCTTTTCTTGAGACTTCACACAGACCGCATTCTCTTCCTGCAGGCAGTTTCATAATACGCATATCTATTTTATTTCTTTTGTTTTCAGACATATTTTCCTGGCTTTGTACATTAGTTATTTTGCTTAGACTTGAAAGTGTCCAAGTAGACTCAGGTATATACCTCTTGGAGTGTGTTATTTCTACTGAGAATTAATTTCGTTATTTCTGGTTTCCTTCTGAAGAGTCATTCTCAGATGGCAACTTTAAGTTTTAGGGCAACTCATTGTAATCACCGATAACCTCTTTGAATGTGTTAAAAATGAGTTCAGTCCAGCTGTGAACATTCAAATTCATATAATCAGTGTTTATTCCTTGCCACTTTCTTGTTATAAATGGTGGTTAGGTCCACATAAGTCTCTTTTATCCACATGAAGCTGAATGGTAATTCTAATAATATCATTGTACCTACATGATTTATAAGCTTTTATTTTTTTTTTTCTTTTTTTTTGCGTTATGCGGGCCTCTCACTGCTGTGGCCTCTCCCGTTGCGGGGTACAGGCTCCGGACGCGCAGGCTCAGCGACCATGGCTCACGGGCCCAGCCGCTCTGCGGCATGTGGGATCCTCCCCGACCGGGGCACGAACCCGTGTCCCCTGCATCGTTAGGCGGACTCTCAACCACTGCGTCACCAGGGAAGCCCTTATAAGCTTTTTTTATATGAGAAATTATATCTGAGTTCTAAGCAGCTGTGAGGGTTATCTGGCTACAAGTTCCAAGTAACTGATTTACAAACTTTTGAAATATAGCTTGATGACATGTTGGGGATTACATTTACTTGGAAACATTTCATTATCTTGGATAAAATGTGACAATGTTGATTAAATGTAGTATAGAGGAATAAGAAGTTTAGAAGCATTGTTATAACATTTAGGCTTAATTTTGTAGTTTTTTTCATCCTTCTCTCATACAAACATGTGGCCCTTCTTACCAGCCTGTATACAGAATTCTCTTCTTTTGGCCTATATCATCTGGTTAGCAAATCAGACTTCAGGACTGGCCATTTTAACATTTAAAAGACTAGCAATTTTGTTAACAGAAGGACAGAGAATTTACCACAGAATGGCAATGGACCATTCCTGTGGCCCTGATTTTGTTTGCCAAACAACCTGTTAACAGAGGAAATGAGAGATAGGTGATGCAGTTAAGCTCTGGATTCTGGTCTGGAACATTTGTGAAGATAATCTATGTTCCTGCCATCATGATGCTGTAACTGTGGTCCCTTAGAATCACACAGTGACCTACAGACAAAAAGAGACCAGTTCATCCTTGAGAAGACTGAACAAACTTCTCATCTCCTGTTGAGATTAGACTGTGCAATGTCTCTGGACTGATTCAATAACTCTACAGTAGATTTTGTATATGTCCTTATCTTTGTTCTCTTCAGCCTCCCTTCCATTACTTAACAATCCCTATTCCGTAGTAGACCATTTTTGAACGGGATGGGAAGAGAGAGCCTTTTGCTCCCATTTTAGAGTTGTTTGCCTCTGGTAGTATGTGAATTCTTAGTTTTCTCTGGATATGTTTGAATTTTATCACTTGCTGTATTACCGCATTTTGTCATCCATGTATTCAACCTCAGATATTTGTGTATTCCCCTTCTCTGCCCAGTGCTTCTGAAACTGGCATCTACAGATACCTGGAACCTTGACAACTTAATTTAGTTATCCATGAATATAAGGAGAATGTTTGGATTTTCTATTTGATGATGTAAAGTAATTGACATAAAATATTCTACATTATCTGGATGCTCATTTTCTGTTGACTTTACATTTACATTGGAACAAAGTGATAGTCAACTGACGTCACCATAATTAATGCAAAAGTTTTGCCCTAGTTTGAATTGAGAAGAGTTGCGAGAATTGAATCATCACAGGACACTGCTATAGGGATGTCAAATACAAAAGAATATGTACCATAGGATGTTTATCTTGCATATGAATGTGCTGGGAGATTGTGTGGATTCTATCTTTGTACTAATTGCAACATTTCTTTCTCTATGCTTTGCAATTCAGTGAAGATATTTTCGTAAGCAATATTTAAGAAACATTGGTATTGCATTTTGGTATACTAATATGTTCTCTGTCACAGAAAGTGACCAATTGGTTGTCCAAAGGAGTTTGTCCTTAAAAAGGGAAAATAATGAAAATTAATCAATGATCAAAATATGCTCAAAGCAATAATAATCAAGCCAGTAGCAACTGACATAAAACATATAAATACTGTAGACAAATACAGCTTTCTACTAGTTCACTCAGTTCTGGAAAAACATTATATATCACATTAACTTAATGTAGTTAAATTGATTGGTAATTGTTTTGTAATTTCAGTGAGAGGAAATTTCTCCCCTCTCCCTATTTCTGTGTGGATATATGCCCATTAAAGAAACACTCCTGACATCTTGTTCCAACCCTCATTCTTGTCCACAGAGGTGGAGTGAATTACCTTGTTGAAGGATAATAAGCACTGATTCATTATATGTTGTGGCTGCTCAGTAGACCCAAACTTTGTACAAGTATGTTGTCCCGAGGTTTGGACTTGGAAGGGCTAGGGCAAGGAATGCCTATCCTAACACTGAGCCCTGTTCTTTAGCTGCCTTATCAGTATGAAAGATGATGTTTTGATTTCCATCTGTCTGTCTCTTTCTCTTGATTGGTTTCCACTTTGGGAGGGAGAGAAATTAATCATTACTGAGCATTTTAAACCCTGACAATTTTCTTTTTATTTATTTTGTAAATTTGTTTTATTTTTAAGATTCTATGAGAGCAAAATTCAAAGGATTTCATTCCTGTTTAGTGTTACATAAATATAAGAAAAATTATAATGAAAATAATTTGTCAACACCAAGCATCCCCGAGCGTGCTTTTCCTTTAATATGCATCCATATGTCACGTAAGTTAGAGGAAATCTAAGATGAGAGAACTGTCATTAACATACTCAAACTCAAAATAAATACTAAAGCAATATCTCTTGAAACTTTAAAAAATAAAGTCAATTTTAAGAAATATTTTTAGAATGTGGTAATGATGATAGCTAGTTTAAAAATTTTCCTGAATTCACCATAAAAAACCAAAAAAGCAGCTAGGATAGCAAGGCCCCAAACCTATAGAAAATACCTGTAACAAAACTAGCTGATGAAGTATGAATTCCAAAATATGACCAGGTTAGGTAAAACTACCAACAGCAATAACATGTACATCATAATGAGCTCTAGATGTGACTACTCATTTCCTGGAAATACAGCCTAGGAACATGTTGAATCCGGCTATAGGAATACAATCAGCATATTCTGGGTTATGGGGAGAAACCCTGCTAGAGAAAAGGTACCTTTAACAAAGAACTGAAAGAATAAAAAAAAAAATAGACTAAAGAGACTTCAGAGACACATTAGTATACTAACCAGTTGCGATGTCTGGATTATGTTAGGATCTTGCTGCAAATTATAAAAATTATGAAAAATTTAGAAAATATGAATAGAACTGTCTGATGATATTAAGGAATTATCATAAATGATATTTTAAAAGATGTGATAATAGTATGTGGTCATTTTAAAAAGAATACCTAACTTTTAGAGAGGTATAATAAAGTACTTGCAGATAATACGATGTCTGAAAGGGAGGAAATAAAATGGTGGAGTAAGATTGGTCACGAGTTAATAATTTTTGAAGCTGGTGATTGAGGTTCATTATAGTAGTCTGTCTCTGTTGTGGAATATGTTTGAAATTTTCTGTAATGAAAATTTTAAAAACATCTACCAAGAGAACAAAGAATGGTACTGATGAACCTAGGGGCAGGGCAGGAATAAAGACGTAGACATAGAGGATGGACCTGAGGACACGGGGTGGGAGGGGGAAGCTGGGGCAAAGTGAGAGTAGTATCGACCTATATACATTACTGAATGTAAAATAGGTAACTAGTGGGAAGCAGCAGCATAGCACAGGGAGATCAGCTCGGTGCTTTGAGATGACCTAGAGGGGTGGGATAGGGAGGGTGGGAGGGAGGATCTAGAGGAAGGGGATATGGGGACATATGTATGCATATGGCTGATTCACTTTGGTGTACAACAGAAACTAACACAGTCTTGTGAAGCAATTATACTCCAATAAAGATCTATTAAAGATCTATTAAATAGATCTATAAAGATCTATTTAAAAAAAAAGAGAGAACAAAGATGTTTAAATGAGACTCTAAGAACCAGAGTATGGGCCAGTAAGACTTTAGAGAACGTGGTTTTCAGAGTATAAAGTGAAGGAAGGCCAAAGAAGATTTAATAATCCTGGATAAAATCAATCCAGTTCTGTTCAAATATTGTGGTTCCCTGGCAATCTATGATAGCAGTCCCCAACCTTTTTGGCACCAGGGACCGGTTTCATGGAAGACAGTTTTTCCATGGATGCGGGGGTGGGGTGGGGGGATGGTTCAGGCGGTAATGTGAACAATGGGGAGCGATGGGGAGCGGCAGATGAAGCTTTGCCATTCACCCGCTGCTCACCTCCTGCTCTGTGCTACCAGTCCGTGGCCCGGGCATTGGGGACCCCTGATCTACAATAACAGGTAAATGCAAAGTTTTTTTTTTTTTTAACTTTGTAATATATTTGTGTCTTACACTTAAAAAGGCCTGTCTGACAGATTGGCCAGTTCCCCCAACTTTTTACCAAACTGGTGTTTCCCAGCTTGCATGATGAGCATGGATTACAGATTTGCTTTATCCATTGCGGTGCCTGGGATATATAATCTCCTGGGCTACGACTTTCAGTGTCCAGCTGTAAGTAACATTGTCTTTGGCCTTAATATATGATATAGAGATTATAATTTCTTATTTGTGTCATACTCTAAAAATGCTTGGGAAGCACTAGACTAAATTATAAATCTGACTTGTTATCCCCTTTACTTAGGAACTGTTCTCTGTGGCCTACATCATTGTTCAGAGTGGTCAGTGTCTTTTTTCAAAGAGAGATGCACACTTCAGAAAGGAGCAGATGTAAATCTGTTAACCAACCCCTATTTATTGATTTTCTAGGCATAGTGGGTGAGGGAGAATACATACTTTGCCTCACCATTCTGTTCTTGATCAAAATCCATTTATTTATCCACTGACTCTAATATTGCAAATTCCACTGACACTGTTATTACAGAAGTCACTGGTGCACTCACTTGGTGGTCATTTAATAAACATGTAATGAATGGCTAACAAATGCTGACTCAGGGCTGGGTCCTGGAGATAAGAGGTGAACATACGAGGCATGGTTCTTGCTCCCCTGTTCTTTCTTAGTGCTCAGTCTCTTTCTCTTCAGTGCTATATTTGACATTGATGTCCTCTGCTTTATAAAAACTTTCTAATTCTTAAGGTCCCAGATGGCTCCCTAGACTCCCTCTGGTCTAAGCTTATTCCATCTCTTGGACAATTCGCCAATTGCTGCTGCCTCTGATGAAATATAGGCATTTCTCTCATCATCCCCCATTCATTTAACAGTGGTTGAGCATCCTACTACGTTCCAGGCCCTGGGAACACTGCTCTCTAGTGAGAGACAGAGATGGTTAAACACTCTGATGGTATAAAACTGTACAAGGAACAGAGGAAATTCTGCATGACACTGCTTGGTGGCTAAGGAAGGGCTTCGCAGAGTGTGAAAATTAGTTTGGGTTTCAAAGGATGACATACACAATTGGGTTAACATTTTCTTTCCACTGCCCCTCTCTCCTCCATGTAGCTGGGGTTAGCCATAGAGCACTAATTTATTTATTGACTCATTGAACAAATATTTATCAAGTACCTACTATACGGCAGGGACTCTGCTAGGCACTGATTGAGCAGGTGAAAAGGGCACCAATCCAGAGACAATATGGGGAATACTGATAATCTGGGTCACGGATGGGCAGTGGAATAGGATCAGATGTTCACAGATCGAGTCCAGGTGTGGGGAATGACACACTCAGTCTGATTCTTGGCAGATGCTCTTGGATAGGCTCATAATCAGACAGCTTTGGAAGTGCAAGTAGATAAGGCAGGTAAATCATTTTCTATTTCAGGTATAATCAGTGTCATTTATGTGGATGCAAATTCCAAATGTGTTATCTTGTGCAAAGCTATTCATTCTGTGCCCTTGTTTCCATATTTGTAAAATGAAAATAAGTATAGCCACCGTACAGATTCTTGGGAGTATTAAACATAACTTATGTAACTCAAGAATATTTGTCACTTGGAAGGTGTTCAATAAATATAATTGTTTAAAGTCTGGGGATTTTGAACCAGTGTTAGTTGCAACATTTCCAAAAGGATGAAACAGCAGGGGTCTGGGTTTGTTTGTGTGTGTGTGTGTGTGTGTGTGTGTGTGTGTGTGTGTGTTGTAGGTACACAGAGTGCAGGAGCTTACAGAATGTTACAGAAAGAATTAATTTGTGAACCAGTGATAGTAACCAATCATTATCATGGAGTTAACCATCAGTGGTCAGTTTCCAATGTACAAATTACATCAAAGTGTGTTGGAGTTCCACCTTATTTTTCTGAGAAGGAGGCTACATGGTTCATGGACATTTTTCAATAGCTGAAATCTATTTAAATCCACTCTTTTAAATTTCTGAGGTGATATTAGTATTAGTTTATTTAACTTTTGGTAACCGGAGTGCTTGAATAGAACTGCACCTACTACCTGCCTTTATCACATTTTTTAAAAAAGTGGATTTTTGTGTCTTTTATATGAAAGACAAAATTCCAGTTTAAGGTATAACTCCTGATTTTTTTCATCATCTCATGAAAATGCTCCCATAAAGGCAATTAGAGTCTTTCAACGTTATCTCCAGAACTTTGACTGCTTTCATTAGAGATGAGAAAATGTGAGTATGATTGTGGGAAGGATTTGAGAACTGAGATAGCTCACATATGTCATAAGATTAATTTTAGACTAGGTATTTTTTCTATTCAATGCTTGCTTACTTTCTCCATTTCTATAGTATCATGCTAAGATTTAAAATACCCAAGAAATTTTTGACCAGAGAGACAGAGAGAATTATTTCCCAAGAGGATTGTTTTATTTTGCATTTATATCCTTCTCCAAGCTGAATAAATTTCAGAGCTAGGCCAAGAAATGTGTAAAAGGTTTGCATATTCTAACCATGTCTCCGAACCATCATATTCATGCTCTTATGTGTTACTTTGTCGTCAGGTCATGCCCTGGAATGCTCACAATAGCGCATTCAGTTGCTTATTGAGCACAAAGTTATTTCATCAAAGGATATCATTTCTCAGTAGTCTTCCACCAACCCCTTTACCTCCCTTGCCACTAGCCAAAAACAATAACAACAAAAACAAACCAAAACAAAACTAAAAATGTAAAGAGTAGAGGGTTAAAAAATCCCTTTCTACTTAGAACACATTAAAATCATCCAGATCATATTTGGCGTTTAATTAAAAAATAAATTCTCATCTGAGTGCCTAGATGGCACTCCTTGGTAAATGTCTTTCAGACTAACAAGAAAATTAGCAAAATAGTTTCAATGCAGTAATTTATCTTTTAAACCACCAATAACTAAAGTTTATAGTGAGAGGAGAGGGACTGCATTTTCATTTTCCCCACATAGATCAGACCATTTAAATAAATTACCAACACTAAAACCAGTATCTTATTGTCACTAATGGGTGTGGCTAAGCCTGTCCTTGTTTAATTGAGAGCCATGAAAGATGATCAGAGAGCACAGTGATAGATAGCAATATACTGTGACCTAGGTAGGTCAAAGTATAAATAACTTTAATGGTCTAAAAGCCAAGTAGGTAAGAAAAAAGAGTATCCGGGTCAAGAGAGTTGGACCTATTAAATTAGAGATGGCACAATTAGAGGAAGGACCATGCCTTAAGCCTGATATCCAAGGGCAGCACTGCAGCCCTGGAATGTGATCAACATTGAGATCCTGGGCAGAATATTTTGACCAGCAACAAGGGGGCATAACAGGGACTTAGTTATCAGAACTGGGGTTCAAGGTAGAGATTTACTGCCAAGCACAAGATAGAAGCTTGGCTGTTAGGGTAAGACGTACAGTCAGGACCCTTCAAATGGCAGGGTAAATTGAGCTCTTTTGAGTATGCTTTACATCTCCCCAAATTAAAGTCAGACTTGGTCCTGGACCTGGAGTGCCGAACCAGGGCTTGCAGATGAGAATTAAGATCTAAAATATTCACATTCATGATTCATCCCCTGGTGAAACACAGTTCCGCTTTGCTCTAATCTAAACCGATCTGTTAGTTTAACTGCTAACTAATGTATAGGATGGTAGTTAAACACAGAAGTTCTGGTTTTAGACATACCTCTTCACTAGCTTTGGGACCCAGGACAAGTTATTTAACTTCTCAAAGCTTCTGTTTCTTTATCTATAATATGAGAATAAGTAAAATACTTCACAGCCTGATTGTTAGCATTGATGTAAAACCAGTTGGTATAATGCCAGACACAGAGGTCATTAGAATTTGCACTTTATTTTTATTTCTAACTAGTTTGGTTGAAGGGTTGATACTCAGACACACAGCCTTCCGTCATCTGACCAGACATTCAGTGGGCTTCCCACTTCTACCTCTTCCCTTGTGCCTGTCAGCCTGGCTGAATCGTGTGGCAGTTCCATAATAAGTATCAATAAAAATACTGTAATATTTAATATATTAATCAATTTTAATATATTAATAGGTTTATATTAATTATAAATTAATATAAAATTAATTAATATAATTAATTATATTAGTTTTATATTAATAAATTAATAGTTTTAATATATTAATACTGTAATATTTAATATATTAATCAATTTTGCCTAAGCTCTGAGTATGACTTTTCTCTTCTGAATACAATATAATATGGAGAGTTTGTGTGTGTGTGTGTGTGTGTGTGTGTATGATTCTTTTGTGAAAATGTTGAGTATTGTACTAAGAATAAGATGCAAATATGCTTTTAAAAAAAGAGTAGATGAAATTAATAATTGTTTTCTTAATGGTTACCATTTTGGTTTCATGATAAATTTTATGGGAAAACCCTACATATGTACTGTGTAAGTTATCCAGTTTCTTCCTTTTTGCTTATCAGACTTATGTTTTTTTTTCAAATTTATAAGTGCCAGATTTAACCATATTTTAGAAAATGTAAATTTTTAAAATAATTACCACCTACACACCAAATTATTAAAAAAAATGGTTTCTGAAATCATTTTTAGAAAAATAGTTATGTTTATGAGTAATGACATAATGAAGGGTTATGTTTATGAGTAATGAAATAACGTGCAATTTATTGAATAATTGTTAGTAATTAATGACGAATAATGAAACACAGTCAAGGGATAGATTCTAGTCTTGAATAATGTACAGTCCTTAAAATGCAATCATGAGAGATACTTTTCAGTAAGTTTGGTGTTTCAGCTGACACTGGGTTCACTGTGAGAATGGGAAGTAAAGAAAGAACAGTGTACAGTTAAACCACTGTACTTTACTTAGTACTTAGATCAAAGAGTTACTAACAATTCAGAACCATAGCAGCCTTGTAATCCTTAGCACTCAATGAATAGATTGCTGAAGTAAAGGTCAGGTTGCTTAATGTCTAGAGAAGAGAAAAAGGCAGCTATTCAGCCATCACAGTTTTCAAAGGGGGACAGAATGGCAGTGATAATGGACATGGATTTTTTCTCCGTCTTCAATCATTCAGCATGCTTCATTGAATACTTATTGCATGCAAAGCACTATGTGCAAAGTACTGTATATTAAGCATTGTGGAGGAATATAAAAAAGTATAATAAAAGCATTTGTGTAACACATTTCAAGTAAAGAAATTTCTTTCACATATATGACCTCATGGAATCTTGACAACATCCCTGTAAGGAAGAAATACAGATGTTATTATTTTTCCCACTTTAGAGGTAAGACAGTTTAAGGCCTTTTGAAATCAAATGATTTGTCCAATCCTCTGCAGAATTGGCATCTGGATCCACATCTTCATATACAAATATTCATTCATTTGAAAATATTTATTGTGGTCCTACTATGTGCCAAGCACCATACCAAGTACTGGTGCAATGATAGAAAGCCTTTGCTCTTCCAGAGCTCACAGTCCAGAAGGGGAGAGGGGAAAATAACAATCCTAAGTAGAAAATGCTAGGCTCTGGGTGGGTGGTACAGAGGCCAAGTGAAATCAACTGACAGTTTAGAGAGGGAAGTCCTTTTCACTCAGGCAAAAAAGGCAGGGCTTTGAAGTTGTGTGTGTGGGCGAGTGGGTGGGAGAGGGGGTCAGGAGCAACAAAATAGAACCCAGGAAGTGTGAGATAAGGAGTTTTTAAGCATTAGAATGATCTACAGAAAAATAATGAAGATAAATATGGTAGAGTGTGATGTGTGGATTATAAAGGGTGAGATAAGGTGCAAGAAACTAGTTTTTTTAATGATCAGTTTAAAGCATTTATCTTCTAAACCTGACTATGTTGTATGAAGCAATTAGTATAATAGTCATCATAAAACTTTCCTAAATTGTTCTTTTAAAAGACATTTTAAAATATTTTGGGAATTAATTAGGAATTTGATATAAAAGAACTCTTTTATTTATTTATTATTATTTCTTTTTCGGTACGCGGGCCTCTCACTGTTGTGGCCTCTCCCGTTGCAGAGCACAGGCTCCGGAGGCGCAGGCTCAGCAGCCATGGCTCACGGGCCCAGCCGCTTCGCGGCATGTGGGATCTTCCCCGAACAGGGCACGAACCGTGTCCCCTACATCGGCAGGCGGACTCTCAACCACTGCGCCACCAGGGAAGCCCCCTAAAAGAACTCTTCTAATTGAATATATGAAAATGAACAATTATCTTTTGTTATCAAGATATTCTTTTTATCAGATCAGTGTCTTAAGACTTATTTTTGTAGAAGCATTGAGTTCTACATATACATACTGGGGCTTGACATGGTACTTCACAAATGGAGCTAGAGATTTTTGCCAAATTCTGATTTTCTTCTCCACAGTTTATTCAAGGGTATTCTCTGTAATTCTTTCTCATTTTTTCTTTTATTATATTCTGATCTTCATCCTATTGCAGCTCATTAATTTTCATGTACAAAGTAGTTCAAAAATTGATATAAGGGGGAGGGGCAGGATGAATTTCTCTGGATTTAAAGGCCAATATAGATAAAAAGTTTTATTACATATTCTAAACCTCCAACTTTAACCTGAATCACTTATTGTTTTATTGTAGTTTTAACTTTAGATTTCCCCTTTATTAATCAGTAATACACAGTATTTTTTTATCAAAAACATTTTTTTATATAATTTAATGCTGTCCATCCTTACAAAAATTCAGTTAACTAAAGGATGCTCTCTAAAAGGTATTTGTTTAGGACCATAAAGCTTCTTATGAATATCATAGAACACAATGAAAAATACTTAGCATTTTGTCAAATGAGCAAAACAAATATAAACAGTTACATATATATTATATATATGTACATATATACATATATAATATGTGTGTAAAATTTTATTGTTGAGTTGAGATTGATTAAATTAGAAAAATAAAATGGATGTATATTTTATTTACTATTAAATCTTTCTTTATTAGTGTCAGTGCACAGGCCAAATTCTTTAGGGTCCTCTTCAGTAACTTATTTAAATTATTGGTGGTCGGTTCCCAAAATATATGATCTTAAAACTGTCGATTAATACATTTTTTATAATTTATCACACACTGTAGATATATAGACTTATTAATCACTGTTGTCTCTATTCATACAATTGGGAATGATAGCCTGGAAGTATGTTTCTGTATAACATTTTCAAATTAATGCAATTAGCAGAGAAGTTTTCAAAGATTATAAAGTCATTATGAAAAATTTTAGAAAGTACTTAAATAATGAGAAAAACTAATTTGCTGAGGCATTATTATATGCCAGGTATTATTATATTACTTGAACTCTTTACACATTTATCTTTAAGTATACTCTACGAGATAACTATTATTCTCATTTGAGAAATGAAGAAATTGAGATGCAGAAAACGGATACCCTGGATTCTTTCTTCCTCTTGCCTTCCAATCTTCTATCAATGTTTCTTTTTTTTTTTTTTCTTTTTAGGCAAGTCTTTATTGGGGCCCCTGCTGCAGCAGGGAGGAGCGAGAACAAACAACAGGTTCCCCTGCTTGCTTGCTCGCTAAGGGGGGGTGAGCTTGTTCCTTATATGGGGTGAGGGTAGGGGTGTGTCCAGGGGTCAGTCCAGAGGGGTAGCTTAGGTGGTTTGCCCACCCCTTAGGTGGTGGTGTGTGCAGGGGGCATGCTCAGTACCCTGCTTTTGCTCCCGACACCCTGTTTTTGCTGCCAGCTCTTCAGAAGTGGCAGTTGAGTTTTTTGTTTTCCGTGTCTTTAGTCCATAATTTTGTCCCAACTGCGCGTTATTTTTAGTCCCGTACAGTTTCTTTGCATTTTGTTGCTTAAGGAGAGGTGTGTCCAAGTGCAAGCATTGCAGCACTGCAGGAAAGGGTCCCAGGTCCCAGGCCTGTCTCATTCCCCCCTCAGAGACTCTACACCCTTATTCTTAAGGGGTAAGGGGCCGAAGCTGTCTTTTTCTGAAACTTCTTCCTGCTGGACAGGTGCCGCAGACCCTAGCCTACCCTAGAGGTGTAAAAGTCCCTCTCTGACTTTTCCAAGGACCTGTAGGGACCTGAGCCATTTTCCACTGGAATGGGCTAAATTCCTTGAGCCATTGTGAGCCTTACTTCAAACTGTTGAAGCCTAAAAGACACAAACTTAACCAAAAGGTTAAACAAACAAAGGCTAAAAAGGAGAACAACAATAGCCATTAAGAGGCCCAAAAAGGGAAGGAACCTGGTTAACTCTGGGAGGGCTTCCTTAACTGTTGACCAGGCAGGGGAGGTGATGTCGTCCCTGCCAAGAAGCCATTCTGCTTGGGTGTACATTTTTGTTAATCTCTGGGTTAAAGTTTAACATGTTTCAACATTTTTAGAATGGAAGGTCTAGATCTGCTGGTCCCAGGGTCTCCTTCTTGGACCGAAAAGTCTTAGTCACAAGTTTACAACAGTAGGGAAGACAACAGAGTAAGAGACGAAATATGACATAAATCAGTATGACTGGAAAGAGAAGGGTTATAAGAAAATGAAAACCTCCTGACAGAAATTGTTTTATACCTTGTGGAGAACCAGTTTTCAACTTCCCCGCCCATATTGAATAGTGAGGATTGGTGGTTAATTGTCTGCTGAAGCCGAGTGGCTTGCTGTTGATTTTTCTCAATATTGGTTTCTACCTGGTATGGGCATCAGGGCTGCTTTCGTTGCCTCCCAATCTGCCCTGTTGTTCCCTTGGATAAATTGAGAATTTTCCTTTTAGTGCCCATGGCAGTGAATGACTGCTACTAGTTTTGGTTTTTGAGCCGCTTCTATGAGATGTAATATCTCAGCCCCATATTTTACAGGGGAATTTTTGCATTTAAAACTCCTTTTTTTTTTTTTTTTCCAGATAGCTGCATGGGCATGTAAAACAAGGAAGGCATATTTTGAGTTTGTATATATATTTATAATTTTTCCCTCCCCTAAGGTTAAAGCTTGAGTTAGGGCTATATTAGTTCAGCCCTTTAGGCTGAAGTGCTAGGTGACAAAGGTTTTGCTTTTATAACACTGTAAGTGCTCACAGTGGCATACCCTGCCCTCCTGACTCTATCTTTAATGAAACTACTGCCATCATTAAACCATTCTTCTTCCTCCCAGTTTTCTGTGGCCTGGTCTGTTAGATCAGGCCTACAGGCGTAAAGCTGGTCAAGGTTTCAAGGCAGGAATGTGTTAGTCTTGGGCTTTCAGTGGGCATGAGTACAGCCTGATTAAGGGTATGGCAAGTTTTGAGGGTTAGCTCTGGGGAGTCAAGGAGTAAAGCCTGGTATTTAGTAAGGTGGCCTCCAGTTAGCCATTGGTGGCCTTTAATCTCCAGAATCCCTTGTACTTGATGGGGGTCTGGACTTCCAGTGGCTGTCCAAAGGTAAGCTTGTTAGCTTCTTCCACTAATAAAACAGTGGCAGCTACTGCCTGGAGGCAGCCCGGCCAACCTTGGGCCATGGAATCTAGTTGTTTGGAAAAATAGCCTATAGGCTGAGGAACTTCTAGCTTTTGTACAAGGACCCCCAGAGCTGTCCCCTGTTTTTCAGCTACGTACAAGATAAATGTTTTTTTTTTTTTTAAACTGGGGAGACCCGGAGCAGGAGCTCTGGTGAGGGCCTGTTTGATATTATTAAAAGCCTTTTCTTGTTCCCCAGTTCACAGTAATGGTTCTGTATCTGGGCCTTCATATAGAGGCTTAGCCATGAGTCCAAATCCTGGAATCCAAATGCTGCAAAATCGTGCCATGCCTAAGAAAGTACAAAGATTTTTTTTTTCCTTTGGGGTGCTTAGGCCTAATATAGCTTGTTTTCTATCTGGAGATAATGGTCTGTTTCCAAGGTTTATAACGTATGCCAGATAGTTAACTTGTTGCTTTGAGATTTGTGCTTTTTTTTCTGGGAGATCCTGTACCCCTGGGCCCCAAGGAAATTAAAGACTTCAATGGTGTTCTGATCTGAGGCCTCCGTGGTGGGACTACATATTAATATGTCTTTTACATACTGTAGAATGGCCCCTTCTTTTAGGTGTATTTCCCTTAGTTCTTTTTCTAGGGCCTAGGCAAACAAGTATGGACTGTCCCGAAAGCCCTGAGGCAATACTGTGCAGGTATATTGCTGCATTTTTGGCCCGAGTGAGGGTTAGTTCACTTGAAGACAAACAGATACTGAGATGAGGGATGAACTGGGATGCAAAAGAAGGCATCCTGAGGTCAAGCACAGTAAACCATTTGGCATCTCCAGGAATTTGGACTAATATATTGTAAGGATTGTCCACAGGGGTTGTGTAGGGACCACTGCGTCGTTTACTGCTCTAAGGTCTTGTACCATTCGATATTCCCCATTTGGCTTAACAACTGGTAGAATAGGGGTATTGCACGGAGACTGACAGTGCACTAAGAGGCCATGTTTTAAGAATTTATCTATGAGGGGGTTGCAAACCTTTTCTGCTTTCAACTTTATGGGGTGCTGTCTCTTGTTACATTAAACGACTTCTGGCTTAAGGCTAATTTTTACAGGTCGGGCATTTATAGCCTTCCCAGGGATTTCTTTGCCGGAAACTGCAGGGTTTACTGTGTGTAGAATATGGCTAGGAATAGGACCTTGCTCTTCCCACTGATTTGTCTTAGAGTCAAGAAAAGGGGCTGCTCAGGGCCTCCTAATTGTAATGTGGCTCTGAGGGAGCCCAGAAAGTCTCTCCCCGGAAGTGGGGTAGGACACTCAGGCAAAACTAAAAAGCCATGTGAGGTCAAACACTGTTCAAATTGACAAGTAAGAGGCCCAGTGAAGAAATGGGTGTGAGACTTTCCGTCAACACTAGTCACAGTACAGTTTTTGGAGGAAAGAGGCCCAGCATGAGAGATCAGGACAGAGTAAGTGGGTCCTGTATCAATTTAAAAACAGCCCACACGGGGCTTCTGGATGAAGATAGACATCTCGCTGGGGGGAGCCGCCAGAATCCCCGGGGGCCACCTCAGTCATCCAGCATGGCCATCTTGGGAGAGGGAGCCCCTTCTCCTTTGGGACTGAGGACAGTCCCACTTCCAATGACCTATTTGTTTGCAGACTGGGCATGGACCGGGGGTTCTTTTTGGCACTTTCCGGCCCAGTGGCTGGTTGACTTACATTTGAAGCATTCCCCCTTGCTGCTTTTACCTCCAGGTGGATGATTAAACTTCCTTGGCTCCCTTGGGTTGTCCTGAGGTTGCGAGGCATGGCTGACAGCTATGGCCATCAGTTTAGCTTGAGCCCTGGCCTGCCCGTTTTCATGTCCAGTTCTCTCTTCCTCCTCAGCTTGATCTCGATTATTAAATACCCCAAAGGCCACCTCTAGGAGTTGGGGCATCGGGGTTTGTGGGCCTAATTGTAACTTTTGGAGTTTCCGCCTAATATCGGGGCGGACTGGCTGATACAATGTTGTCCCAGCAGGGATTTACCCTCGGGAATGGATGAATCAATGTTAGTAAGTTTTCTAAAAGCCTTCACAAGCCATCCCTGAAAGAGGGCTAGATTTTTTTCTTCTTGGGTCATTCCTTTAACCTTTTCATAGTTAACTTTTTGATATACTTTCTCATCCCTTCTAATACACATTGGATCATGTGCTTCCTAGCTTCTGTTCCCTCCTGGGAATTATAATAACAACAGGGCTTCTGGTTTGGGACTGTGTCTCCTCCATAACAAAACTTTCAGGTTGGTCCCTGCCTGGCAAGCTGGTCACCATGCCCCTGGGCTGCTGCCCAAATTCTCTATTTTTCCTCAGGGGTACAGCAAGTAGATAGAACTATTTCGACATCCTTCCAAGTTAAATCAAAGGCCAGAGTTAGGGCCTGAAACCTTTCAACAAACTTACTAGGGTCTTCAGAAAATTGGCCCAGTCTCTGTTTGCATTGGGCTAAATCGGTTAAAAGGAAGGGCACATGTACTCTGATGGTCCCTTCACCATTTGCTACTTCCCTAAGAGGGCAATAGCTTCTGGAGGGATTAGTTTCTCCCTCCTGGGGTATCGGAGGGTATAAAGGGACATAGGGAGGCAGAGTTTGGGATTGGTCAGAGGAATCTGGGGAAGTAGGTGGCTCTGGAGAAGCAGGTGGCTCTGGAGAAGCAGGGGAAACTTGGTTTCCCCCCTGAGAATTGGGAAATGTTAAGAGATCATCTAAAATGTCGGGAGTGCTTTCTGATTCCTCAGGCTTTTGATTAAAGGAGCCACGTAGAGCGGGATTTTGGTAAAGGACCATAAAGGCTTGACCATATGGAATCTTAGTCCATTTCCCCATCTTGTGACAGTAAAGATCCAATTGCAAGATGGTATTGTAATTTAGAGACCCATTTTTCAGGCCATTTTTCTCCATCCCCCCAACTTATATAAAGGCCAGGCCGTGTTACAACAGAGGTTAAGTTTTTCCCTTTTCAGCCCATGTATTTTTAAAAATTTCCAATTTTTAAGGATACATTCCAGAGGTGTTTCTTCTGGCTTAGAAGAGGAGCCTCCATGTTGAGTGACGTGCAACCAAGAGCGCTCCTAGAAGTGAAGTCTGGCGTCCCGGAGACATTTACCAGGGGCTTTTGTCGGAAGGGGGGGTCAGAGTGTCCTCCAGATTCCCTTCTTACCTAATGGGATTTTGAGTGTCCTCTATTCTCCCATCGATTCTTAACCAGACGTCTCTGGTCCCAGTCCCTCAGGCGAGGGGTCCCCGATAGGGGACCTTTGAACCAGTGCCAGTGCATTGCCAGGGCTCTCCTTGAGGGGGAATCTGTTGTCTATAAAGCTTATGTCCTATAGTAAGTTTCCGTATGTTGGGGTGTATTCCTCGAGATCAAACATCTGTAAAGCCTAGGATGTGGGCTGCTTGGAAGTGGCCAACCCAATAGGTTGTCTGTAACAGTGCATGGGATGCCAAGGCCTGGAGTGAAGGGGGTCCTAGAGGTGCAAAAAGGAACTCCTGGAGGAATTGGAGTTGGGCGCAATGCAAAATGCTATGGGGGTCAGGATCTGAGGGCCTAGAAGTGGGAGTATTCCCACAGAGGATTTTTTTTTTGGATATAGATTAAGGTGAGAGACTAGACAGGAGAAGAACCCCAAACCCTTTCCCCTATCTGTTTGGCGGCTACAGTAAAATTGGGGAGAGCCTGATGATTCCATCTGACACAGGCAATAGCGAGTTTGGACAATGTTTCCCATGTAAATTAACATACCAAATGAACCCAATTAGTTTAGGATCTCTCTTTGGGAATGCTCCAAGGGCCCTTTGAAGGACCCCAAAGTTACTTGGAGGTCAAAAGAACTTTAGTTAGAATTTGATATTTGGAAAGTCTGTCAAAAATATTAAAAAATTTAAGAACACCTGGTCAAATAGACCCATGAGTCACTGTGAAACAATTATTCCTTGAGCTAAGGTGAAAAAAGATTTCAAAAATAAATACAGATCGCTTAAAGGCACAGAAACTCACACAATCTGATATCAAAAGCAAGCATTCCAGGAAAACTTTGTTCTCTTATGAGAGAGAGAATCCAAATCCAGCCTTCCATCAGCCTACTCTTAATAAAAATCCATTTACCTAATACAATTTAATTCAACCTTAGAAAATCCTGACCACATACAAAATTCTTTTCTCAATATTCCTCTTCTGCAGATATTCTGCTACTTTCTGTAGCCATACTTTGTCCCTTTTCTTTCCATTTAGAAATAACCAGCTTTAGAGCAAAAATAAATCTTTTTCCTTTAACAAAATTCATTTCCATTCCTCATACCTTCTTTTCTGAAAACACACATCCTACTTTCCTCAAACAACCATGAACTGTCTTTTATATCATCGTTCTATAGATTGGTAGAGAACATCTCAAGGTGGCACCAAACATCTTTAGTTTCTCTCTCACAAGAAGACAAAAATAGGTAAATTTAGACCTGTTTATCAATTAACAATTAATTAGCAATTAATGTTTAGCAATTAATGTTCCCAATATTTTATCTTATTTGAAATGGCCTGGATACTCAATGAATTCCTATCATTTAACTTACTTTAAAGTTACCAAAATTTGGAGGGACTGTTTTAGATGGATGTTTCCAAAACATAATTATTCCTATAGAGTTTACCAAAAAGTTCTTATCCCAGTTACATTTACTTAAAAAAATTAATCACATCAGGTTATTTTCCCTGTTGACAAGTTTCATGACAAAAACAATATGCACTTACTGACTTTCAGTAACCCTAGGTACAATGAAAGTATTATACTTAATGTTGATGATTCTAAAGCCAGGTCTGTATTAATTAAACCCACAAGGTTAAGCTAGTTTTAATACCAGGTAATAATTTAATATTGAATATTTCCCAGATCACATGAACCCAAAATGTATTCTGGTGAGCCTCGTTTATATTTCTGAGAATGTATATAAGTGCTCAGTTTCCTTTAAGCTAATTAAATACAGCTCATTTACAACTGAATTTTTACATAAAGACAGAACCAGAGATCTCATAGTTTTCCTGCTTGAATTTAAAATGGCCCCCCTTTTTTCCCTCAGTCTGGGGGACTACAGATGAATCAGGTAGTTCCTGAGAGCCCAGGCAGAATAGTTAGATTGCAAAGGCAGAGGAGAGAGATGCAAGCTCCTTGAGCTCAGACAGAAAGAATAGTTACATTGCAAAAGCAGAGGAAGGAAAAATGCAAGCTCTTTTCTTTTCTTTTTGTCCTTTAAAATCCCACCAAGTAACCCAAGGCTGGAGTCTCAGGCAATGTAGGCTGTGTTTGTATTTCAAGATTTAAACGCTCCACTGTGCCCATAATTTTGGTAGAGATGTGCAGGAGCAGTTGGACAGACAAAACTACATAAAACAAAGATAGCAATGACAAAAACTTAAAGACACAAACAAGAAGTTTTCAGGATAAAAGGGACAGGAGTGCAGGTATAAGGATCAAGGGAGAGATAAAGGGAGGAGGGACAGAAAAGTCTGAAATAGAGAAAGAGATAGCAGGAAAATAAAGGTGAGAATACTGGGAAGATAGGACTTCCAGCCGCTACATGGAATGAGGTTTAAACCTCTGTCACTCTCATAAATCTCCCATCAGGGAGAGCCTGATGGACCAGGGTCTGCATGGTGTGAGGCGAGCCTGTCACCCGTCAAGGTGAGCCATTGCCGGCCAGAGGGAGCATGGCCTCACAAGCTGAGAGGAGTGATGCTGTAGCTGCCTGACGTTCACTCTCTCGGAAGCATAGGACAGAAGTAAGAGAGGACAGAGAGAGGAGAACTAGAGAGATATCAGGAGAGAGAAAAGGGGAAGAGGAAAAGCATTGCCTGAATGAGGGTACTGAGGCCTCCAGGGGCCAAGAAAGCAGACTTAACAAATGTGGTAACACTGAAACAAGAGGTTCAGGTGGCCACTTGTCACCCACGGAGAAGCTGCGTTCAGTGATCCCGGAGGTGCCCAGATCCTCTCCCTAGAAGAGGACAACTGCCCCACGTTGGGCATGATAAATCTGATACTGACCAGGGTTCTTGGGCTTCCCCAGTCAATAGAAATTGACTAGAGGCAAGACAAGAAATTCAGGCAAGGCTTTATTGGGGCCCCTGCTGCAGCAGTGGGGAGCGAGAACAAACAACATATTCCCTTGCGTTCTCGTTCCCTATGAGTCTTTCTAGTGTCTGAACCCAGCCATAAGCCATCCGTCAGGGCTTCCTGGGGAAATACAGTAGTCAAAGTTCAATACTCCTGAAATACACGCCAAACTGGGGAAGGTGAAGAGTGGATCCCAGGACAAACAGGCCCAGAACTAACACATGCCTACTGTGTAGCAGGCACAGGTGTATGCTGTTTTTTGTCCCTGTTATTTCCAAGGTTTCACATGAAATATTACTTGGTCATTCATTTGTTTAACAGATGTTAAGTACCTGCTAGTGAATATGATGAAAAGGTATATAAAATAAACAGCTTAGTAGGGGAAGAGTCAAGCTCCCAAATAAACATAGGTAAGACATAAATAATATAAAGTAAATATGTATAAAAAGTGTTATAGAAGAACAGGTGAGAAAAGATTTAATTCAGACCAGAGGAAGCAAAAGTGTGAAAGGCTACAGAGAAAGAATGTGATTGGAGCGGGTTTTAAAAGAAGTAGGAGATTGGCTGGAACCCGGTTAGGTAGGCATTCAGGCACAGAAAAAGCATGAATAAAAGCATTGAAAGACTTAAAGGGTTTATCAAGTACAGTGACGAGGCCTCTATAGCTGGAGTACAAGGGATATGAAAGAAACTTGGAAAGAGAATGGTCAATTGCACTTTAACTCAAGGTCACTTATGCATTTGAAGAGTACTGATTCCTGACCAGACTTCAGGACTGTTTATTACCCTAGATTATTGAAGATTAGTTGCATCCGTCTTCTTTCTCTTCTCATTGTTTGCATAGACAAGCATAGGTCTAATACTATTCTTGGTCTGAGTATCTTCCTTGCCTTATATAAGGACTCTGAAAAAGAATGACAAAAGGAGGAAGTGCAGCTGGCTTGCCTTTCCCACAATGTTAGTATATGCTGCTTCCCCAAATATTCAATCATGATCACTATAAGACAGCAGAAGGTGCCACAATGGCTAGATTTGAGATCTGACCAGGAAAGAAATAATCTGGACAATAGCTCCAGCTATGCTGCTTCAATTTCCCTTTAATACCTGGACAGAAGGAGTCTCCAATGATATCGGCCACTGAGAACACCTCTGCTGACTTTTGACTAGCAAGGACTCAGAATTTAAAGAAAAATGAATCAGGTCAGGACTGAGTAGGTGGCCATCAACACAATGTAAATCTGAGTAGCAAAATATTTCCCTGCCTAGGCTGGTCTTTCTCTGTTTGTTCCTCCAAATCCATCCTCTGCTCTTCTCTCTTCTAGGAGGCTGATCTCTAGTTCTACATTACTGGTATTCCTGTCCTTTGGAATCCTCTTGATTTTGGCCTCTGGGAAGCAGTAGAGGAAGAAGAAAGGGAAGATGAAGAGAGCTGAGGTGTTCGTTACTCCCAGACCATAGTGTTGGCAGCGGCTGTGTTCCTGTAGCTACTGTCAGATAGCCCCTCATTCCTGACTCCAGCCCTTATCAGGTTTCAGTGACACTGTACCCTTCCCTATCCCTTCAGATAGAGGGATGATAACAACTCCCCACTGTTGCTAGTCTTTGGCTGCTTCACCATCTTTTGTCAGTGTCCTTAACCCTGCGTATACCTCTGTAAAATGTCCCTTAAATTAATGGATGCTGTGCTACACCAAGCAGACCCTCCATCAGGACTGATGAATGGTTCTCAGTTCTCTCAGGAATTACCCTCAGTCAGTTGCCCTCACCAAGGTTCTGTCCCCTTCCTGGAGCA
This sequence comes from Orcinus orca, assembly GCF_937001465.1. Classification (NCBI taxonomy): domain Eukaryota; kingdom Metazoa; phylum Chordata; class Mammalia; order Artiodactyla; family Delphinidae; genus Orcinus; species Orcinus orca. Next base: position 156,207,911 of record NC_064559.1, on the reverse strand, counting down.
GCCTGCATCCAAGGACTGATCAACGTCAAGTATAAAGGGTCCTTTGGACCCAGTGTAGGATTGTTCGAGACCTTTGTTGGGGATGCACTGAAGCTTGGCTTCTGCCCCTGCCAGACCTGCTTCCTTGTCCTCATTTTCACAAACCTGAATCCTGAGAGTGCTCCCTAATAATTACCTGGAATGTTGGGCTCAGACTCTGCATCTCCCTCGCAGGGAGCCCAATTTACAACACTCCGTCTTAAAAAGCATGTGAGCTGGCTAATTCCTCTAAAGAGTAATTGTCTTCTCTTGCCTGTAGTTACCAATAGGACCCACAATGGGCATAATTTTGTTTCTGTACCTTCCCAGTTCACTTCCCTAGGATCCTTTATGGTCTTCTCATACTCTTATGTCAATCTGTGCCCTTGAAAAATTCTCTAAAACTAGCATTAAAACTACCTTAAACTACCAATTTATGCCTACTAAGTCAGCAAATATTTAAAAATATAATAGCATCCAGTATTGTTGAAGTTGTTAGGGCACAGACGTATTTATACACTGCTGACAACATTGATAATCAAAATAACTCTGAGAAAAATGCGTGACATTATATGTCATTGTGCTATTTTGCCTAATAGTCACTTTCCTGAGAATTTATTCTTAAACAATTAAAAGGAAGAACAAATCTGTATGCATAAATTATCATCTTTGTTGAGAGATGAGACCATCACTAAATATCTGAAACAAAATACTGAATTTCTTACTATTATAAGCATGGGAGAGCCTTGCATGTTGGGCATGGCCCTTTGTGAGCAAAGCATGAATCTGATTTTGTGAAATTTGGGGGAAGCATAGAGTTTAGGTATTTGGGGGCCTAAAACAACACAGAACTGCTTAGTGATTCGTTGACCGTTTGTTGTAGAAGCATAGTTACCAGTGTACGTCTGTTGTTGATTTTCTGACTTTGAAAAGTGTGATCACTGCCTTTCATAATCCTGAGGTGTCATTGATTGGCTGATTTTCAGAAACTTGGTTCTTGAGGTGAGTTGTCACTGACCAGTTAAATAAGTTTGAACCCCCACTGGGTAACTACTTATTACCGTGGTAACTGAATAATCAGTCTTTTCCTAGAAGTATAGGCATTTGAAGATCAAAATGCCTTTAAGATACACATGAACTAATTTCAGTTTAGGCCATAAGAGTACAAAGAACACTGAACTTGGAACTGAGGTCTTAATTTGAGTCCTTAATTTGTATCATATTACTAATTATGTGACTTTGGGCAAACCATTTGTCCTTTTTGAGCCTCATTTGCTCATCCGTAAAATGGGACTAGTAATTATATGTGTACCTTATGGGGTTAAGAGAATTAGACGAGACTCCTATGTGAAAGGGCTTTGTAAAAATGTACAATGTTATGCAAACTCTATTATTAATATCCTGCTTTTCACACCTTAATATTTACACTATGGGTAGCTCATAGCTAATAGCTAAAAATATAAAATAAAACTAAATCATACATTTTTTTTTGACAAATAAAAGGCTCCATAAGGTCAAGTATGTTTAGAATTGAAGCCAAGGAAGGCACATGTTGCTGCTGAAAATATTTGTCCTTTTAATGAGGTGCCAGATAACTCAGCATCTGACTGAGAGGTGGCCAGGGAAAAGACAGGGATATCTTCCTAGTACTCTCTGGCAGGCCTCACACTGTGTGGTTGCTGCTCTAGTGGGGGCCCTAGAACAGGCACGTTGCATTAACATTATGGCTCTAGTGTTCCTCTGCTCAGAAGTTACCTTCAATTTGGGGTATTGTGTTCAGTAGACATCCTCATAGAAAAGCTAAAATTCTATGTTATTATGTACTGAATACTACAGAGTACACAGTAACTATAGCTATGAACAATAAATGTAGCACATATTTCTTCCTGTTTTAGAGCCTTCACTGGATTCATAATCCTGCCAAAGGTTAAACATTCCCCAACTGAATCACGCCAAGTTTGAATAGCTGTTAATTTGGCTAACTCAATAGTTTTAAAGTTTAACTATCTTCAAATTAAACAGCTAATCCATAAATTTAAAAAAATCTCATGGCTATCATCAAAAAGACCATAAATAATAAATGTTGGCAAGGATGTGGAGATATTGCTTATACACTGTTGGTGGCGATGTAAATTGGTGCAGCCACTATGGAAAACAATATGGAGGTTTCTGAAAAAAACTAAAAATAGAACTAGCATATGACCCAGCAATTTCACTCCTGGGTATTTTTCTGAAAAAAAATGAAAACACTAATTTGAAAAGATACGTGCACCCTGATATGCATAGCAACATTATTTACAATAGCCAAGATATGGAAGCAAACTAAGTATCTAACAACAGGTGAATGGATAAAGAAGATGTGGTACACACACACACGCACACACACACACACACACACAGACAAACACACACACACAATGCAATAGTATACAGCCATAAAAAAGATTGAAGTTTTGCCATTTGCAACAACATGGTTGGACTTGGAAGGTATTATACTATGTGAAATAAGCCAGACATAGAAAGACAAATACTGTATGATATCACTTATATGTGGAATCTAAAAAATAAAACAAACTAGTGAATGTAGCAAAAAAGAAACAGTCTCATAGATATAGAGAGCAAACTAATGGCTACCAGTAGGGAGAGAGAAGGGGGGAGAGGCAGTATAGGGGTAGGGGATTAAGAGGTACAAACTACCATGTATACATAAATAAACTACAAGGAAATATAGTACAACACAGGGAATATAGCCAATATTTAGAATAACTATAAATGGAGTATAACCTTAAAATTGCAAATCACTGTGTTGTAAAATTACAAATCACTTGAAATTTATATAATATTGTACATCAACTATACCTCAATTAAAAAAATTCTTAAAATCTTATTTGTACCATTGAGAATACAAATGATTTCCACTTAAGATGATTTGACTTAACAAGTTTTCAACTTTACAATGTTGTGAAAGAGATATATGTTCAGTCAAAAGCTTAAGTTGAATATTTAATTTTGATCTTTTCCCAGGCTAGCTATATGCAGTAGGATACTCTCATATTGCTGGGTGGTGGCAGTGAGCTGCAGCTCTCACTCAGTCATGTGATCGTGAAGATAAACAACTGATACACTTACAACTATTCTATACCTAGACAACTATTCTCTTTTTCACTTTCAGCACAGTAGTCAATAAATTACATGAGTGGGACTTCTCTGGTGGCACAGTGGTCAAGAATCCACCTGCCAATGCAGGGGACATGGGTTCAATCCCTGGCCTGGAAAGATCCCACATGCTGCGGAGCAGCTAAGCCCATGCGCCACAACTACTGAGCCCGCCTACTGAGCCCGCATGCCGCAACTACTGAGCCTGTGTGTTGCAACTACTGAAGCCTGTGCGCCTAGAGCCCATGCTCCGCAACAAGAGAAGCCACTGCAATGAGAAGCCCCTGCAATTCAATGAAGAGTAGCCCCCACTTGCCGCAAGTAGAGAAAGCCCGCACACAGGAACGAAGACCCAACACAGCCAAAAAAAAAAAAAAAAAAAAATTACATGAGTAATAAATTACACTTTATTTTAAAATAGGCTTTGTGTTAGATGATTTTGCCCAACTGTAGGCTAATGTAAGTGTTCTGAGAAAGTTTAAGTTAGGCTAGGCTAAGTTATGATGTTTAGCAGGTTAGGTGTATTTTTTAAAAATAATTAATTAATTAATTTTTTTTGGCTGTGTTGGGTCTTCGTTTCTGTGTGAGGGCTTTCTCTAGTTGCGGTGAGCGGGGGCCACTCTTCATCGCGGTGCGCGGGCTTCTCACCGTCACGGCCTCTCTTGTTGTGGAGCACAAGCTCCAGACGCGCAGGCTCCGTAGTTGTGGCTCACGGGCCGCTCCGTGGCATGTGGGATCTTCCCAGACCAGGGCTCGAACCCGTGTCCCCTGCATTGGCAGGCAGATTCTCAACCACTGCGCCACCAGGGAAGCCCAGGTTAGTTGTATTAAATGCATTTTGACTTAAGATATTTTCAACTTACAATTGGTTTATCGGCACATAACCCCACTGTAAGTCGAAGAAGATCTGTATGAACGATTTAGAATTGCTGGAACTGTAAATCTTATAATGACTTGGGGAATTTCTGTAATTTAAAGCTTGATGAATTTGTTTTTCTCCTCTGTGGCAAAATCCAATATGATCTTTGCTTATTTTTCAAATTTGATTTCAATTCTTCTACTTAAATGAAACCAAAAGAATTATTTGCCTTATGTTGATTTGCATTTTCATGGAAAAGCTGTTTCTATGTCCAATCATATGTGGTTGTATGTGTGAATACATGAGTTTGAGTACATCAAGTTGTATGTTTATTTTAATACAGTTAAAATCTAAACATTTTTTACCCTGGAAGCTAGAGAGTTCTGAAATTTATTATTTTTTTAAATTAATTTTTATTGGAGAGTAGTTGCTTTACAGTGTTGTATTAGTTTCTACTGTACAGCAAAGTGAATACGTATACGTATACATATACGTATACATATATTCCCTCTTGTTTGGATTTCCTTCCCATCTAGGTCACCACAGAGAACTGAGTAGAGCTCCCTGTGCTATACAGTAGGTTCTCATTAGTTCTCTATTCTATACATAGTATCAATAGTGTATATATGTCAATCCCAATCTCCCAATTCATCCCAACCCCCCCTTCCCCCCTTGGTATCCATATACCATATGTTTGTTCTCTATGACTGTGTCTCTATTTCTGCTTTGCAAATAAGATCATCTATACCATTTTTCTAGATTCCACATATATGTGTTAATATACAATATTTGTTTTTCTCTTTCTGACTTACTTCACTATGATAGTTTCTAGGTTCATCCACATCTCTACAAATGACCCCATTTCGTTTCTTTTTTATAGCTGAGTAATGTTCCATTGTATATATGTACCACATCTTCTTTATCCATTCCTCTGTTGATGGACATTTAGGTTGCTTCCATGTCCTGGCTATTGTAAATAGTGCTGCAATGAACATTGGGGTGCATGTGTCTTTTTGAATTATGGTTTCCTCTGAGTATGTGCCCAGTAGTATGATTGCTGGGTCATATGGTAGCTCTGTTTTTAGTTTTTTAAGGACCCTCCATACTGTTCTCTGTAGTGGCTGTATCCCACCAACAATGCGAGAGGGTTCTCTTTTCACCACATCCTCTCCAGCAATTATTGTTTGTAGATTTTTTAATGATGCCCATTCTGACGGGTATGAGGTGATACCTCATTGTACTGTTGACTTGCATTTCTCTAATAATTAGTGATCTTGAGCATCTATTCATGTGTTTGTTGGCCATCTGTATGTCTTCTTTGGAGAAATGTCTATTTAGGTCTTCCACCCATTTTTTGATTAGGTTGTTTGTTTTTTCGATATTGAGCTGCAGGAGCTGTTTGTATATTTTGGAGATTAATCCTTTGTCTGTTGCTTTGTATGCAAATATTTTCTCCTGTTCTGAAGGTTATCTTTTTGCCTTATTTATGGTTTTCTTTGCTGTGCAAAAGCTTTTAAGTTTCATTAGGTCCATTTGTTTATTTTTGTTTTTATTCTCATTACTCTAGGAGGTGGGTCAAAAAAGATCATGCTGCAATTTATGTCAAAGAGTGTTCTGCCTATGTTTTCCTCTAAGACTTTTATAGTGTCTGGCCTTACATTTAGGTCTTTAATACATTTGGAGCGTATTTTTGTGTATGGTGTTAGGGAGGGTTCTAATTTCATTCTTTTACATGTAGCTGTCCAATTTTCCCAGGAACACTTATTGAAGAAGCTGTCTTTTCTCCATTGTATATTTTTGCCTTCTTTGTCATAGGTTAGGTGACCATAGTGGGTGGGTTTATCTCTGGGCTTTCTATCCTGTTCATTGGTCTGTATTTCTGTTTTTATGACAGTACCATACTGTCTTGATGACTGTAGCTTTGTAGTATAGTCTGAAGTTAGGGCGCCTGATTCCTCCAGCTCTGTTTTTATTTCTCAAGATTGCTTTGGCTATTCAGGATCTTTTGTGTTTCCATACAAATTGTAAAATTTTCTGTTCTAGTTCTGTGAAAAATGCCATTGGTAATTTGATAGGGATTGCATTGAATCTGTAGATTGCTTTAGGTAGTATAGTCATCTTCACATCATTATTGATTCTTCCAATTCAAGAACATGGTATACTCTCCATCTGTTTATGTCATCTTTGATTTCTTTAATCAGCATCTTATAGTTTTCTGCGTACAGGTCTTTTGCCTCCTTAGGTAGGTTTATTCCTAGGTAATTTATTCTTTTTGTTGCAATGGTAAAAGGGATTGTTTCCTTAATTTCTCTTTCTGATCTTTTGTTGTTAGTGTATAGGAATGCAAGATTAATTTTGTATCCTGTGACTTTACTAAAGTCATTGATTAGGTCTAGTAGTTTTCTGGTGGCATCTTTAGGATTTTCTATGTATAGTATCATGTCATCTGCAAACAGTGACAGTTTTACTTCTTTTCCAATTTGTATTCCTTTTATTTCTTTTTCTTCTCTGATTGCTGTGGCTAGGACTTCCAAGACTATGTTGAATAATAGTGGCAAGCGTGGACACCCTGATCTTCTTCCTGATCTTAGAGGAAATGCTTTCAGTTTTTCACCATTGAGAATAATGTTTGCTGTGGTTTGTCATATATGGACTTTATTATGTTGTGGTGGGTTCCTTCTATGCCCACTTTCTGGAGAGTTTTTATCATAAATGGGTGTTGAATTTTGTTGAAAGCTTTTCCTGCATCTATTGAGATGATCATATGGTTTTTATTCTTCAGTTTGTTAGTATGGTATATCACATTGATTGATTTGCATATATTGAAGAGTCTTTGCATCCCTGGGATAAATCCCACTTGATCATGGTGTATGATTCTTGTAATGTGTGAGTTCTGAAATTTAAATCATTGGATACATTAGACACCATAGCAAATGCAAATATTCATAGTCTCAGTATTGTTTTGTTTTTTTTTTTCCTGTGGTAACTCAAGTATCGAAACCAACTTAATCAATTAAAAAGCTAGATATTGTGACAGAGTGAAAAATATATGTTTTCATTATCAATGTGCCTACACTCTAGTTTGGAGTAATATTGAACAATTAAAGAATAATTGAAGTCTGCTGTAATCAGAGTTGAGAGGGGCATAGAGTCCCATGAGAGGCATGAGATTTAAGCTGATTTTAAAGAATTTGAATACATGGAGAAGAATGGAGAAGCAAAAGAAAGAAGTGTATGCAAACATCTTGAAGGGATTTCCATCCACCAATGGATGCCACTTAGATTATTTTTATAGCATATTGTACATAATGCTACAATGAATATGGGAGTGCATATATCTTTTGAAATTAGTGTTTTCATTTTCTGCAGATATTATAAACCATACCATTTGTATTACTATAGCTTTGTAGTATAGTTTGAAATCAGGGAGCATGATTCCTCCAGCTCTGTTCTTCTTTCTCAAGATTACTTTGGCTATTCAGTGTCTTTTGTGGTTTCATACAAATTTTAAGATTGTTTGTTCTATTTCTATGAAGAATGCCATTAGAATTTTGGTAGGAATTGTATTGAATATGTAGATTGCTTTGGGTAGCATGGACGTTTTAACAATATTAATTCTTTTAATCCATGAACACAGAATACCTTCACATTTGTTTGTGTCTTCAATTTCTTTCATTGGTGTCTTATGGTTTTCAGTGTATAGTTCTTCCACCTCCTTGGTTAAATGTATTCCTATGTATTTTATTCTTTTTGATGTAATTGTAAATGGGATTGTTTTCTTAATTTTTTTTCCGATAGCTTGTTATTAGTGTATAAAAACCCAACAGATTTTTGTATATTGATTTTGTATCCTGCAATTATACTGAATTTTTTAATTAGTTCTAACAGTTTTTTGATAGTCTTTAGGGTTTTCTATATATAATATCATGTCATCTGCAAATAGTGACAGTTTTCCTTTTTCCTTTACAATTTGGATGACTTTATTTTTATTGCCTAACTGATCTGGCTAGGACTTCCAATAATATGTTGAATAAACAATGGTGAGAATTGGCATTCTTGCCTTGTTCCTGATCTTAGAAGAAAAGCTTTCAGTTTTTCACTGTTGAGTATGATATTAGCTGTGGGCTTGTCATATATGACCTTTATTATATTGAGTTATGCTTCCTCTATACTGACTTCATTGAGAGTTTTTAGAATCATAAATGGATATTGAATTTTGTCAAATGCTTTTTCTCAATCTATTGAGATGATCATATGATTTTTATTTTTCATTGTGTTAATGTGGTGTATCACCTTGATTGATTTGCTGATGTTGAACCATCCTTGCATCTTGGAATAAGTCTCACTTGATCAAGGTATATGATCCTTTTAATGTATTGTTGAATTCAGCTTGCTAACATTTTGTTGAGGATTTTTGCATCTATGTTCTTCTGATATTGGCCTGAAATTGTTTTTTTCTTGGGGTATCCTTGTCTGGTTTTGGTATCAGGGTAATCTTGACCTCGTAAAATGAGTTTTGAAGAGTTTCCTCTTCTATTTTTTGGAAGAGTTTGAGAAGAATTGGTATTAATTCTTCTTTGAATGTTTGGTAGAAGTCACCACTGAAGCTGTATGGACTTTTGGTCATGGGGAAGTTTGTGATTACTGATTCAACCTCCTTACTAGTAATCAGTCTTCAGATTTTCTAATTTTTCATGATTCAATCTTGGAAGATCATATGTTTCTAGGCATTTATCCATATCTTCTAGATTGTCCAATTTGTTGGTGTATAGTTGTTCGTGGTAGTCTCTTATAATCTTTTGTATTTCTGTGCTATCAGTTGTGATGTCTCCTTTTTCATTTTCAACTTTATTTATTTGAGCCCTCTCTCCTTTTTTCGTGGTTAGTTTAGCTGAAGGTTTGTCAACTTTGTTGGTCTTTTCAAAGAACCGCTTTAGTTTCATTGATCTTTGTATTGTCTTTGCAGTCTTTGTTTCATTTATTTCCACTCTGATCTTTGTTACTTCCTTTCTTCTACTAACTTTGGGCTTCATTCTTCTTTTTCTAGTTCTTTGAGGTGCAAAGTTAGGCTGTTTATTTGAAATGTCTTGTTTCTTGAGGTAAGCATGTATTGTTATGAACTTCTCACTTATATGCTTTTGCTGCATCCCATAAATTTTGGTATGTTGTATTTCCATTTTAACTAGTCTCAAGGTGTTATTTGACTTGTCTTTTGATTTCTTTGTTGACTTATTTGTTGTTTAGCAGCATCTTGTTTAATATCACATATTTGTGAATTTTCCAGTTTTCTTCTTTTAATTGATTTCTGTTTTCCTATCATTGTGGAAAAGATGCTTGATATGATTTCAGTATTGCTCAATTCATTAAGACCTATTTTGTGGCCTAACAGATCTATCCTGGAGAATGTTACCTCTGCACTTGAGAAGAATATGTAATCTGATGCTTTTGTATCTGCTGCTTTTGAATGTTCTGTATATATCTGTTAAGATGATCTGACCTATGATGTTATTTAAGGCCAGTGTTTCCTTGTTGATTTTCTGACTGGATGATCTATCCATTGATGTAAACGGATATTAAAGTCCCCTAATATTATTGTGTTGCTGTCCATTTCTTCCTTTAGGTATGTTAATATTCACTTTATATGTTTATGTGCTCCTATGTTGGGTGCATAAATATTTTCAAATGTTATATCCTTTGGTTGTATTGACCCCTTTATCATTATATAGAGCCCTTCTTTGATTGTTATTACAGTCTTTGCTTTAAAGTCTATTTTGTCTGATGTAATTATATAATTATAGCTAGTCAAGCTTTCTTTTGGTTTCCGTTTGTGTGGGACATCTTTTTCCATTCCTTCACTTTCAGTCTATGCATGTCCTTACATCTGAACTGAGTCTCATGTAAGCAGAATTAGATGTTCTGTTTTTTAAATTCATTCAGCCACTCTATGCTTTTTGTGTGTGTGTGTGGTACACGGGCTTCTCACTGTTGTGGCCTCTCCCGTTGCGGAGCACAGGCTCCGGATACGCAGGCTCAGTGGCCATGGCTCATGGGCCCAGCTGCTCCGCGGCATCTGGGATCTTCCCGGACTGGGGCATGAACCCGTGTCCCCTGCATCGGCAGGTGGACTCTCAACCACTGCGCCACCAGGGAAGCCCCACTCTATGCTTTTTGATTGGAGAATTTAGTTCATTTACATTTAAGGTAATTATTGATAGATATGTACTTACTGCCATTTTGTTAATTGTTTTCTGGTAGTTCCTCTCTGTTTTTAAATTTTTCTCTTCCCCTCTTTCATTGTGGTTTGATGACTTTCTTTAGTGTTATGCTTAGAATGCTTTCTCATTATCTTTTGTGTATCTACTATAGGATTTTGCTTTGTGATTACTATGAGCCTTATCTGTAACTATCTATATTTTATAACAGTCTATTTAAAGTTGGTAGCAACTTAAGTTTGAATGCATTCTACAGCTCTAAATTTTTACTCTCACCTCACACACAAATTTTATGTTTTTCATGTCCCATTTTACATCTTTATATCTTGTGTATCCCTTAAATAATTACTTTTTACCACTTTTGTCATTTAATCTTCATACTAGCTCTTTAAGTGATTAATCCACTATCTTTACGAGTGATAGGTATACTTTCATATGTTTTCTTGTTGCTAATTAGCACCATTTCTTTTCAGCCAGAAGTAGTCCTTTTAACATTTCTTGTAAGGCTGGATTAGTGGTAATGAACTTCTTTAGATTTTGCTTGTCTGGAAAATGCTATTGCTTCTTTAATTCTGAATGATAACTTTGCTGGAAAAAGTATTCTTGGTTGGTAGCTTTTTTCTTTCAGCACTTTGACTATATCATGTCACTCTCTTCTTGCCTGCAAAGTTGCTGCTGAAAGATCTGCTGATATCCTATGAGGGTTCCCTTGCATGTAACAAGTTGTTTTTCTCTTGCTGCTCTTAGGTTTCTCTCTTTGTCTCTAACTTTTGACATTTTAATTATAATGTGTCTTGATGTGGGTTTCTTTGAGTTAATCTCATTTGTAACTCCCTGAGCTTCCTGGCTCAGAATGTCTGTTTCCTTCCCCAAGTTAGCGAAGTTTTCAGCCATTATTTGTTCAAATAAGTTTTCTGCCACCTTCTCGCTTTTCTTTCTGGGACCCCTATAATGCGAATGTTAGTTTGCTTGATGTTGTCCCATACGTCCCTTAAGCTATCTTCACTTTTTTTTGATTCTTTATTTTTTTTGCTGCTCTGATTGGGTGAGTTCCACTCTCCTGTTTGAGTTCACTGGTCCTTTCCTCTGGTTCATCTAGTCTGCTGTTGAACCCCTCTAGTATATGTTTTAGTTTTATTATTGTATTCTTCAGCTCTGTGACCTCTATTTGGTACTTTCTTCTATTTTCTCTTTGTTGAAGTTCTCACTGTGTTCATCCATTCTTCTCCCAAGTTCAGTGAGCATCTTTGTGACCATTACTTTGAACTCTTTATCAGGTAAATTACTTATTTCCATTTCATTAAGTTTTTTACTGAGTTTTTATCTCGTTCTTTTGTTTGGAACATATTTCTCTGTTTTAGATGAAGAAACCACCTCTCCTAGTCTTGAAGGAGTGGCCTTGTGTAGGAGAAGAAACTTATCATTCAGCTGTGCCCTAGCCCTTGGTTGTCTCCCAAACCTTTGTGATTGTCTGAAAGCTTATTTTATTTTTAGTAGCTCCCAGTTTTTGAGGTTGTGCCTAGACTTTCCAGTGTTCCACAGTGGGGTATCTTGGTCAGCATCTAGATTTAGGCTGATTGGAAGCCAGACACTCAGTCAGCAGCTGTTAAAGTATGCAAAAGTATACTGTCCTGTGGGACCATAAGCATAAGCCCTGATGGCCAACCAGGCAGGTCATCTGGAGTTGTCCCCTGGACAAGAGTCATAAAAGTTGGGGCTCCAGATGAATGTATAAGTTTATTTCTGGGAGATACCGGGGCACTGTAGTGAGGCAGAGGGAGAGCACAAAGATGACATCCCCAGACTATTTTCCTGAGAGCCCCTTCGCAGACCTCTAGATGTGTGCCAAACCTGAATCCTGTCCCTCAGGCTGAAGCTCCAGAACAAGCAGATAGGCCTCTTTCACAAAAAGACTGGAGGTGTGTTTCAGTCTGCTGTCGGTTTTGTGCCTGGGGGTGATAGCCTGCCAAGGACTGTCTTTTCTATTGTTACAGTCCCATGGGACCCAGGAATCCCTGGACACAAGAGCCAGGCATTCAAGGGGCATCCCATGGGCAGCAGCTGCAAAAACTGGGGCACCAGCTATAAATACTGAGGCACAAGATGTGAAAGAGCTTCCCTCCAAGAGATGCTGGTACTTTGGAGTGCAGCAGAGGGAGAGTACAAAGGTAGCGCCTACCTTCTGAGGTCTCTGGAAAGGTTTACAGTCAGCCTTTATATGTGTATTTAATTAGAGGCTTGCCCCTCGGGCTGCAGCTATGGTGATTAGCTAATAGGCCTCCTTCACAGAAAAACTGAGCTCCTGTGACTGTTGCTTCTTGCTGAGCCCTGATGATGGTAGCTATTTAAGAACTCTTTCTCTGTTGGTTACAGTCTTATGGGACCTGTGACCGTAAGCCCTGCTGGGCACCAGAGCAAAGCGATATAGAGGTGACCTCTGGAAGCAGCTACAAAAATCAGGATGTCAGACGAAGGTATAAATTTCTTTGGGAGATACGAGGGAGCTGGAGTGAGGTAGAGAAAGAGTGCAAAGATTGAATCCACCAGCCTCTGTTCCTTGAGAACAGGTCTGGAAGCCTCTGGAAGTGTGCCAGACCAGGGAGGCCTGCCCCTCAGGCAAAGCTGCTGGACAAGCAAATAGGCCTCTTTCTCAGAAAGACTGGGGGTGTGTTTTAGTCTGCTGTCTGTTCAGTGCCCTGGGGCTGTAGTCTGCTAAGAACTCTCTCTCCCATTGTTACAGTCCCACGGGACCCATGAATGCAAGCCCACCTGGCCTCCAGAGTCATTCTTTGGGAGGAATATTCTTTCTGTGCCATTTTATCACCAATATTTGGATCTTTTAGGGGTTCATGGCTATCTTCCACTCTAACTTCACTTAGAAATAAAGCTATAGTAAGCTTTTAAAATATTACTTAAATTTATATTGAAATATAAAGGTCTTTCGATAGCTAAACAATTTTGAAAAAGGAAAATAGAGTAAGAGGAGTTATACTAACTGATTTGAAGACAGTGTGATGTAGGGATAGACACTAAAGACCAGTGGAACATAGTGGAATCCATGCATATATGATTAAGTAATTTTTAGAGTACAGCACCTAAATAATTCAATGAGGGAAATGATAGTGTTTTCAACTATTAGTGCTGGATGTTTTAACATGCATATGGGGAAAAATAATCTGGATCATAACTCATGCCATATATTTAAAAAACTCAAATTGGAATTTAGACTTATACTGGAAGTTAAATATATATACAATTCCTAGTAGAAAATGTATGATAATCTATGTGACCATGGGTTAAACAAAGATTTCTTATAACACACAAAAAAAGCACACAATATAAAATAAATAAATAAATGGGAAAACATAAAACTTAAAAAAAAATGCTTTATAAAAGACACTATCCAGAAAATAGAGCTATATGCCTTAGCTTTGGAGGAAATATTTACAAAATATATGTCTGGTATAAAATTTGTTTTTAGAATATATGAATAATTCCTACAAATCAGTAAAGAGAAGAACAACCAGATAAAATTATAGACAAAAGATTTGAGCACATAATTCGCAAAAGAAGATATATGAATGAATAGTAAACACATGAAAAGATGCTCAACATTATTAGTAACTAGGGAAATGTAAATCCAAACATGTTAAGATACCATTACACTCCTCTTAGGATAGCTAAAATAAAAAAACAAAAAAATGCTGATAATAGCAAGTTTTTGGCAAGTATGCAGAACGTTTGGAAGTGTGATACACTGCTAAGGAGAATGCAAAATAGTTTAGACACTGGTAAACAGCTTGGTAGTTTTTTAACCAAGTTAAATACACACTTACCAAATGACTCAACTATCCTAGTCCTAGGTATTTACCCAAAATAAATGAAAACATACATTTTTTTTTTTTTTTTTGCAGTACTCGGTCCTCTCACTGTTGTGGCCTCTCCCCTTGCGGAGCACAGGCTCCGGACGCGCAGGCTCAGCGGCCATGGCTCACGGGCCCAGCCGCTCTGCGGCATGTGGGATCTTCCCAGACCGGGGCACGAACCCGTGTCCCCTGCATCGGCAGGCGGACTCTCAACCACTGCGCCACCAGGGAAGCCCCATACATATTTTTTAACAAATTTTTATTATATTTGAATGTTTACTGCAGCTTTTTTCATGGTAACCCAAACCCCAAAACAACTCAAATGTCTATCAACTGGTTAATGGATAAACAAATTGTGGTATATCCATATCATGGACAATTATTCGGCAGTAACAATAAAACTATTGATACACATGACAACATGTATTAATCTCAAAAGCATTATGCTGAGTGAAAGAAGCTACACATGAAAGATTACATGCTGTATTATTTTATTCATATTAAATTCTAGAAAAGGCAAACTTACAGAGACAAAAAATATATTGGTGGGTGCCAGGAGCTAGTTGTAGGAGAAGGGATTTATTGCAAGTGGGCAAGAGAGAACTCTTTGGGATGAGGGAAGTATTCTATATCTTGATTGTGTTGATGTTATAGAACTTTGTACATTAGTTAACTTAAAGTTAGTGAATTTTAACAGGTTATTTTTACTTCAGGTATGTTGATTCTTAAAACGGCACTTTAACAATTGGATAAATATTGGAACAACATGACCATTGGTCCTGTCTCCTACCTCATACAGACATTAATTTCATATGGGCCATAGTATTTAACATAAAGAGTAAGATTATAAAACTTATAGAAGAACAAATAGAAAAAGCTCTTTGTGCCTTTGGATAGTAAAGATCTTAGGAATATAAAATACACTAAATGTAAAAGAAAACAATGTATAATTTGAGTTCACTAATATTAAAAACTTCTCACTAAAAAAACACTTCTATTAAACTGAATAGGCAAGCCACAAACTGAAGGAGATATATCTAGTAAAGGACTTGTATCAATATATAAGGAACGCCTATGAAAATTAATAATGAAAACACAAATAACTCAGTTAAAATAGTCAATGTATTTGATCAGACTCTTCATAAAAGATGATTTGCCAAAGGACAATAGCACATGACAAAGTTCTCAGCATTACTAATTATCAGGGAAATGCAAGTTAAAACCACAATTTGATACCACTTCAAACCTTGTAAAATGTCTAAAGTACAAAAACAAAAAACCAAAAAACCCCAAAAACTGATACTTCCAAATGCTGGTGAGAATTTGCAGCTACTGGAATTCTCATATATTGCTGGTTGTCATGTGAAATATTAAAATCATGGTGGAAAACTGCTTAGTAGTTTCTTTTTAAATTTAAGCATACTCTATGATTATATTCGGAAATTTCACACTTAGGTAATTCCTGAGAGAAATAAATATATGTGAACAAACAAAAACCTGTGCAAAACATTTTTAGCAGTTATATTCATAATATACTCCCGTTATATTCATAATACTCCCATAATACTCCCCAATACTCCTGTCAGTAGGAGTGTTATATTCATAATACTCCTACTGATAGACAACTCAATTGTCTATCAGTAGGAGAAAAGATAAACAAATTTTGATATATTTATAAAGTGGAGTACTTCTCAGCAATATACATTAAAAAAAAGAATGAACTGATGGTAGATGTGACAAAACAGATGGAACTCAGTGACATTAAGTTGAATAGAAGAAACTAGACACAAGAGAACAGCCTGTATGATTGCTTATATGATACAGTGATAAAAATGTTTATTTTTAGAAATTTTATTAGTGGCTTAATTTTTTTACTAGAATCTACATTTTTTTACTCAATTCTTTTTTCATTTTTGAATCTATTAACTTTACTAAGATATGATTGTTATTGGTCACTTTTTCCTGGACCATACTGTATATCTATTCATTCTTCTTCAATGTTCTTTTATTTCTCAAAAATTGTCTTAAATTATACCTTTAGATATTTGTCTCATATTAATGCCCCCTTTTTTGGGGGTTCCTTTTTCAGAGATGCTAATTATGTGTTTCTTCTTTCCTTTATTTGTCATTATTTCTCTAATTCCTTTAAACTCCTTGCTTATTTCCAACTTACTTAGCCTACTTTAAGTGAGTCTGTTACCTAATATGTTTCTAACATTGCCAGTTCGGCTTTTTGCAGCTTCCAATCTGGCCTTTATTTTTATGTTGATTTTATTATGCACTTCACTTCTTCATTAAACTTTGCCAATTCATGTATTCATGTTTATCTTCTTTTGTTGTTTTACAGGTCATTCACTTGACAGATATTTATGGAATGTCTTCTACCATGTATTAGACACTTCTCTCAATTGTTGCATCTCTTCTATGTGATCTTATTTTATAGAAGTGATCTCTCTCTCTCTTGCTCTCTTTCAAGCACATGCTCTTTCTTTACACGCACATACAGACACAATTTAATAGCAATGTGCTTAATTAAAATTTTTATTTAGTCTCATGATAGTATTTTTCTAGTGGTATTCTTTCATTTACTTACCTCTTTATTCTTTTATTCATTCATTGGTTTGCTCCTTCATTCATTCATTTGCTTGCATAGATCTGTGTTCTTTCCTTTTTGATTCTCATTTATCTTTGAGTAAAATGAGTTCTTCTTGGCCAGTCATTTGTTGGAGGTTTATATGAGGGTGGAGTCAGTACTTCGTTCTAGGAATAAAGAAATCCTCCTTTTGTCATAGGGTTGAGTGTATGCCAGATTTATTTTAGACTTTTTTCTTCTCAGCTAACAGAAATTGGCTCTTCAGTGTTGTTTTTATTTTGAATCCCACGTGCGGGACACTCTAATCTTTTCAGTGCTCTGGGCTTCCAAAGATGTTAATCTCATCCTTTAGACACTCAGATCAAGCTTTTATCCCTCTCACTTTTTGAAGCCTCTTCTTTTCAAAGCTGGTTAATGACCAACTACTTTCTCTGTTTAGTAATTACTTCTCAGTTCTTATCTTGCTTGACCTTTCTGTGTCATAAGACCATGTCCATTGTGCCTCCTCCTTAAAGCTCCTTGGTTTCTGTCACTATTGATCCCTTGTTATCAGTCTTCTTACTATTCTTCTTTCAAAATTCTTCTCTTCAGCTTACTTTCTTCTTGCCATAAGAATACATTTTCTAGAGTGCAGAGCTGAACATTTCAATCCCCTATTTACATTCTTTCAAAACATTTCCCACCTCCATTTAAAGTCTTACCACTTAGCATTACTTTAAAGATTAACATGTTTTGTCTCTTCCACATTTCTTAAGTTTTGTTTTCTATTGCTTTTCATCCTTCAGATCCTATTCTTCAGAGCCATATAAACTGGATATACTTCACCAAACATACCATAATGTTGAACATCTCCGTGATGTGTCTTCCAGTTGGATTATTCTTCCAGCTCTTTTGCTCTGAGGAAATCCATTCATCCTTCAAAACCATGATCCTATAAATCTATAATACTCTTATTTACATTAATCAATCCTTTTCATGTGTTTCTTCTCTACATAATGAATAATAATGCTCATTATCGCCATTCAGCACTGCAGTGTCCTAGACTGTGAACTCTTTGACAGGCAAACTGGGGATCTTCTGCTGGTAGCAGTGCCTGTCAAATAGTAGACCTATGCTATTTATTTTCTTTAAGTAAATGAATAAAGATCTCATAAGATTTAGGCTTGAGACCATTGCCTCATTTCCTGTCTGGCACTTAAAAACATGGCTACTTGATAATGAAACAGGAGAACTCACAGACAGAAATTGTAGACTTTGAAGGTAATTTTCTCTCTATTCAGTATTACTTAATATAGTCCTAGATTTAACATGATTAATGAATGATAATGGTAGTTGTTTTATTATCATCTTGGCAAAGATAAAAAAGAAAATAACAATACTATCACAAATTATTTATAATTCCCTAAGAAGGAAGACCTGTGTAACCTTTGCATTCTGTCATTCTGTGTTAGAAGTTCATATTTTTACAAAAATTTGATCTGTATTTTCATTACACACACACACACACACACACACACACACACACACACATACACACAAAACATGTAAAACAGAGGGAAGGCCAAGAGACTTTTTGTGACCCAGATGATGTTGTTTAGCTTTATGATAGAAGAGAGAAATAGGTACTGCTTCTTATTCATTAAATACTGAGGAATAGTGTTCTATATTACATTCATGGTTGTATAATAATTTTTCAGTATTGTTATTTCCCACAATCATCTATAAATGGACTGTAGTTTAAAGGACTTGGGATTAATGCCATTTCAGACACTATATTATTTCCATATCTTATGATTTGCCCTTTTGTAATGTTTGTAGTATTTACCTTGTCAGATTCATCTTGACTCTCTGCTCAGATCCCTGGAGACTGTCTTTCCCCTGTGAAGCAGTTGTTATATTCTCTTGATAATAAAATTCAGGCATAAATAGCTCTAAAGCACAGTTATATAAGGTCGTGTTATTTCAGTTTTGTTTTTTAAAAGGAAAGAAGTTGAAAGAGGGCATCTTTGTGGTGAGGTGTTAAGAGATAAGACTTAACGGAAATGTTTTGATGGGATTGTGATTCAGCAAGCCACTTAATGAGGACCTATTACATGCAAGACCCTGCTAGGCATTGCTTACTATTTCATTTAATCCTCACAATAACCCTGTGAGATAGGAGGCATTGCGCCTGTTTTTACAAGGAAGAACACAGTCTCAGAGAGGTCACTCAAATTGCTAATATCCCACAGTTAGTATCGAGTTGGAATCTCAACCTAGAATTGTCTGAATCCAGTTTCAGAGAGCTTTCCTTTATACAACTGCTGGCTTGCATTGAATGTCGTTTATATTGGAGAATCTACAAATGCCTATCACTAAAACCAGAAATCTTACTGCTTCTGTCATTCTAAAGCATGCAACATTTTAACCACATTTAATATTTGTTATATGATTGCAGCCATATCAAAAATAGACACAGCAAATTGTTTTTCACCAATAGAAGTACAGGATTAGAAAGATCAATATGACTTAATAAAGATTCCATAGTCACTAATTGGGCTCTTACTGGTAGCTAAAGATCAGTGAGAGGAAGTCTCGTTTTGTTTTGAATGAACTGCTGTCCTTCACCTTCCTGATAAAAGTTTACTTATCCTACAAGAGCATGGTTCAGATGTATCTTTGTGATTCCTTTCCTGGTCCTCCTAGGCAGTCTTATATAACCTTCCTGTATGCTGTTGCCACCCCTATAGTTACATCAATTGTCCATTTCCACTCTGCTACTCTACTTAGACTGTACAATCCTTGAAGACAGGGTTCATGCCTTTTCATCTATGTATTTTCAGGGCCTATACAGTACATGGCCCTCAGTAGTACTCAGTGAATGATTTTCAGATAAATGAATGAATAAAAGAGTACCTGAGTACATGCATATATGAATTCATAAATGAATTGCTTTGTGCTGAAGTCTCTTGTGTGTGTGCTTTAGCATGCTCTTTAATGTATAAAGTTTTGCTAAAACAAAAACAAACAAAAACAGACACAACCCTTTAATTTAGAGGTAGCAAATGTAAGCACTGAAGTAGAACCAAATCCAGGTTACTGGAAGTTTTGTCCTCCTTGTGCCGTCATTAGGTGAATGACAAATCAGCTTTTATAGGGTCTATATTTCATCTGTAAAATGAGGGAATCCCATATGGCAAATGTTACAGAGATGGCACTCGAATAAATAAACTTTGAAAAACACTGCTCTAAGGAACTAATGGGGGAGGGGTGTTATAGGCAGTTCTGGTTTTCAGACTTTTCTAACTGGCAGAACTTCTTGTCAAATAAAATCTTCCATAGAGCCCCAGAATATAAAATAGGTAAAAATTGAGATTTTGTGGCTGCCAAGCATCTTTGTCTTCTAATACCTGCTCAGTCTGTTCACTCATCACTTCTATATCAGATGTATTAGGTACTTGTCAAATTCATGAGTGAGTCCATTCTTAGGGTGAGGTCTAATTTTGCATCTTTAAAAATAAACAAAGAAATTATAGTTTCTGAATATGAAGATATTTAAAGACCAATAAAAGTATTTCCATATATTCCTTTATGCTCTATCAAAATAATGTTGCACAACATTCTGGTATTGCCATATTAGTTTCAGCCTTCTGTTTTTGAGAGATTTCCTCTTTTTTTCATATGTTCACCTCAATCTGGACCCCCAAACTTTTAGTAGGGCTGGGATAGACTGTTTGGCCCAAAACTGGGTGTCTGCTTCTAAATAGGTGGTAGTCATTGCCAGAATTAATATCCCATTAATTCAGTTAAGCCAGTAAATGGCACACCATCAATTCATTTGAGGTCCTCAGAAGATTCCTCACATTTTTTGCATCTTTCTCATAGGAAGTCTGTAATGATGTAGTATTTATATTTCTGAGAAAGGAGCACACAGAAATTGTGTGTGCTTGCTTGCTTAAAATAATAATGAAGTGTTATTTCAGTCTTCTTCCCAAGAAAAGAAGACTTTTACACTGATGATGAGCATTTGGGGTTTTTGAGCCTAAGAAGAAGACTTTGACCAAAATCTTATCTATCTCCCACATGTTCCATGAAACATGTTTGAAAAGCATTATACTGGTGGACAATTTTAAAAAGCCTAAAGACATAGCACTTGTGAATGAACATTAAGAGTCTTCTGCATGAACTTAACATTATTTTGGGTATTGAAGCAGAGACCTAATTTAGAAGAAGAAAATACTTGTGAATTCTTGCTCAAGCATAGGAGAAAGCAGAGGCAAATTATTATACCATTTTAGCTGTTTTAGATCTACAGTTGTTTCATAGTCCAGGTTTTTCAATTTGATGTAAATTTGTATGAGATTACATAATGGAGTAGCTTTTCATAGGCTCCATATGTTCTGCAAACTACAATGCAAAATTACGCATTCTTACAAATAAATATATAATTATGATGAATAGTATGAATAAGAAAAAAGTAATGATGTGATAAGTCCCCGTGACACGTAGGGGAAGTCAGTAAAGTATTTTTTGAAGAAATGACCTGTAAGCTGAAGGCTGAGGAATGAGTTCACCAGGCAATATGGAGAGATTCACCAGGCAAAATGGAGAGATTATTACAGCGTAGAAACAGTCCTGCGGCAAGGAAGCCATGTTGGGTAAACCCTAAATGCAGTTTGGTTAAAGATAAATGAGTTAAAGCGGACAGTGATGTGGAGTAAGGTGGGGAAGCGATTAGACGCCAACACAGGAAGTTGAGGCTGAAAAGGCAAGCTGGGACAGAATCTGTAGGGACTGGTATGTCACATGAAGGGTTTTGGCTTATCCTAAATGTAACAGGAAGCCATGAGGGATGTACAGCAGGGAAGTATATAAGGAACTTTGCATTTTCAAAAGATCATTCTGGAGAATAGATAGAGGGGGAGCAGAGGGCTTCTTTCTTTGTCCCTTAGTTACAGTACCTGCAAAAGGACTGGAACCTCTTCTGTGAAGCTTTCCTTGATGATTTTTACCCATAGAGGTGGCCTTCACTAATTTGTTCACCTAATGAACCCATTGTTGTTCCTGTCACAGCACTTATCACTCTGCTCTGTGAGCCTGATGTGTGCCAAGGAGGCATAAGTATTGCAGAATGAAAAACTGTTGATTCATCTCTCTGAAGACTAGACAGTGGACATTTTAAGGTTGAGGATTATGTCATATTCATCTTGTATTACTCACAGCATCTAGCAAGTCTCTGTCACACACTGGGTTCTCAATGGATTTTGTTGCTGCTCTTGGGAAACTGAAGAAAAAGAAGTGTCATTATTTATTTTGGGTGGAAATGGGAATTTTGGATCATAGATGCAATTTAATTTGTTATACTATCATTGAAATTTGGTAACATTAATTGGGGTCTTAGAGCAGCTATAATAGGTTTGTGAAAGTTACTAAGTAGCTATGAAGGTAGAATTAAAATATTTCAATTTGAGCCTGAGCACATACCCCACAAATACTTAAGGGAACTGAAGATCCTTCATCCATACTGGCCCTTTACATTTGTTTGTAGACCTTCTATGGTTCACTTCAGGAGGTAGTAAAAATTCCTCATGCTTCCTAAATCTTCCTGATCACATCATCACTTTGGTACAATGATAACTCTGAGATGGAAACCCTCAGATGTTGAGAGAGCTTACAATATCAAATTGTTCATTGATCTGAATATATGGCTTGAATATGTCATTTGAACATAGGGCTTCTTTGTTCTTTCCCTCTTAGTTAAGAGGCTGAAAAAACAAAGCAGTTTATATAATGTCTTACGGCACTTTAAACTATAAAAAATTAATCAGTGTACCAGTTACTTTTTTTAGAGTAGGAAAAATAATTCAACACTTAAAAAAATTTCCATTTAGACTGTTTTTATTGGAGAGAAACTCATTAATAAACCCATTGAGGCATTACAGTATTTATACAAGTAGAAACATGGGAATAGTTTGTCACTTTCTCTCTGTTCTGTTGTTGTCAGGAATTGACATTCATCCAAACAAATTGTACAGTAAGAATTATTTCTTTCTTGTCAACATGTGTATTGATTTCAAGTTTGTGTTCTATTAGTAAGTTATAAGGAACACATTTTATAGTAGAAATTGGTTTTAAGTGGTTGTTTAGGAGACATGTTTTACTCAGAGCAGAATTTAGCCTAGCTACTCTGCAGTCTGACAACTATTAAAAGAATGCCATTATTTCTTTGTTACTTATAATTCTCTCAGGCTAAGCTAATGGTTTAAGTTCATATTAATTTTTAATACTTCTCAGTTCTTATCTCAAAAGCCCTTGATGCTTATTGCCTAATTAAACAAACATTTTTCTCTCCCAGAAATGCCATATCTAAATGTTGGGTGCTTATAGTCTTAAGAAATTTTACATAAAACATGTCTTTTTGTATTACATACACTTTTTTTTTTTATCACTTGTTTTTTTGCTCTTCATTATTTGCATCCCATTACAAGAGTTTTTGGGAGGAAGCACATTTGTCTCTCCTTTTTATCTCTGCAACAGTCAAATCCAAAATCAGCTCTAACTGGGCACAGTAGCCCTGAGTTTCTGAAAGTGTGATGAGACCAGTAGATATAAACTCCAGGGAGGACTTTATATTTTCTGTATTGACTTCTGGACATGTTTATCCATTTGCTGAGTCTAGAGAGTTGGTTTTATGGTTTGTGTTTACTTATGCTAGTTTCCTGGAATTTCATTAGATTCATAAAGTTTGTGGATAATTATACCACAACCCTTTTACAAGACCCAGAGCGAGGTTGATAGCTCTGCTAGGCAGCTGTGGGGCTGTGAATGCGGATAGCACGTCACACTCCTCTTTGGCCAGCATTTCTTCCTTCCAGTCATACTACATTAGATCCTAGCCCCGAACAGAAAACCCTTATCTTCTTGAACTAGACTTTATGCTATTTATTTTAAAAGGTTAATATCCACTGGTCTAGTAAAGAGGTTCTTAGACATTTGTACTTTATGAATCAGTGAAATTTCCAGAGAACTAGAGGAATGACATAGAAATTGCCGATGTCTAATTTTCTCAATTGAGGCCATTAAGAAACGGAAGAAAGAACTGCTCATGCCGCATTACATTATCATCATCATCTCAAAAATGGACATTTTCACATCTGAAAGAATGATGAGTAGGACTTTTCCTGTTTAAAAAAATGGGGACTGTAACCCTAAACAGAGGACCAAGAGCCATCCAAATATCCCACATTCTCGAAGGAGAGCTGTATATAAAAGTGCTCGGGCAGCTCCCTCTGAGAGGGAGCCAGGTGGGTTCTGACACCAGTCATCACCCCAGCCACCTTCCAGCCCTCATATAAACTGACTCTGGGTGGGGGTAGGATGGTATGTGAAGAGGTGTTGGGGAGGTGAATTGTTGGCCTACTGAAGATGAAGAACCACTTCTAGAGATTGGGGGTGCCGTCAATAAAAAGAAGGTTAGATCCTATGTACTTTAGGGAAACAAAAGGGATGTAATATAATAAATTGATTACATAAATATGAATAATGAAAGTGAAAACAGGCCAGCCAGGTAACACAGAGATTAGTGAAGCAGCTACCACTCCTAGTGCTGAGGGAGAAAGGGAAGGTAGTACTATGAGAGTCTAGCAGTGGAAAGGAGGGGTCACCACCTTAGGAGCTGGAACCACCAAGGGGTGGCTCTGAAGCTAGTGAGCAGACATCTGATGGGGTATTTTATGGCTGCTTCTGGGTCTGCCTGGAGGGAGGGCCAGTGTTGTTTATGCTCCTGATAAAAGGAAGAGTCCCTTCTCTCCAACTCTCTTCTTCCACTTTCCTCCTCACGATTCCTGTTGTCAGCACCTAAAGGAAGCCAGCTGGGAAGAGAATTTGTGAAATACGGTTTGCAGTGTCTCAACCCCAGCGTCACAGAGCAGAGTAACTGAATGGTTGGCTTTGGTCTGAAAGACAATGATAAAACAACTGACACAGTGTCTCATTTCTCCATTGATCATTTATGCAGAAGAATTTCTGATTGGTTCTTTATGTCCCCTTGAGCAAGGGAAAGGGGAAATGGAGAGAGAAGAGATGGCAGCAAAGAAGCTTAACCTTTGCTACTTGGGGTAACAAGGATGCTTGAGCTTATTCCGGATAAGTACATTGTGGATTGAGCCATCTTGTCATTACTTTAATCAGAACAGACTTGCTCAAGGGAACCTTACCAACAAGTTTCAGTGTGTACCAGTGGAGATGGGAGCTGAGGAGATGAGAAAAGTTATTTTTTTTCCCCAGTGAAAGCTCCTACTTACCCCTAAGAAGAGAGCCAGCATTTGGACACCTGCCTTAGAGAGGGCATCAATATACAGTCTCTTTTTGTCAGAGAAGCAATGACATTTAACAGAGGACTGCAATTAAATGCCCAGTGACATAAGAAGACTTTCCTTTTCATTAACTCTTCCACTCTGCTGCAGTGTGGAAACAGCTAGAACCTAAAGAAAAGAGGAGGGAGGAGGAATAAAAGAGTAGACTATTCCTTCTGGCCATTCCAAGTCCTACACACCGGCCACCAAGTGGCCCCACAGATCCTGGCCACTGAGCAGAGAAAAGGGAAGGAGATAGGATTTAAAGCAGTTATAAGTTATGGACTCAATTTGAGCTGCTGTTAAGGAAGAGGAAAGAGATTTAACATTGCAGATGGAAAACAGTTATTAGAGAAAACTTAAAACATGTGCAGAATGTTCAATAAATCAGTTATACGAAAAACAAAATGAAACTTTTTTGAACATCATCTCAGAATAAAGGGCGATCTTTAAACTGGAAAAAACAACTTTCTTAAAAACTCAGAGTATTACCCTTATTTTTTTTTTTATCTCTTCAGGGTTTGGTCATTTCATCATGGTTTATATCCATAATGTAGGATTTTAGAATGATTATCATTATTCATTGAACTTTCTGTCAATCAGGGATTACTAGTACTGATAACTGAAACCTGCCGAAGGAGAAATTTACACTATAGCTATAGCAGTCAGTCAGGGTCTTTTTCCTCATTTTAGCTTTTATATCTCTGTGGAGAAAGAGGGAAATACATAATTATACGAAGAATACTGTAGTCTTAGAAAATAACAGAATGTTGTGAAAGATTAATATAAGTTTAAAAGCATCTTTTAAGTGGTGAAAGATAAAACCACAGGAAAACTATTCATATATGCCAGAAATGGAATTTATAGTCATCATACTTACTCATAACTTTGAAATTCTTAGAAACACTTTGTTTTAATGAACCAAATGGCATTCTACATATTGAGAAGCAAATTTTGCTCATGGAAGAATAATCTCAAATTAAGAGAGCCTGACTTCTTCTCTTGTTTACATTTGCCTTAAATTTGAGGCGCTTAAAAACGTCAGTATCGGGCTTCCCTGGTGGCGCAGTGGTTGAGAGTCCGCCTGCCGATGCGGGGACACGGGTTCATGCCCCAGTCCGGGAAGATCCCACATGCTGCGGAGCAGCTGCGCCTGTGAGCCATGGCCGTTGAGCCTGCGCGTCCGGAGCCTGTTGCTCCGCAACGGGAGAGGCCACAACAGTGAGAGGCCCGCATACCGCAAAAAAAAAAAAAAAAAAGTCAGTATCTTTTAAAAATTACTGCTTTTTGTCCTTACATGATTAGGGAGCATGATTCCAGAAAACCGATCAACTTAACTTGTATCCCAGTATCAGAAAAATAAATAAAAATCACTTAGTTCACTTCTACCTTGAAAAGATGTGAATAAGACCCAATCAGCTGCATAGTGATTGGTTAAGAGACTTGGCCTTAGAAATAAAGTTCTAGTCTGAACCAGCAGAGTGTGTGACTTTGTGCATATTTTATTACTGTTCCGAGACTCGATTCCCTCACCTGTTGTGATAATTGTGCCCACTTTATTTGGTTGGCTGCTCTAATGAAACATAATTGAACTCTTATATGTATATTACAAACTGGTACAAGATAATTTTTCCATCCATGTTAGCCTAAACGAAAGGCAACTGACACTAGCAATCAGCAATAACATGGCATAGATAATCTCTATTCTTCTATTTCATAATATTATAACACAATATATTATAATGTTAAATTATATTGTATACTATTATATAACAATAGTATAATACAATAATATAACAATGTAATATTAAACATGTTATAACATTTCTCTGAACTCCCAAACAGAATCACCATTGCCACCCACGAGTGATGACATAAAACTATTTCTGCCTCACAAAAGCAATTTGAGATAATGCCTGCTGACCTTCTTTTCTAAAAGCCATAAAACCATTCTAGAACTCCAACTAGATTTTACTTATTCATTCTCTAACAGTTATTTATTGAGACCCTGCTTTGTGTCAGTCACTGTACGAGGCACTGAGGGAGGATATTTTAAAATTGCCCTCTGGTTTTGTAAAGTTTTTGGAGCAAATCTGTTATCAGTCAGGGTCACAGCAGGAAACAGATTGCACTCCCACAGGGAGTGAAAGAGAATTTAATGTAGGTACTATTTACAAAAGGTGTGGACAGGGTTGAGGATAACCACAAAGGCATCATGCAGCACCATGAGGCTAGCAACAGTGGAAAGTTGCTACCAGCCTTATGTCTGAAGGGTCAAGTGGAGACAATAGTTAATGGAACCCAGGGAAACCTATCTCCTTAGAGAGGGGTGACTGCAGGAGCTGTGATCTAGAGTAGAGGGCTTTTGCCACTATTACACTCTAGCCAGCAGAGAGGAACCTTTCTTTCCTCCTGTCTTCCTGCTGCACTTCCCAGGAGCCAGAGGGCTAGAGAGCCTATGGACTCAGTCTGTGAGGACCAGCCTCCTAGGGCACAGCCAGGATGGAGAAGGTGTTGGAGTGGATCTTGAGGGGGCAAACGTAAACTATCTAGAAAACAATCTCTCCTCTCTTTTATTTGGTTTTATTGGTTTGGCCAAAAAGTTCGTTCGGGTTTTTCATACCATCTTACGGAAAATCCGAACGCACTTTTTTGCCAACCCAATATATAATGGATGCTGGGTTTTATTTCTGAATGTAAAAATAATATATTTTATTTTCTTTTTATTTTTTTTGGCGGTACGTGGGCCTGTCACTGTTGTGGCCTCTCCCATTGCGGAGCACAGGCTCCGGACGCGCAGGCTCAGTGGCCATGGCTCACGGGCCTAGCCGCTCAGCGGCATGTGGAATCTTCCCGGACCGGGGCACGAACCCGTGTCCTCTGCATCGGCAGGCGGACTCTCAACCACTGCGCCACCAGGGAAGCCCAAAGTAATATATTTTAAATGTAGAACATTTGGAAAACTTCCTTGTAACTTGAGATCTTGCTTTTTCCTAGCCAGGACGTGCTCCCAGTTGGAGGCACATGAATTTATCCAGTCATCTCTCACACTCAAAGTGTTTTAAAATATAAGTTTATTTTCATGGCTAAGACCTCACAAAAATACTGTTGCATGCCCCAAATCTACTGATGTTACCCTGGAACATGTCTTTCTGCCTGCCATAAATTTCCTTAGCATGGCATCTTCCTGCATGTGTCACACCCTTAGCACATTAAATTCTTTCCCATATTTTTGCACACCATATACTTTTCTATTATCTCCACTAAACAAATTCTACTTATTATTTAAGGCTAAAAAGAAACGTCATTTCCTTCCCAAAGTCTTCCCTGAAACCTAAGCATTTTAACATTTAATTATATTCTTTGATTCACTCATTTTACAAACATATTTGAGAACCTACTCTGTACCAAGTGCACATTTAATATATGTAAGTCTTCCCTGCCAGACTAGACCTAAAATTCTTGAGGGCTGGGTTTGCATTGAGCTTCATCTGGATCCTAGGATGCCTTGTTCACGTCTAAGAAGCTATAGCTAAGGTCTTACTCTTCATTTCTGCTCGGGAAACTTGATCCTTGTTTCTCCCTGCTGAGGACAGCCTAGAGATTTCTACTCCAGTTGTGTTGTTTTATCCTATTTTTAAGTGCATTTCCTGCCAAGCAAAATGGATCATTTTCTTGGCTCAGAAAAGAATACACCACAAAAATTTGGAAAATATGAAAAAGAAAGAAAAACCTCCAATAACTCTTATATAATGTTCACTGTTTTAATTTTACACAGCTTCTTTAGTAATTTTCTATGCTCATATTTTTACAGAATTATACTGATTGGGGATAGCTAATCCTATATCCTGCATTTGAAACTTACATCTTTTAATCTTGCTTTTTCTTTGCTTAGGAGTATAAACATTTATTTTCAGGTTTGGCCTTAGAGAGGCACGCAAGACTGAACATAACAGATAAAATGCCTGTTATTTGTTGACTTTTGTTAAGTTTCAAGCAGCCTTTGAGTAAAAAGCTCTAAAATTCTGCCTATTCCTCTTTGGTCAGTGTTAGAGGAGTTCAGTAATTGTAATCATTCCTTGGTGTATGCTGAGGAAATTCTTTTCCTTGGCATATTGAATTGAACACCTGAAAGGCCTGTGGGGTTCTCTCCCTAGAAGACTTATAAAGGCAAAGTTTCTCCCTCCCCCCACTCTCTTATCCACTCTGTCAGTTTCACTGCCAACTCCTGCATAATGTCATCAAATTATGTGTTAGAAATTCAACCCTGGTTTCCTGGGTGATGGGACAATGCCACTACTTAGTATTCCTAGTCACATAGCTACAATTCCATCACGCTCTTAATCTATATATATCTTCGTGTTCGAGAAGCAGACTTTTCAAATCAGGCCTGTATTAAGAATTTTAAATGTACAGAGTGAGAAAACATAGGAGCTTCTTGAGCTCAGCATCGAGGCAGGCCATTTTTGATGTTAAGATCTTGAGACTCCGCCATGCGGACCAACGCTTCTTGGATTCAATGGTTTCTATACTGTACCTTTTCCAGTTCAGTTCTGCAAACTCAGAATTCTTCATATTCTCTTTTAGACTACTGCATGTCTGAACTTTAAACTTGGGCCTGTTTCAATAGCCTGAGTTTTCATAAACCAGTGACTCTTTTTCCTCTGGAGCTGGCACAAGTGGGGTGCATCCTTAAATTTTGGTAACGTTTTTGAGGTTCTTTGTTGCTGTAGTGGCTTCCAGTGATCTACACAAAACAAATGTCATGAACTGCAGTGTCTCTGCTTCAGAATGGCCAAGTTTGTGTGATTTAAACCAGGGAATACTAGCTCTTTCTAACTATTGGTTGCTAAAATTCTCTGTGATGAATACTTGCCTATGCACTTATACGTGTAAGAGGTTTAAACTGATGGTACCATTGAAATTAAGATTTTTTTTTGGTCATGCATATTTTTGTATTGGTTTTCTTTCTTCTCCTGTTTTCCTTGACAATAGTATCAATGGATCATATTCATTAAATTCTAAACCTGCCATGTTTTAGCTCTGTTACCTTGGCCCAATTATTTTTCTGATCCTCTGTTCTCTCATTAGAAAAAAATAGATGAAAATAATCTCACAGATTGTTATGGGGATCAAATGAAATATCATATGGGCAAGTACTTTGTAAGTTTAAAGCCTTTCACTAATACATATTATTTCTGTATTCTTAAGGATCATTGATTATTTGGGAGCCTAACTGTTATCCTCTATTCTTTTTCTCTCCTCTCAAATACCTTTGCACTGATGTCTTGGATTTTTGCGTTTTGTGAACCTCTTTCCTCACGTGTTAGATTTAATTGGCTTGGTAAATTGTGATATTTACTTATACACGTGCCTTGTGTACATTCAAATATTAGTGTGGAGAATACAACTAAGCTACTTACTTGTATTTAAGGATACCGAACTGTTCTTTTTTGTGTGTGTCTTGTTTTCCCCTGCAGGTCTTAAAAATTGTCAGCAAAGCTGCACTGAATAACAGACGCCCTAAAAGGGGCTGCTGTTCCCCTTTATAATGAAGAAAAGCAGGAGTGTGATGACAGTGACGGCCGACGATGTAAGTTCCAAACATCAGAGTTGCCGATTCCACCCACTCTTTGCTCAATAAAGAAGTCACTCCATAATTCTGTTCCAAGGGCAGGCAAGATTGTCTAATAGTACCACTCTGCCTCTAGGTGCTTCTGTGACCTGGACGTTGCCAGCCCTTGGACCCAACACTCTGCATGCTAGGCAGCAGGTACACTGCCCTCTCTGCAGCTTGGAGATGGGCTCAGTTTGAGCTTTGTGATTTTCATTTACAAAACCACCAATCTGTGGAAATTTTTCTTTTCACCCTGTTTTCATTTCTTTTTCTTTCTTTTTTTTTTCCGCTACGCAGGCCTCTCACTGTTGTGGCCTCTCCCGTTGCGGAGCACAGGCTCCGGACGTGCAGGCTCAGTGGCCATGGCTCATGGGCCCAGCCGCTCCACGGCATGCGGGATCTTCCCGGACTGGGGCACGAACCCGTGTCCCCTGCATCGGCAGGCGGACTCTCAACCACTGCGCCACCAGGGAAGCCCCTGTTTGCATTTCTTGATGACTTTCTTGCACCCTTTTATCCAAGTTCAGCTGATCCTTGAGTCATCTCCTATGGTGGGGTCTTTGACAGCTGTTTGAAACCCATCCTCTAGGACTTGGCTCAAGTGTGGGCCTCAGACCAGCAGCACTAGCGTCACCTGTGTATTTATTAGAAATGCAGAATTTCAGAACCATCCCTCAGACCTAAAGTTCAGAATTTATTCCCAAGGTGATTACATATGTACATTATGTACATAGGTAAATTTCCATTATCTTCACTAAACAAATTCTACTTATTATTTAAGGCTAAAAAGAAACCGCATTTCCTTCCCAAAGCTTTCCTTGAAACCTAAGGATTTTAACATTTAATTATATTCTTTGATTTACTCATTTTACAAATATTTTTGAGGACCTACTATGTACCAAGTGCATTTTTAATATACGTAAGTCCCAGGCTGACTACATATGTACATTATATTTGAGAAACTCTGCTCTGGGTCATTTGAAGAAGTCTGTAGACTCATCATTTTTAATAGCTTTGCCTCTTGGTCAGCTGATATTATCTTTTTTGCTTTCAATTGACCAGTCCCCCATTAGTGTGTTTTTAATTGTCCAGTGTTTACTCAGCTTCTGTTTGTAATTGAGCCAAAAATTATATGCCACTAATCAGATGTGCAGAAGGAAGGAAGGGAGGGAGGAAGGAAAAAGAAGTCATTTTCCTTGCTGTCTGTAATAGCTCATCTTGTTAAACTTCTATTTCACAGATGGGGGAGGGGCTGGGAGGAACTTGAACTTGGTAATTAATAATGTAAACTGGTATCTTTTGAGTAAATGCCCAGTTTATGAGTATTTCTCCAAGTTCTTACTCCTTCCCTTCCATGTAGGCAAGTGGGAAAACATTGACATTATAGTCACAGGTGTGTGGTATTGTCCTTGTCTTGTATTTCCACTGGTTCTTACTGTTGTCCTATTGAGGAATAGCTCATTTCCCCAGATATTTGGTTGTCAGTGTCTGCCCTTGATCCAGTGTGCTTAGGCACATGGTAGGTATAACAGGTGATGAGTGCTCTCAGCCTGAGCAGGGGACCTTCTCAGCTCGCTGTAAATTTGACATTCTCCCCTGCTGCCTGGGCTCTTCACCTAACCTTTCAGTGGAGCTCTGATTGTTTAAAAGACTCAGCTTTGCTTTCTGTGCAGCCCTTACCTTTGGGCTGCTCACCCCATGAACCCCTGGTCCCTTTACCTTATGCTGCAGAAAACCCCTTGAAGAGCAAGCTGAGGCTAATTCTCAGTTTCCTTCTCTGTCCCTATCTGGGTTTGTAAGAACTTCTAGGACCCGCAAATGCAGAGTGAGACTTAGTTGTGCCATGAGGCTCTTGCCCACCAAAGCACACTCCTTTGCCATTGCCTTTTCTACTCTTTTGTGTTGAGACACTTGGTTAGTGATCTAGTCTCATCGCCTGTGCCATATTTCCTTTTCTTCTTTCCCCCTTCCCTGCTCCTTGACCACAAGGGAACTGCCCTTAAGTCATATTCTAAGTCCTCAGTACCAGTGGTAAAAAGCTGTGTTCAGACCTTCATGCTCTGGTTAGGATATCTAAGGGGAAACTTCTGGAATTTGGAAATTCTGTTTCTCTTAAAAAAAAAAAAGCTTGGGGTTGTCCCATAATACTATTTGTATACTGTGTGCTCCAGATTCTATTTCTTTGGAAGAATAAAACTAAGCAATGCATCCTGTCTATAAAGGATGATCAATGATTTTTTTCCTTTTCATTCTATCATTGCAGTAATAATCCTAATCCTCTCTAAGGTAATGGTTACCACAATCAAAAGACAGGGAAGGTTGCATAGAAGAATGTACAAAAAAGAAAAGCACATTTGAAGAATACTAACCCCACCTAGACTGGTGGGGTTAGTATTATTACCTAGATTTGCACTGTCCGACATGGTAGCCACTAGCCACACGTGACTATTAAGCACTAGTACGAATGGGGAGGTGCTGTAAATGTGAAATACATCTTGGATTTTGATTACATAATAGTAGAAATAGAAAAGAATATAAAATATGTTATTAATAATTTTTGATATAGATTACATGTTGAAATGACAATATTTTGGATATACTAAGCTAAGTAAAATATACTATTAAAAGTAATTTCACCTGTTTCCTTTTTTTTTACTTTTTTAATGTGACTACTAGAATATTTAAAATTATACATTTGGCTCCCATTTGTGGCTTATACTTTATTTCTTGTGGACAGTCATAACCTAAAACTTTTCACCATGCACCTCAACCTTTCCAGTATACTACAGAAGATCATATCAAATGTTACACACAGTATCTCTTCCCTTACAACAAAAGCAAATTGGCAGATATTATATTTTTTTATACCACACTCTGAAGAAAGGTTCACCCTTAAGTCAAGGATATTTTATTATATTCTCATTATTTCAGCTCAACAAACAGTTACTCAGCGATTTAAATATTCACCTAATATTAATTTAGCACCTATTATACACTCCACACTGGTTAGGTTCTAGGGATTAGAGTCCTTGTCCCTTTGTAGCTTATATTCTAGAGGGGAGGGTGTACATCAATCAATAAATTATAAAATAATCCCAGCTATGATAAGAGCTGTGGAGAAAAATGAAGTTGGTCAGGGGGCAAAAAATGGTTGGACGGTGACAATAGGTGTTCATAGAAGGATAACATGAAGAGAGGAAATATGGACAGTGAGGACATATAAGCATTGAGGGAGTGAGTCCTGTGAAGACCTGGGGGAAGAGAGTTTCTGGCAAAGGGAACAGTGTGATTTCCAAAAGTAACATTCAAATTAATGTTTTTTCCCCCAAATCTTTGATCTGGTGTGTGGTGTAGTTGGCCAGTATCATGCTGATTAAAATAGGAAAATAAGTCCAAGATCACCAATTCAGTAGTTTAGAATTGACTGAATTAGATTTTGCCTTTGAGGATGTTAGCAAATTTGGGGCAGTAATTATGAGTATGAATTAGAAAGTTTGAGGTAATTATGAATAACTCAACTTAGGTTAATGTGTTTGCATAACAATGTTACTGTTTTTAGTATTTAACTTAATTTCTAAAAAGCTATTCCATTAAGCTCTTTTGTGGCAATGCATTTGCACATTAACTGAGGTCTTTTGAAACAAATTCTTCAAAGAATGTCTACAAATCTGTAAATTCAAGCTTGTTCACAAGTCAGTATGGGATATATTTTGTGATAGGTGTGACTTTGTTACTTTTCAAATAACAAGTACCAAATAAATACCCATTTAGTTTATTCACTGCAATTAAACCTGGTTGGTAATATTTCCATTTCTAAAAGAGGAAAAATATCCAATAACTTTATTATAAGACTATTGTGGTTGGTGGTTTAACTAAGTGACATCCTCATTTCTGTTCTTTGGTACAGTGTTTCTTGTATGGGTGGTAAAGTATATGCTTTACCACCCATACAAGAAACACTGCTTTGCTTTCCAGATAATCAGTGCTTTCTTTACATGCATATTTGGAACGAACTGAGTTATAAAAGTTCTGACTTTTAGTTTGTTCTTGAATCTCTTTAGGAGGACTTTGTCTCTCCTAAGACTTCCTGTCTCCTCAACTAGTCTCTAAGTCTTTTGAGAAAGAAACTTACATATACTATGCTTTCTCCTCAGCCTATTTCTAACACATACACATGCGTGCGCGCGCGCGCGCACACACACACACACACACACATATAAGTGCTAGGCCTACAGTAGATTTAATATAACCAGTTACTAAACAGTAAAACACTGGCCACATTCCAGAATATTTCAAACTCTGGAAAATTGTAAATTGTTTTGTCTCCTTCCTGTTACTGAATTGTGGTTCTACTGAATTTTAAATAAGTGGTATTCCAAAACCATAAGTCAAGCACAAAAAATATGATGATATCCCATTTCCAGGTGGAGAGAGTGGGGCCCCTGAAAATTGTCAGGCCTATTCATGCCCAGATTTTCATCATGAAAATGTGGTTTTGCATGGATGAGATAAGCATAATCACTAGAATACAGGTTCTGTCTCTTTTTGCTGTTGTATCCTTTCTTAAGTAGCACAGAGCAAGACTTTAATAGGTGTGCAGAAAATATTTGTTGAATGAACCCAGCTAGACCCTTAAACTTGAGTTAATTATCCTTGTATGAACTAGTATAGGGATGGGTGGAGGAGTGGTGGGCAGAGAACTTTAGTTTGTTTAAACCTAAGGCAGTCTAGTCCCAGGCTCTCCTAAGTCTATTCTGAAGGGCTAGTAGGAAGTACCTGTCTTTTTAGGGCTACAGAATGACTTCCAGGTGAGAGACCTTGGCCTGGTGTTAGGACTTCCATTATTGCTTAAGATACGAGTGGAGAGTGACAGTTACAACTTTTAAACTCCAAGTTGCTATCAGTGGCTACTTGCATTGCTGTAACATTTCTTGTCTTCAAGCCGGTATGAATGGTGATGCAGGCAGAGGTTCTTTTGGGGCTTCCACTCCCCACAGTACCAGGAACCAGAGTCACCAAGAGATATAGGAAGAATGAATAACTCTTATTATTGGTTATAATACAATGCCTCTATCTTCTCACAAGTATTTCATTCATGTCAGCATTAGGGCATATATTGAACACATGGCAGTTCAATTCGGGACCAGATAAAGTATATTCTTCTTTTTCTGAGCTCTTATATGTTTGACCAGAAAAAAAAACCCACCCCCAAATCCCCTCAACTCTGAGGAGACCTTTTATAAGAATAGGAAAAGTCAGTTACCCGGTTACCCACAATTATGAGTATCTTGCTGGCCTGAGATAGAAAATATATTTACTTTAAAACATTGAACAAGAAATGTTATAATTTAGCTAGTATAGCTTGTTCCCGTGTTGCAGAATGATGACCCTGATGTCCAAAATATATTTTCTATGAAAAGCTTTCGTTTTAGCAAGTGAAAAAAGAGAAAGAAAAAAAGAATAATTTAAAACAAGAGAAAGAAGATAAAAAGCCCTGCAATCCACATGCTTCTAACGGGAAAATATTATCAACAGTCCTGAAGATCACCAAGACTATGCAACTAATGTGTCTAAAATTTGAGAATTAGCCCCTTGTGCCTACGTGTTTTCTCTTAAGCTTTTGACGTCAGTGTTCGACTCTGATTGTGAGATAATGAATCAGGACTTTATGAGTGACAGCTTGATCATTTAGCTTCTTATTTTACTCCATCGTGCATCATTTAAACATTTGAATTTTATTTTCTTTTTCTCTTTTTTCTTTCCCTGTGGTTCCTCTAGAATGTTAAAGATTATTTTGAATGCAACTTGAGTAAATCCTACAGTTCTTCTAGTAACACACTTGGGATCGACCTCTGGAGAGGGAGAAGGTGTTGCTCAGGAAACTTGCAGTTGCCACCACTGTCCCAAAGACAGAGTGGAAGGGCAAGGACTCCTGAGGGAGATGGCATTTCCAGACCGACCACGCTTCCTTTGGTGACACTTCCAAGCATTGCTATTACAACTGTGAGCCAGGAGTGGTGAGTAGCCCCCAACTTAAATGTCAGTTCTAAGTTTTATTTTCCAGTTACTCCCGGTACAATTTCTTGTTATTAAAATGTTAGTTATCTGTGGAGTAACTAAGGCTTTTGACATTTTGAGAATTTGTTTCCCTTTGGGTAGCAAAATGAGGAGTGGAGGTATCTCCTACCTCTTAAGATTGGAAGGGGCTTATTGAGGACGGAATGAGATGCATTTTTATTAATGACAAGGAAAGCAAAATTACTGCCTATGATCTTTTTTTAAGAAAAAACTATTAATGTATGTCAATATGATGTTTTAATTTAGAAAAGCAAAATTATATGAGTGCCTAAAGGAAGTAAAACATATATATTATATAGATGAATGACAGGAGATATTCTTATTACTGTACTCAAAATATAATTATTCTTAGCTTCTTTTTATTATAATCCCACTTTACTAATTTCAGTTTGTGGTTATCTAGAAAATAAAACACTTCATTATAAATCAAAAAAGTAATGAAGATTGTACTATGAGAGATGCTTGGACTGTTTTGCAGAGTCTATGTTTGTGAAACAGGCTATTTTAATCTAGTGTTGAAACGTTAATTGAATACGTATAATTTATAACTGTGGTTAAAATTGTGCCATGATATTTCTTCAAATATGTGTTTTTAATCACATATTTCGTTTTTAGCACTTTCTCTGGTTTTTCTTTTTGCTCCTCATAATTTCCAAATATTTTCCAAGAATAGTCTGCTTACATAACAGGGAGGCTTATTAAAAAGAAAAATATTTTCTCTATTTTTTATTTTAAATTATAATAATATGGTGCTTTAAAAATCACTTTTCATTTAACTCATTTGTTAAGGAGAAAAACTAAATATATTAAATCATTGTGCAATATTATCACAGTAAATCCTTAAAATATGTAGTTTTTATGGTGTGCTGTATACCCTTGCCACATGCTGAGCTGTACAGTGCTGATGAGTAGTCCATTATGTGCTCATTGAATGAGGCAGGAAAACTTTTAGTTGGTGGTTATCAAATACACTAAGAATTAGATCACTGAGACTTCAGCTATCACAGTTATTAGCCTGAAATGGTTCATCATTCTGTATGTGATAGAGAAGCATGTGAACATGTGATAGAGAAGCATGTGAATTTGAAAAGCACTGACTAACATCTGCTTCTCAGCTGAATTAACATTAGAATAGTCATAACCAATCATTGAGCACTAAAATGGGCATATTGCTTCTGCATTGCTTACTCAGTCACATAACTTATGTGTTTAGTCTTGGTTTGCTTCTGCATGATGGCAGATTTGGAGTTCAGAAGATTTCCACAGAGTTATTTTTCAGCAGGTTGGCACTGGTGCAGTATTACCAGTTGTTACAATATTGAAATGCTTCCATACCAGTTGGTAAATACATGCTTTCTTGAGCTCTCTGATTGCCCTTATTACTATTCCAGACGCTTCCCCAGAAGCAAATTCCTTACAAACCAACAGCTAAAGAGGTGATGACTGGCACAGCAGGAGTCCAGTTTTGTTGGTCGTTGGTGTTTTATGTGTTAGAATAACACTCCAGATAAAATGTACCTTGCAATGTTTGAGTACCTTGCGATGCTGGAGTTCATTTTACTCAAAGACCCTTTGGGAGTTGTAGAATTGTTCCTTCCTTAGAAGTATCGAATCTAGACTCTGACATGTGGGGCACACTTGTCTGCCTTTCTAAATTGAATATATTCATCTGTACAAAGCGAGTAATTGTACTCACCTCATAGGCTATTGTAAGGATTAAATATGGTAATATCTCCAAAATACCTAGTTTAGTAAAAAGCACATGTTAGGCAATCAACAAACATTAGTTTCTCTTCTCTTGATCATTATCCATTAAAGCCTTTTGAAAATTAGAAACCATGTTTCAAGTATCACTAGCCTCATGCTGAGTGAAATGGAAGATTTAGCCATTATCCAGTTTGTCATGCAGTCAGCCAACACCACATATTAGTAATTCATTCATAATATGTCTGTTTTTTTTTCAGTTACCTGGATAGTTTTTAAAGTGTGAGAGTATTCAGTCATTGACTCCAAATTTATTTTGAAGTATAAGCAGCTAAAAGCATATCAATACATCCCTTAAAAATGCTTCCTTTGCAATATTGATGAATACTGGTGGAATTGCTGGCAGAGGAATCTAATTGAAAAATCATTTGATTAGAAGTGAGGAAGTAGGGTTCCAGATACCATCATTGCCATCAACTTGATGAAAGGTCCTAGAGGTAAGGGGTGCAGCCTACAATCATGTGTGAGAAAGAATTATACTCACTACTTAGAACACGGAGAATGTGGAATCAATCTCTGGGTCTAGACAAGGGGTCAATAAGCTTTTTCTGCCAGTTAGTAAATATTTTTGGCTTTGTGGGCTTTATAGTCTCTGTGGCCACTATTCAACACTGCCATTGTAGTGTGAACATGGCCGTAGACAGTACATAAATGAATGTGTAGCTCAGCTCCCATGAAACTTTACTTACATAAACAGGCAGCAAGCTAGATTTTGCCTGCCAGTCAGTTTGATGACTCCTATTCTAGACTAGTAAAAATCTCTAGGATATGACTCCTGCTCTGATAATTGCTTTGACAATTTTTTTGTAACTGGGTGAAACTGACCTTGAGTTCCTGGTTGGTGTTCTAAATATGTCAAAAGTCTGGGAATATGTGCTACAGATCAAGTATTTAAAGCCAGTGAAGGAATTTGAGTGAGAACAAATGAAAGTTACTGCCCAAGGTATATAAAGTTAAATAGAAAAACATTGATATAAATTTAGCCCTTGTTTGGGGAGAGTATATTGGTGAAGGGAGGTGGCCATCACTGCAGGCAAAAGGCCTGGATGGAAGGACAATGATTTGATTTACTGTGGAGAAAGAAAGAGTGAGGACCTGAGTCCAGTTGGGTGGACTTCCATCTTGCTACCTTTGGATGAGTTTCTTTATCCTACAAAAACTCAAATGAATAAACAGTGGAGATGTTACAGCTTTTCAGAGTTGTGTGAGAAAGAAAATGTAATATATGTAGCACTTAGTGGTTATTTTGATGTTATTGTTATTATTGTTTTTTTATTGTTATACCTGGACTGAATAGCCAGAATTATGCATTTTCTATTATTGGGGGTTCTGGAGGAACTTCACCACTTGAGTTATTGGAACCATCTTGGAAATATGATGAAAGAAGAAGTCAGATATGAAAACAAGATGTTATCCTCATTACTGATAATGTTAATATTGGAATATGTACTCTGTGTCTGTGGGCAAGTAGGCTGCTAACGCTGTACACCGTAATCGTACAGACTTACCACCCAGTAATAGGAGGTGCTGGGCCTGTGCAGGCAGCCCTCGTCCTCAGAGGGAGAATCTACCTCTATGAAATTTGAAAATGGTGGAGTTGTAGAATCATGCCCCGGTGAGACAGTACGAAGGAAGGACTGAGTTGTGCATGTCTACTTTCTCCTTCTGGAAAGACCAGTGCAGATTCAATTACTCCTTCTTTCCAGGGAAGACTGAGTAAAAAGGCAGAAGGAGGTTATGAATCTTAAGCTGGTGGCATCCCTGACACTTGGAAGACACATCAAAAAGTGGGAAAAATACGTTCTTCCTGACATTCCCCAACATTTTCCCCCCTCTTTTCACCTTTAGTCTGGGGTCATACTTGGGATGCGGCCAATGCCAAGCCTCTGGTGGTCTTCACTTTTTGAATAATTAAAGCAGTTTATTGATCTACCAAATTTATCAAAGCATGTCACCACAACCAAATTAGGAAAATAAGCCAATACTCAGCCTTGAATGTCTACAGTTAATCTATAATTTTAACTTTCCTCCATGAGGATCTTTTAGCTCTTTAACCCCTCCTAGCCCTTCCCTGTTTACAGTTTTTAATTATCTATATATTTTAACCCCCAAATACACTAGCTCTCTGTCTGGGATCACTTGCCTTTTTGCTTGAAGTAAGTCCTTTAGAATTTATTCTTATTTTTTGGTTTGTTTCTCTGAAAATGTCCTTATTTTGCTCTCATTCTTGAAAGTGTTTTCTTTTTCATTATGTAGCAGTTTCTTTATTTCAATACTTTACCCCTTGCCTTTTGGCTTCCATTACTGTTGTTGGGAGAATGGCTGTAAGTCTAATTGTTTTTCTGTGTAAATAATCTGCATTTTCTTGGCGGGGTGGGCTCTTGATTTCTGAATTCCATCTTTGATGTAACTAGGGTGGATTTCCTTTTATTTATCCTATATGAGATTTACTGGACTTCTCAAATATGTCAGTTGGTATCTTTCTCATCAGATCTGGAATATTCTTTGTTATTATCTCTTCAGATATTTTCTCTGCCAGTCTTTTGCTCCTCTGCTATTGGATTTATGATTAAATGTATTTTGAATCTACTTCTTTATCTTCCATTTCTTTTCATGTCTTTCATATATATGTAATTAAAAATTTTGTCTTTCTGGGCTGTATTCTGGTAATTGCTTTTGGTCTGCCTTCTGGTTTGCTAATTCTCTTTTCAACTATGTTAAATTTGCTGTTAAATCTATTATATTGAGTATTTCAATTTTGGTGATTGTATTTTCTGTTTTTAAAGTTTGTATTTATTTAGTTTTTAAACATATGAGGTAATTTTATGTAGTTTTCTTTTCCCTACATGTGTTAGTTATCTATTGCTGTATAATGAATAATCCCCAAATTTAATGGCTTAAAGTAACAAACATTTGTTATCTTATATTTTCTGTGGGTCAGGAATCTAGTTGTGGCCTAGCTGGGTGCCTCTGACTGGGTCCCTCACAAGGCCAAAGTCAAGTTATTAGCCAGTGTTACAATCATTTCAATGGTTGACTGGGTGGGAGGGATCTGCTTCCAAGCTCACTCACACGGTTTTTGACAGGTTCACCTCCTTACTGACTGATGACTGGAAACATCAGTTTTTTGCTATATGGGCCTCTCCATTGTGCTACTCATAACATGACAGTTTGCTTTTTATGGAGCAAGAGTTTTTGTTAGAGAAAGACGGACCAGTAGAAGGTGAGCAAGAGAGAAGTCAAAATCTTTTTAGTGACATCCCATCACTTTTACAAATTCCGTTCATTAGATCT
Source organism: Orcinus orca (assembly GCF_937001465.1). NCBI lineage: Eukaryota > Metazoa > Chordata > Mammalia > Artiodactyla > Delphinidae > Orcinus > Orcinus orca. The sequence continues at coordinate 156,166,121 of NC_064559.1, read as the reverse complement.
AGCCTACACCCAAGGGGAGGAACTGTGCAAGGGCCTGAATATGAGGAGGTGTGCATCACTGGGGACAAATTTAGAGGTTGCCTGCCACATTGCAGATGTTTTCAAGCTTTTAAAATTTTCTTTAAATATAGCAAGAGTAAGGAGAAATAGACAAATCCACTATTATACTTGTAGACTTCAACACTGCAGAAAATTGATAGACCAAACAGGGAGAAATCATTACAGATATATTTGATGTGAACAGCACTATCAATCAACTTGATTTAATTGAAGTTTTTTAGAATACTTCATCCAACGACAACAGAGTATACATTCTTCTCAAGCTTGCATTGAATGTTCACCAAGATACATCTATCACACACACCTTAACAAATCTAAGAGTAAAAATCATAAAAAGTATGTTCTCAGACCACAGTGGAATTAAATAAGAAATCAGTAACAGAAAGATAACTGGAAAGTCCCAACTATTCAGAGATTAAAAACCCAACTGTAAATAACAGACCAAATGGGCCAAAGAGAAATCTCAAGAGAAAATTAAAAATATTTTGAACTAAGTGAAAATAAAATTAAAATTTACTATTATTTATGGGATGCAGCAAAAGCAGTGCTTAGAGGGAAATATATATCTATACCTATATATATGTCTATATATTGATTTCTGTCTATCTCTATATAGAGATATATTTGACAAGAACAAAAAACTAAATCAGTACTTCTTCTATCTTAGAAAACCATAAAGAAAAGGAGTAATTTAAGACTCGAGCAAGCAGAAGAAAATCAATAATTAAATTAGAGCAAAAATCAGTGCAATTGAAAACAGGAAAACAGTAGAGAAAGTCAATGGAACCAAAAGATGGTTCTTTGAAAAGATCAATACACTGATAAACCTCTGGCCAGGCTCACCAAGAAAAAGAAGAAAAGACATAAATTACCACTTTAAGAAATGAGGGAACATCACTATTGATTCCCTGGAGATGAAAAGAATAATAAAGGACTACTGTGAACAACTCTATACCCACATATTTGAAAATTTAGATGAAATGGACTAATTCCTTGAAAGACTCAAAAGTACCAAAACTCACAGAGGGGAAATAGATAACATGAAAGGTCTGTATCTATTAAAGACATTGAATAGAAAATTATTAACCTACCAAGAAAAAGAAAGCTCTAGGCCTAGATGGTTTTCTTACAAATTTTACTAAACACTTAAAACAGGAATGATACCATTTCTCCACAATCTATTCCAGAAAACTGAAGTAGATGGAACACTTCCCAACTCATTCTATGAGGCCAGTGTTGCCCTAACACCCAAACCAGACAAAGACATTATAAGAAGGGAAAACTGCAATATCTCTCATGAGCATAATAGATACAAAAGTCCTAAAAAAATTTAGCAAATAAACTTCAACAATATATAAAAAAAATTATACCCTATGGCCAAGTGGGGTTTATTCCAGGTTCAACATTTTAAGGTCAGTCAATGCAATCTACCACACCAATAGATGAAGAACAATCATATAATCTTATCAGTTGATGCAGAGAAAGAATTTGGCAATATTCAGCACCCATTCATGGTAAAAACTCTCAGCAAATTAAAAATAAAGGAGAATTGCCTCAACTTGAAGACCTCTACAAAAAAACCTATAGCTAACATACTTAATGGTCAGAAGCTAGATGCTTTCGTTTAAGATTGGGACCAAAGTAGGGGTGTTCTGTCTGACCAATCCTATTCAGCATTACACTGGAAGTCCTAGCTAGTGCAATAAGCAAAGGAAAGGAAATAAAAGACATACAATTTGGAAAGGAAGAAATAAAACAGTTTCTGTTTGCAGATGACATGAATGTCTATGCAGAAAATCCCAAAGAATTGGCAAATAAAACTTCTGAAACTAATAAATGAGTAGAGCAAGGTTGCAGATTACAAGGTTAATATATAAAATTCATTACTTCCCTATACATTGGAAATGAACAATTAGAATTTGAAATAAATATTATAATAATATTATTTATAACTGCATGAAAACAAAAAGAGGAGCATTTAGATATAAATTAAAAATATGTACAGGATATGTGTTCAGAAAACTATGAAATTCTGATAAAAAAACAAAGGAATTCTAAATAAATAGATATATGATGGTCATGGATTAAAAGATTCAAAATTGTTAGGGTGTAATTCTTCCTAACTTGATCTATAGATTCAATGCAATTCCAGTCAAAATTCCAGCAAGCTATTTTGTAGATACTGAAAAACTGATCCTAAACTTTGTATAAAAGACAAAAGATCTGGAATAGCCAACACAATAAATACTGAAGAAGAAAAAAGATGGAAGAGTCACACTACCTGATTTTGACTTAATATAAAGCTACAGTAATCAAGATAGCTTTATATTGGCAAAAGAACAGTGGCATAGATGAATGGAACAGAATAGAGAGTTCAGAAGTAGACCGATAAAATACAGTCAACTGATCTCTGATAAAGGAGTAAAGGCATTTCAGTTGAGAAGACATAATCTTTCAACAAATTGTGTTGGAAAAAATAGCCATTCATATCAAAAAATTAATAATAATCTAGACAGAAGCCTTACATATTTCACCAAAATTAACTCAAAATGATCATAGACCTGAATGTAAAATGCAAAACTGCACAACTCCTAGAAGATAACATAGAGAAAACCTAGGTGACCTTGGATTTGGCCATGAGTTTTTGATAAAACACCAAAAAAAAACACCCCATGGTCTATGAAAGAAAAAATAATGATATGTTGGACTTCATTAAAATTAAAAATTTCTGCTCTGTGAAAGGCACTGTTAAAAGAATGAAAAGACAAGCCACAGATTGGGAGAAAAGATTTGCAAAACACATATCTGATAATAAACTTGTATCCAAAATATACAAGAAACATAAAAAATTCAACAATAAGAATACAAATAACCCCATTAGAAAATGGGCATATGATCTGAAGAGACAACAAATCAAAGAAAATCTACATATGGCGAACAAGCATTTGAAAAGATGTACCACATCATTTGCCATTAGAGAATTGTCAATTAAAACAATGAGATGCCATGACACAGTTATTAGAATGGGCAAAATCCAAAAAAAAAAAAACCCAAAACACAATCGCTGGCAAGAATGTAGAGCAAGAGCTCTCATTCATTGCTGGTGGAAGTGCAAAATGGCACAGGCACTTTGGAATACAGTTGGGCAGTTTCTTACAAAGCTAAACATAGTGTTATCATATGATCTGGCAATCATGCTCCTAGATATTTACTTAACTGATTTAAAAACTTACATTGTCACAGAAACCCGCACGAACATATTTATAACAAATTTATTAAAAATCACCAACAGCTGGAAGCAATAAAGATACGCTTTAATAGGTGAATTGATAAATTGTGGTACATACATACAGTGCAACATTAATGATGAAAAGAAATAAGCTGTCAAACCACAAAAAGACATGGTTGGATCTTAAATGCATGTTGCTAAGTGAAAGAATCAAGTATGAGAAGGCAACATACTGTATGATTCCACTTAATGGCATTCTAGAAGAAAGCAAAACTAGAGAGGTGGTACAAGATCAGTGGTTGCCAGGGGCTCAGGAGAGAGTTTTGAAAAAAATGAATGAATCTTTAAAACCCACAGATGTAGTGAGAAATGTAGATGTAGACAAATTAATATAATACAGTATATTTAGTTCTAGAATAAGAATACAGGTGAGGAGCAATGAATTCTTCCTTGGAGGGGAGAAGCAACAGTGAAAGCTGTTACTTGTCCTTGACTTGAAGCTGAGCAAGCATATATCTGCTGGACAGAAGTAGAAGTAACATTTCAGATGCAGGAAATAGCATGGACAAGACCATGACTCCTTGAGACAAAGTGACATATTCAAGGAATGCAAGTATTCATAGGGCATGTAGGGTATGTGAGATGGTGTGGGTGGAGACAGGGCTTAAGTAAAAGGCGGGAAATCTGAGTCTGAAAAGGTGGGTAGAGGTCAGAATGTGAAGGGTCTTACACTTTTGCCTTTATCCAAATTAATAAATTGAAGCCATTGGATTTTTTAAATAAATTGAATATAGATCTGTAAGGTAATAAGATAATGAGAGACAATGTAGAGGCTGTTTGGAAAGAGAAAGGTTGAAGGTTGAAAATCTAGAGAGGAAGATTTCGGAGCGAGGTGGGTGATGGATGCTGAGGGATTTGAACAGGCAGTAGGTGTGGGAATGAGAAGGAGGAGGAAAACTGAACAACACTGGGGTTGAATGGATGGGAAGTGGTGCGCAGTTGAATGTGGATTAGGAGCAAGGAGGAGAAGCCATGAACATGCGGCAGTTTCTTGTTCAGCTGGATGCATGGAAATGCCATGAACAAGGACAAAAAATGAGGGGTTAAGGTATAAAGGGAAAGATGGTGGGTTTAGTTTTGAATAGTGTGAGTTTAAAGTACTACTTTAAACATGTTACTAAGTGGATATTGTCTGGGAGCTGTTAAATGTGTGTGTGTGTGTGAATATCATAGTTTGGAGATCATAGGTGTACAGGTGGTAATGAGGTAATGGAATGAATGAGATTACCCAGACCAAGTATGCAGAGATTAGTCAATATCAATTTTGTCTTGAACTAAGGATATAGCCCTAAGGAATAATAATAACATGGGGTCAAATAAGGGGGAAAGAGGAGCAGGGAGAAGGCAGAACATGCACAGAGAAATAGGAGGAGAATTAGAATAGAGAATTATTATAAAAGGACAGAAGCTAGGCCATAGGGAAGGTTTGGTCAGCAAAAACAGAAGTTGCACAGAGTACAGGTAAGATGTGGACGGAGAAAAGGCCTTCGGATAATTCAATTTAGTGGACATTGGTAACACTAGTGGAAGTCTTAGTAGAATCATGGAACCAGAATGCATGGGATTAAGAGTGAACCAGGGAGGCAGAGGGATGCAGAGAAATGCACAGCAATGCATAGGTCCTGTGCTAGTTCTGTTGGGCAGGTACATATGTTCTTTTGTATATCGGATACTATATTAAAAGTGATACTAGAGGACAAAATGCAACTTTAAAGAAGCAAAAATTAGAGCTGAGGATGAAAGGATAGCAATAAAATATTACTCGTTGAAGTCTTTTGTTAGTGAAAAGAGTAAGAATGGAAGCTGATTGGGGTAGACAAGATTACGGAAAAGTGTTATAATGTGGAGACATTTTTATCTATGCTGAACAGAAGGAACTGGTAGATGGGGAGAGATTGAAGATAAGAGAGATGGGCAATAATTAATATAGAATATAGTAGGAGTAGCACAAGGAAAGATAAACTTTAGACAAGATTAGAAATATCTTCTTTTGAGACATGTAAATCCAATGCAGAAAAGAATGAATATATTGGAAATGACAAGGAGAGAAACAGGAGAACCTTATTTCCAAAGGTAGAGATCAGTGGTCGTCAAATATTAGAGTGGTCCAGAATCACTTGGACAATTTATTGAAAAAGTTGGTTCAACTTATCGCCGAACCCCAACCCTAGAGGTGGGAGTCTGAGATAGGGCTGGGGATCTGTAGTTCTAATAAGTTCCTAGGTAAAACTTGTGGAACTGACCTGGGGACCACATTTTGAGGACTCTGGCCTAGATTTTCTCAGAAGTAGGAGGTTAAGTCATCTGCTGAGAATAAGGGGGTGCAGACCCTCTACTGTCCTTTCAACCAAAGGCATACATTGTTCCTGATCACCAAGCATGCGTTTCTGTCTGGGGGCATTTCTTTTTTCTGTGCCATGCCAGCTGACCTGTGGTGGGACTGAACTCTCAGGTGTGAGATAACAGTACTGCTCTAAGAATGCTCACATCTTAACGATGCAATAGAACTATTGTCAGCTGCATTTTCAGTTGAATAGGAAGAGCTCAGAGATAAAGTAGGCAGGGAATCTTGTTTCAGGGTTTTCCTAATGGTGCACTTTTTCATAAGAAACAGTTCTGGCTTCTCCTTTGTTATTCCCTCAAAGAAGATTATAAATATCAGTTTGCTTGTCTCCCACCTCTTTCTGCCTGAGGGCTGTGCTTTGCTTCTCTAAATGTTTCAGTTGTGAACATGATGATTCTATTTGGGCATCTATTAACTTAGGTGTGATGTCCTTAAAGTTCGCTGTCCCAACTTTCACCTACACTGGGGAGAGTGGTGTCAGTTGCCCTGTTGCTGTCTGGAAGGCTGGGAGCAATTTCAACTGTTCTCATTATCACGGAAGGGAAATGCGGTCAGTCCGCTGAGGTGGTGGTTCAGAAACATGGGCTATGCTTTATTGCTCCCACAATCTGTAAAAAGTTTACAGTCTGATGAGGTTTTCAATAAAAATATTTTATGCTTTGGGGTTGCCTCTCAACTACAGAGCCTAAGGCCCTGTTTTAAAGATCAAAATACCCACAGATGCTGTGCACAAATGCCATAGATTCAACAAAAGCTGGTGTGAAGATGGGAAATTGACGGCACATCTGTTTAGCTCCCACCAGGCTTTACCACCCACTGAAATCTTTTGGCTACAGAAACTGCATTTGTGACTTGTGCATCAGGCATTGCAATCTACAAGTCAGCAATTCACAAAGTTCCCCCTGGATTCCCCCTGTCAGGTATGTGAGATAATAGACAGTGGATATTTAAAACCATGCATCATCCACTCCATACCTTGTTGCTTATATATTCTCAATAAGGTCAAAATTGTATTAGAATATTAGGATATATATTAGGATATATACTATATAGAAGGTACTTAGGATAGGATCTGGTCTATATGATTATAATAATTGGTATAATACTTTAATATTGGTATTAAATATAATACCAATAATATAATATTATACAATAATATAATAATATAATAGTGTAATGTTGGTGTAATATAGATAATATTCTCACTATAACGCATCATAGTATATAAGGCCCTTTCCAACTCCTATTTTATTTAAATTTAATTCCCACAACAACCTTGCAAGGTGGGCACTTTTTCCTTAAGGTAAAACAAAAATAAAAATGACTTCAACCTAAGTATGATCATGGGCATGAAAGGTTTCATAATAGAGAAAGACTCCATTTTTGATGATCGGTGGCTGACAGCTTTCAACTCTCCGCCTCTCCCCTTTCCTCTTTGCCCCACATCTAGGAAGGATAAGTAAATCTGCACACTCCCTCCCTTGGTGCCTGTGAGAATTTCAAAAGATGCAAAACTCTGCTCTCTCTGGGAATCCTCATCCCAGCCCTACCCCCCACCCCTTAATCATAATAAAACCCTAAGCCACCTTCCACCTCCCTCTCAACTTTGTTTCACCTTAGGCGGAACCTGAGCCCTTCTCCCTGGGGAATCCTTTTGCTGTTTATCATATGAGTAGTAAACTAATTTCATATCTATTAGTCCTATGTGTCGCTCATCCTGACATCCGTAAATTCCCGGGCAGGGGCTGCCCAGAATCCTGCAGGGGATGTTAGGTGCCCGGATAAAACAGGTTATTTAGTTTTAAATAAGCTAATAGTGCTTTATTCCTTCAGATATGTGGTCATTTCAGACAACAAAAATAGTGAAAAAATATTGTGGTTAACTCAGGGCTAAGAACTGAAAGATGAACAGGACATGGTCTCTGTCCTTCTCATCAGTAGTTGTAGTCTCATAGAAGAGGCAGACATGTAAATTAAAAAACTACAAAATTATGTCATATGTAATATGTACAAGGTACTATGGGAATGAAGGAGAGTGAATGGCTGTGAATCTTCCTGGATTGAACAACACGTGTGTAAAGTCATAAAAGCATGAAAGAGGATGGAATGTTGAAGGAACTGTATTCATATTTATTTGGCTGTAGAACAGGGTGAGTGTGGTGAGATGCAGTTGGCAAGGGCCTTGAAGGCTCTGCTCGTACATTGGATCTTATCTTAAGGACATTGCTGAGCTACTGGAGGGCTTTAAGAAATGGAATCAAAGAAGAATGTTTTTATTTTAAATAGTTCACTTTGATGGTAGTGTGGAAGATAGATTGGTATTGAGACACAAAGATAATTTAGACTTGCTTTAGTCCAAGTGAGCAGTGATAATGGCTGCTGAGTCAGGACAAAGGCAAGGAAAATGGTCAGAGGAGGACATATTTGTGCCAGACACTGTTCTAGGAGTTGAGATACAATGGGATGTAATGGAGAAATCTCTGTTTTTTTGAAGTTTACGTTCTAAAGGGGTACATAGGAGAGAACCCCTAATGTCCACCCTTTCCTTCTCTCTAACAGTAAGAAAACTTTAGAATTGTAACTGAGTACAGGGCTCCCCAGAAAACAGATGGTTCTTTTTGGCCTTTCTTGCAGCTTCGTTTTAAGTCTAGCTAGAACCTAATTACACTAGATTCTGGCCAGGTCATGCCCTTGAAATCAAAGGGCATCCTTTTCCTTCCATTCTCCCCCTTTCTATGGGCAGGAATGAGTATGCAGTGGTGAGGCTGCTTGCACTTTGTGGCCAAGGTTAACACCACGGGCCTGATGGAGCAGCAAAACTGAAGGGCCCTGAGTATGTGACAACTTCATAGAGAGCCACCACACCACACTGGGTTTTAATGTGAAGTAAATACAGTTCTATTGTTGTTTTGTGCTTCTCTCTGACACGGCATCTGAACCTGTATCATAAGTAATACTGGGAGAGACATACAATTGTAGTGGAGGTTTACATAAAGGGGATGCCCAGATCATGACTCTTACAAAGGCAGTCATCTAAAAGTATAACTAAGTTATATAAATATGTTGTATACAGTTGGATCTGTTATGCTTAATATATTATTCAAAATAACTACTAGCTGTAATTTGCATGCAAGGAAGAGGTTTACAGAATGCCCAAGCCAGTTAGTTGGTTGTTCTTCAGACAAGAAAGACCCACTTATACAAAGTACTTACATCTGAGTATGCCAGCCAATGTGATGAGAGCTGAATATCCCTTCATTATGTTTTCTTATTATCTGATGTACTTACTAATCCAATCTTAAGTAAAATGGTTAGTTAGTTGATAAAGGCATAAGTCTGTTCATTGAGGTGCAAGCTGATTACAATAGTGATTACAATAATTAATAGAAAACTATAGACTGAAATAATGTGATGAAGGAAATAACCAGGGTGATGTGATGGAGTAACTATGAGCTGAGCAAAGGAATGGTACTTAGATAAGGTAGCTATGAAAGACCTCTGAGAGGAGATGATATTTGATTGATACCTAAATGATAGAAAGCAGTTAATCTATTCAAAAAGTGGTGGTGAGGGGGCGCAGGCTCTTAATAGGCAGAGGGAATAGAAATATAAAAGCCCTGGGATGGGAAAGAGCCTAGTATATTTGAATAGGAGACCGGAGACCAGTGTGGCTGGAGCACAGAAAGCAAGGGGGAGGAAGAAAGTTGGGATTTGAGAGGCAGGGAGCAGTTAGATCACCTAGTTACTTGTAGGCTATAGTAAGGAGTTTTGTTTTATTCTATAAGCAATGAGAAGCCATTACAATGTTTTAAAAACATGACAGGATCTGACTTTAAAAGAATAGTGTTTTGGGTACAGGTACAATGAATTGCAGGGTCAAAGTGGAAGCAGAGACTATTGCAGAAAAGTGATTTGAAACAGGATGATTCCAGAGGAGCTGGAGAGAAGTGAAAGGATTTTAATTGCTGTTTAGAAGTATATTGACAGGGCTTGCTAAAGGGAATGCATGTAGAGGTCTGGGGGAGGAAGGCATCAACAACCAATCCTATGCTTTTTGCTTGAGCAGCTGGGTTGATAGTGGTGCCATTTGTTGAAATTAGAAACACCTGGGGAAAGATTTTGGTGGCTATAAACCAAAAGACCCATTTTGGACAAGTCAAGTATGAAGATGGCGATGGTTTGTGATGGCCATGGGCAGTTGGAGGTATATGGGTCTGGAGGAGAGTTAGAAATTTGATAAGTCATCAGAATAAATATAGCATTAATACTTTAAAAGTTCATTTGGTTTATAAGTACCTCAAATAAACTAAAAGTACAGAAAATAATTCAACAAATACTCACCATCTATTGCTATACCTGCTATCCAGATTTAACAAATGTTGACACTTTGCCTTTTGTTGCTTCAGTCCTTGTAAAAACATGATGTTGCAGATAAAGGAGTGAGAGCATTCTTAAAGATGGTGGGAAGACAGTGGCTTAAATGCATTTCAGTTCTCATTCACTCTGAGCTCTTCCTCTTCTGCCAGTAGACAGGTCCTGGAGGATAAGAAAGAAACCTTAGATTCTTTCACAACCTTGCCAAAGGTAGGACAGGACTTTCTCCCTTCTGGCAAGGGGAGAGCCTGGAAATCGGCAGTGAAGAGTCCCAGAATGAGGATGAGCATGCCCGCATCCTGCGACAGCTTAGCCCTCAGAAACTCGTGATCTCACGCAAATTTACATGCATAGGAATATATCTAATATTCTACTTCTGGATTCCTAAACGCTGAGAAGTAGCCTAACCAGTTGCTGGATCCTTTCTACCTTTTAGGTTGGGAGAGCATGAAGAGGCCAAAGCAAGAATATGAGAGAGGTTTCCTCCTGATGCCTCGACATGATACCAGTGAGGTACCAACCCCCACACTACTGAATTATAAGAACGGAGGTTGGCAAGACTGCTACTGCTTAATGAACCCCATCACCTTAAGCCCCCAGGAGAAGACCAGGAAAAATATCAATGCAACTAAGGGCATTAAGTTACCGGAGAAATGAAGAGCAAGGAGAAAACACAGAGGAGGTTCCTGTGAAGTGGAGTTATTGGGGAAGACAAAGACTTAAGGCAAAAACAAAGTACTTGACATTCAAGTATTGAACAAAGAAAGACTTTTTGAAACCAAAATCATTTAAAACATTCAGCAGATGAATCGAAACAGCGTAAAATCTTTGAGATTAAAAATAGCACACACAGGGCTTCCCTGGTGGCGCAGTGGTTGAGAGTCCGCCTGCCGATTCAGGGGACACAGGTTCGTGCCCCGGTTTGGGAAGATCCCACATGCTGCGGAGCGGCTAGGCCCGTGAGCCATGGCTGCTGAGCCTGCGCGTCCGGAGCCTGTGCTCTGCAACAGGAGAGGCCCGTGTACCGCAAAAAAAAAAAAAAAAATAGCACACACACACAGACACATACAAACACACAACTTGCATACACATACATAAACTAATGTTCTGAAAGATCAAGTGGTAGAACTATCTCAAATGTCAGAGAAAAATACAAGGATGTAAAAAAATCTTTAAAGAAAAAAAATACTCGAAATTTGGTTCAGTAAGCCCTAACGTGTAAATAATAAGCGTTCTGGAAGAAGAAAAAGACATAGATGAAAGATAAGCAATAGTTAAATAAATATCAGACAAGTATTTCCCAGAGTTTAAGAAAGACCTGAGTCTGAAAACTGAATGCGCTTACAATTCCAGGCAAGACTGATGACAACAGACTCACATCTAGATATACTCTAGCAAAGTGCTGGGATTTCAGGTACATATAAGAAAAATGTCTTTAAGCTTTCAGCAAGAAAGAACAATTCAGTTACAAGAAAAAAATGTAAAATGAAATTTGACTATTAATCTTCAACATGAGAAACTAAATAGAAGGGTACAACCTACAGACTACTAAGAAAAAAGGACTGCAACCCAAGAATCCTCTATTCAACCAAGATACCAAGATGTAATTCACAACTGTGTTAAGGAAAATGATGGGTTTGATTAATATGAAGGATCTTGAGATGGAAAGATTATCCTGAATTATCCTGGTGGACTCAATCTAATCACATATGTCCTTAAACGTAGAGAACATTTCCTAGTTGGAGAGAACCAGAGAAATGGTAGTGTGAGAAGGACTTGACCTGCTGTTGCTGGCTTTAGTGATGGAGGAAGGGGCCATGGACCAAGGAATGTGGGTGGCCTCTAGAAGCTGAAAAAGGCAAGGAAACAGATTTTCCTCTAGAGCCTCCAGAAAGGAACCCAGCCCTGATGACACCTTAATTTTAGCCTGGTGAGACCCATATCAGACCTCTGACCTACAGCACTGTAATGTCTTAGTCAGTTTGGGCTGCTATAACAAAGTGCCTTACACTGGGTCACTTATAAACAACAGACATTTACTTCTGACAATTCTGGAGGCTGGAAGTCTGAGATAAAGGTGCCAGCGTGGTCAGTTCTCTTAAGAGCCCTCTTCTGGGTGGCAGCCTGTGAACTTCTTGTATCCTCACAAGGCAGAAAGAGACCTAACTAGCTCTCTGGCCTCTTCTTATGAGGATACTAATTACATTCATGAAGGCTCCACCCTCATTACCTAATTACCTTCCAAAGATCCAACCTCCAAAACACTGGGATTAGAGTTTCAACATATGAGTTTTGAGGGGACACAAACATTTAGTCCATTGAATATAAAATAATAAGTTTATGTTGTTTTAAGCCACTACATTTGTGGTCATTTATTATGGAAAGAATAGAAAATGAATATAATCTCTCTTGGGAAAGAAAGGGTATTTGTAGAGATAGAATGGTTTAGAGCGTATATCATCTACATACCCAATCTGAGGAAAATACTTGATAAAGAACTTTAACAAGTAGCAGATTAAAACAGAAAACTCCACATAGTTGAAGACAAAGAGTAGAAACAATGATTAGAAATGAATCTTGCAATATGTAATGTTAAAACTAAGTGGACAATTATGGACTATAAGGGAATATGTAGTACAGGGGATAAATAAGAATTACGGATGGGCAGCCACTATGAAAAACAGTATGGAGATTTCTCAAAAAACTAAAAATAGAACTACCGTATAACCCAGAAATTCTATTCCTAGGTACATATCCAGAAAAATGAAAACACTAATAAGAAAATATACATGCATGCCAATGATCATAGCAGCACTATTTACAAATAGCAAAGTTATGGAAGCAACCCAAGTGTCCATCAACAGATAAATAGATAAAGAAGATGTGGCATATATATATACAGTGGAATACTACTCAGCCATAAAAAGAATGAAATTCTGCCATATGAAACAACATGGATGGACCTGGAGGGTATTATGCTAAGTGAAATAAGTCAGACAATGACAAATACTGTATGATATCACTTATATGTAGAATTTAAAAAATAATACAAATGGATGTATGTAGCAAAAGAGAAGCAAACTCACAGATATAGAAAACAAACTAGTGGTTACCAGTGGGGAGATGGAAGAGAAGTGTATGGGATTAAGAGACATAAACTGCTATGTATAGAATAAATAAGCAGCAAGGATATATTGTGTATAGCACAGGGAATTATAGCCATTATCTTTTTTTTTGAGTAACATTTTTTAAAAAAATATATCTTTATTGGAGTATAATCACTCACAATACTGTGTTATTTTCTGTTGTACACCAAAGTGAATCGCCCATATGCATACATATGTCCCCATATCCCCTCTCTCTTGAGCCTCTCTCCCACCCTCCCTATCCCACCCCTCTAGGTCATCGCAAAGCACCGAGCTGATCTCCCTGTGCTATGCTGCTGCTTCCCACTAGCTAACTATTTTACATTTGGTAGTGTATATATGTCGATGCTACTCTCACTTCACCCCAGCTTCCCCCTCCCACCCCGTGTCCTCACGTCCATTCTATGTCTACATCTTTATTCCTGCCCTACAACTAGGTTCATCAGTACCATTTTTTTTAAATTCCATATATATGCGTTAGCATACGGTATTTGTTTTTCTCTTCCTGACTTGCTTCACTCTGTATGACAGACTCTAGGTCCATCCACCTCACTACAAATAACTCAATTTCGTTTCTTTTTCTGGCTGAGTAATATTCCATTGTATATATGTACCACAACTTCTTTATCCATTCATCTGTCAATGGACATTTAGGTTGGTTCCATGTCCTGGTTATTGTAAATAGAGCTGCAGTGAGCATTGTGGTACATGACACTTTTTGAATTATCGTTTTCTCAGGGTATATGCCCAGTAGTGGCATTGCTGGGTTGTATGGTAGTTCAATTTTTAGTTTTTTAAGGAACCTCCATACTGTTTTCCATAGTGGTTGTATCAATTTACATTGCCACCAACAGTGCAGGAGGGTTCCCTTTTCACCACACCTTTTCCAGCATTTATTGTTTCTAGACTTTTTGATAATAGCCATTCTGACTCGTGTGAGGTGAAACCTCATTGTAGTTTTGATTTGCATTTCTCTAATAATTAGTGATGTTGAGCATCTCTTGGCCATCTGTATGTGCCTCTTGGCCATCTCTATGTCTTCGTTGGTGAAATGTCTATTTACGTCTTCTGCCCATTTTTAAATTGAATTGTTTGATTTTTTTGATATTGAGCTCCATGGTTTTTCTCTTTCATCACTTTAAGTATATCCTGCCACTCCCTTCTGGCCTGCAAAGTTTCTGCTGAAAAATCAGCTCATGACCTTATAGGGATTCCTTTGTATGTTATTTTTCATTTTTCCCTTGCTGCTTTTACTAATTTTTCTTTGAATTTAATTTTTGTTAGTTTGATTAATATGTGTCTTGGTGTGTTTTTCCTAGGGTTTATACTGTATATTTTGGAGATTAATCCTTTGTCAGTTGCTTCGTTTATGAATATTTTCTCCCATTCTGAGGGCTGTCTTTTCGTCTTGTTTTCAGTTTCCTTTTCTGTGCAAAAGCTATTAAGTTTAATAAAGTCCCATTTGTTTATTTTTGTTTTTATCTCCATTACTTTAGGAGGTGGGTCAAAAAAGATCATGCTGTGGTTTATATCAAAGAGTGTTTTTCCTATGTTTTCCTCTAAGAGTTTCATACTGTCTGGTCTTACATTTAGGTCTTTAATCCATTTTGAGTTTATTTTTGTGTATGGTGTTAGGGAGTGTTCTAATTTCATTCTTTTACATGTAGCTGTCCAGTTTACCCAGCACCACTTATTGAAGAGGCTGTCTTTTCTCCATTGTGTGTTCTTGCCTCCTTTGTCGTAAATTAGGTGACCATATGTATGTGGCTTTATCTCTGGGCCTTCTATCCTGTACCATTGATCTGTATTTCTGTTTTTGTGCCAGTACCATACTCTTGATTACTGCAGCTTTGTGGTATAGTTTGAAGTCGGGGAGCCTGATTCCTCCAACTTCGTTTTTCTTTCTCAAGATTGCTTTAGCTATTCAGGGTCTTTTGTGTTTCCATACAAATTGTAAAGCTTTCTGTTCTAATTCTGTGAAGAATGCCATTGGTAGTTTGATAGGGATTGCACTGAATCTGTAGATTGCTTTGGGTAGTATAGTCATTTCACAATATTGATTCTTCCAATCCAAGAACATGGTATATTTCTTCATCTGTTTATATCATCTTTGATTTCTTTCATCAGTGTTTTATAGTTTTCTGAGTACAAGACTTTCACCTCCTTAGGCAGGTTTTTTCCTAGGTATTTTATTCTTTTTGTTGCAATGGTAAATGGGAGTGTTTCCTTAATTTCTCTTTCTGATTTTTCATTGTTAGTGTATAGGAATGCCAGAGATTTCTGTTCATTAATTTTGTATCCTGCAACCTTACCAAATTCATTAATTAGTTCTAGTAATTTTCTGGTGGCATCTTTAGGATTTTCTGTGTATAGTGTCACGTCATCTGCAAACAATGACAGTTTTACTTCTTCTTTTCTAACTTGTGTTCCTTTTATTTCTTTTTCTTCCCTGATTGCTGTGGCTAGGACTTCCAAAAATATGTTGAATAAGTGTGGCGAGAGTAGACATCCTTGTCTTGTTCCTGATCATAGTGGAAATGCTTTCATTTTTTCACCATTGAGTATGATGCTTGCTGTGGATTTGTCATATATGGCCATTATTATGTTGAGGGAGGTTCCGTTTACTGGAGAGTTCTTATAAATCAGTGTTGAATTTTGTCAAAAGCTTTTTCTGCATCTATTGAGATGATCATATGGTTTTTATTCCTTAATTTGTTTATGTGGTGCATCACATTGGTTGATTTGCGTATATTGAAGAATCTTTGCATCCCTGGGGTAAATCCCACTTGATCATGGTGTATGATCCTTTTAATGTGTTATTGGATTCTTTTTGCTAATATTTTGTTCAGGATTTTTGCATCTATGTTCATCAGTGATATTGATCTATAATCTTCTTTTTTTCTGATATCTTTTTCTGCTTTTGGTATCAGGGTGGTGGTGGCTTCATAGAATGAATTTGGGAGTGTTTCTCCCTCTGCAATTTTTTTGGAAGAGTTTGAGAAGAATCAGTGTTAGCTCTTCTCTAAATGTTTGATAGAATTTGCCTGAGAAGCCATCTGGTCCTGGACTTTTGTTTGTTGGAAGATTTTTAATTACGCTTTCAATATCATTACTTGTGATAGGTCTGTTTATATTTTCTAATTCTTCCTGGTTCAGTCTTAGAAAATTGTACCTTTCCAAGAATTTGTCCCTTTCTTCATGGTTGTCCATTTTACTGGCATATAGTTGTTTGTAGTAGTCTCTTATAATCCTTTGTATTTCTGCGGTGTCAGTTGTGATTTCCCTTTTTTCATTTCTAATTTTATTGATTTGCGTCCTATCCCTTTTTTTCTTGATAAGTCTGGCTAATGGTTTATCAATTTTGTTTATTTTCTCAAAGAACCAGCTTTTAGTTTTATTGATCTTTGCTATTGTTTTCTTCATTTCTATTTCATTTATTTCTGCTCTGATCTTTATGATTTCTTTCCTTCTATTGACTTCGGGTTTTCTTTTTTCTTCTTTCTCTAGTTGTTTTAAGTGTAGGGTTAGATTGTTTATTTGAAAATTTTCTTGTTTCTTGAGGTGAGATTGAATTGCCATAAACTTCTCTCTTAGAACTGGTTTTGCTTCATCCCATAGGTTTTGGGTCATTGTGTTATTTGTTTCTATGTATTTTCTAATTTCTTCTTTGATTTCTTCAGTTATCTCTTGGTTATTTAGTAGTGCACTGTTTAGCCTCCATGTATTTGTGTTTTTTTTTTTTTTTTTTTTTTGTGGTACACGGGCCTCTCACTGTTGTGGCCTCTCCCGTTGTGGAGCACAGGCTCTGGATGCGCAGGCTCAGCGGCCATGTCTCATGGGCCCAGCAGCTCTGCGGCATGTGGGATCTTCCCGGACTGGGGCATGAACCCATATCCCCTGCATCGGCAGGTGGACTCTCAACCACTGCGCCACCAGCGAAGCCCTGTATTTGTGTTTTTTAACAGTTTTTTTTTTTTCCTGTAATAGATTTCCAATCTCATAGCATTGTGGTCAGAAAAGATGCTTGGTACGATTTCAATTTTCTTAAATTTTCTGAGTCTTGATTTGTGACCCAAGATGTGATCTAGCCTGGAGAATGTTCTGTGTGCACTTGAGAAGAAAAGGTATTCTGCCACTTTTGGATGAAATGTTCTATAGATATCAATTAAGTCTATCTGGTCTATTGTGTCATTTAAAGCTTGTGTTTCCTTATTTATTTTCTGTTTGGATGATCTGTCCATTGATGTAAGTGGGGTGTTAAAGTCCCCTACTATTACTGTGTTACTGTCGATTTCTCCTTTCATGGTTGTTAGTATTTGCCTTATGTATTGAGGTGCTCCTCTATTGGGTGCATAAACAGTTATAATTGCTATATCTTCTTCTTGGATTGATCCTTTGATTGTTATGTAGTGTCCCTCCTTATCTCTTGTAACAGTCTTTATTTTTTTTAATTTATTTATTTCATTTATTTTTATTATTTATTTATTTATTTGTTTATTTTGCGGTACGCGGGCCTCTCACTGCTCTGGCCTCTCCCATTGCGGAGCACAGGCTCCAGACGCGCAGGTTCAGCGGCCATGGCTCATGGGCCTAGCCGCTCCACGGCATGTGGGGTCTTCCCGGACCGGGGCACGAACCCACGTCCCCTTTATCGGCAGGCGGACTCTCAACCACTGCACCACCAGGGAAGCCCAACAGTCTTTATTTTAAAGTCTATTTCATCTGATATGAGTATTGCTACTCCAGCTTTCTTTTGATTTCCATTTCCATGGAATATCTTTTTCCATCCCTGCACTTTCAGTCTGTTTGTGTCCCTAGGTCTGAAGTGGGTCTCTTTTAGATAGCATATATATCGGTCTTGTTTTTGTATCCATGCAGCCAGTCTGTGTCTTTTGGTTGGGGCATTTAATCCATTTACATTCAAGGTTATTATTGGTATGTATGTTCCTATTACCGTTTTCTTAATTGTTTTGGGTTTTCTGTTGTGGGTCTTTTTCTTCTCTTGTGTTTCCTGCTTAGAGAAGTTTCTTTAGCATTTGTTATAAAGTTGGTTTTGTGGTGCTGAATTGTCTTAGCTTTTGCTTGTCTGAAAAGCTTTTGATTTCTCCGTCAAATCTGAATGAGATCCTTGCTGGGTAATCTTGGTTGTAGGTTTTTCTCTTTCATCACTTTAAGTATATCCTGCCACTCCCTTCTGGCCTGCAAAGTTTCTGCTGAAAAATCAGCTCATGACCTTATAGGGATTCCTTTGTATGTTATTTTTCATTTTTCCCTTGCTGCTTTTACTAATTTTTCTTTGAATTTAATTTTTGTTAGTTTGATTAATATGTGTCTTGGTGTGTTTTTCCTACTGTTTATACTGTATGGGACTCTCTGTGTCTCCTGGACTTGGGTGACAATTTCCTTTCCCATGTTAAGGAAGTTTTCGACTATAACCTCCTCAAATATTTTCTCAGACCCTTTCTTTTTTGCTTCTTCTTCTGGGGCCCCTATAATTCGAATGTTGTTGCGTTTAGTGTTGTCCCAGAAGTCTCTGAGATTGTCTTCAATTGTTTTCATTCTTTTTTCTTTATTCTGCTCCTCTGCAGTTATTTCCACCATTTTGCCTTCCAACTCACTTATTTGTTCTTCTGCCTCAGTTATTCTGTTATTGATTCCTTCTAGTGTATTTTTCATTTCAGTTATTGTGCTGTTCATCTCTGTTTGTTTTTTCTTTAGTTCTTCTAGATCTTTGTTGAACATTTCTTGTATTTTCTCAGTCCATGCCTCCATTCTATTTCCAAGATTCTGGATCATCTTTACTATCATTACTCTGAATTATTTTTCAGGTAGATTGCCTATTTCCTCTTCATTTATTTGGTCTTGTGGGTTTTTACCTTGCTCCTTCATGTGTGACATATTTTTTTGCTGTCTCTCTCTCTCTGTTTTTCTTTTTTAATGAGTGGGATTGTGTTCCTATCTTACTGGTTATTTGGCCTGAGGCTTCCAACACTGGAGTTTGTAGGCTATTGGGTAGAGCTGGGTCTTGGTGCTGAGATGAAGACCTCCATGAGACCTCACTGCAATAATTATTCCTTGGTATCTGAGGTTCTGTATTAGTCCAGTGGTTTGGACTTGGAGCTTCTACTGCAGGAGCTTTGGCCAGACCCCGGCTCGTGAACCAAGATCCTTCAAGCTGTGTAGGGGTGGCAAAAAAAATAAAAAAGAGAGAATGATAACAAAGTAAAAAATAAAATTCGACTAGGAAACTAACACATATGTTAGAAAGAATATAAAAATAAAAATATACATGAATCAACAACTGGAAGGTGCAACGGTACCACAATAGTGAAAAAGAGGAGGAGGGAAAAGAAAAAAAAAAAAGAAAAACGGGGGAAAAGGCCTTGGCTGTGGAGGGCAGGGCCTAAGCAGGGGTGAGGTTTGGGCAGTGGGCGGGGCCTATGCTCAGGACCCACAGGGCTGGAAAATGCCCTGGGGGCTGTGGGGGGTGGGGCTTAGGCTCAACGGAACAGAAGGGGCCCAGGTGTGCCCCTCATTCCTGGTCTCAGAGGGCAGGGGACCTCACATGGGAGCCCAGCAGGCTTCCTGGGCTTGAGTGTGCAGGGCAACCGCCCTCCTCTCCTCTCCTGCTCTGGTCCCGGAGGGCCACTCCCACCTACCTCTCCTGTTCTCCCCTCAGCCTCCTTCCTATGCCCTCAGGACCAATGTGGCCAAGGGGAGGGGGGGGCCTTAGAGAGTGGGGGACCTCACCTGGGTGCTCAGCACATTCCTGGGGGCCAAGTGGGCGGGGCAGTCACCCTCCACTCCTTTTGTAGGGCCCCTCCTGCCTGCTTCTCCTTATCTCCCCCACCTCGGGAGCTGATCCTGTCTGGCCTCCACTTCTTCTCCCCACTCAGTCCCACCATGTCCTATCGGTTCACTTGGGGGTTCCTCCTGTCTACTTGGGCATCAGAGTCCCCCACCAGTGGCTGGCAGGCAGCCTAGTTGTGGGGAGACGCTAACTAGGCGTCCTCCCACACCGCCATCTTGACTCCGCCCCCTTGAGTCTATAGCCATTGTCTTGCAGTAACTTTTAATGGAGTATAAACTGTAAAAATACTGAATCTCTAAATTGTATGCCTGAAACTAATATAATTACTGTAAATCAACTATACCTAAATAAAAATAAATCAACCAAGCAACCAACCAACCTGGCCTTAGAGCAAAGGCAAAAAAAAAAAAAAAAAAAATCTGGAATAAAAATGACATGATGAAAGGAAAACCTATAATAATCCAGAAATAAATATAATAACCATTTTAGCATAGCCTGGGACTTGGGAGTTTCAATGAAAGCCCTGCAAAATTTGCTTCTGAGTAGTTGGGGGGTAGGGAAAATATTATAAAAGACCAACTGTATTTGGGAGAAATGAGGGAAGAGCATATAATGGTAAAGGACATAACATATCTTGTGGGCACGTAACAGTACAGAAGCTGTTTTGATTATAAGCACTGGGAAAGGGAAAACAGCTATTAATGGGATACAAAAGTATAGTAGTCTTTTCAAATTAAAATGGGGCAAAAAAGAAATAAAAATCAATGTAATCAAACCAGAAAAAAGAAAAATACAAAGAGGGTACAACAAAGTGAAAAAAATGTCCTCTTGCTATTTAGCTTTATAAGGTTGGTAACTATAAGGAGAATTGGAAGTAAAATATACATGGTATAACACTAAATGTGAATAGACTGAATGATCTCACTGAAAGACAGAGCCTGTCAGATTGGATCATATGACCCCTAAGCCTCATGCTGTTTTTAAGAAACACAGTTAAAATAAAAGATTAAACAATCTTTGAATATACATATATAGGGAGTTTTGATAAAATGTAAGTTCTGCTTGAAAAACACAGCAGTTGCAGATTATAGAAATTCTCTAGACCGGAAATGAAACAGAAAAACAAAACAGGGGATAAGGTTGAAGCCATTGACTGGCTGGGCCCAAGGAGTGGAAACAGAAACTGAAGAAAACTGTTGAAGGTGCTCATCCAGGGCCTTAGGTTTTCAGCCTAGTTCCAGAAATGGTGGAACCAGAAAGACTGGAGGACAGAAACAGTCTTAACCTTTATAAGGTACACATACCATTTGGGAAGTGGTGAAAGTTATTACTAACTATGGTGTTAAACTTAAATCAAGAATGCCTTTGTAATTTCAGCAAAGATTATACAGTTTGGATAATCGAAATAACTCGTAAGATTTCCTCATCCCATATTCATGGAAGCCTCTTAATAATGACAAAGTATAAGTGATTGCAGGAGAAAAAGTGCAGAAGACTTCCAAGAGGAGTCCCCAGGGTCCTTTCTTAGTTGTACAGAATGCACTTCATCTCTGGATCATGAGCCACCAAGATGCAAGTGAGGAATTTTTTTTTCAGGAGAGCTCTGGCAGAAGTTTCCAGGCAGATCTCTCTCCTATAGTCAAGTCAGTCTCTTTAATTGGTTACAGTAGTTGTAAACCATCAACAATCAAGCTGGCCCTGAGTGCCATCAGTGGTGTTAAACTTTAAACAGCACATTATACATTGTTAGTCTACTCATTGTTATCTTGACCAAAAATCAGCTCCTGATGTCCGGTTGTCCCTGGAGATAACCAAAAACTCTTCCAGTCCAGCTGCAATGTAACTGTATTTTGCAGTCCACCCACCTGACTTTTGGTCAAGCCTCTTAATTATAACTTCCTTGTTATTGTTCTTTTTTCATGCATCTTTTGCACCATTTATAGAACCCCCCCCCCAAAATAAGCAGAAATACAAATAACAAAATACTAATTACTTGCCTCATCTAATAGAGTATAAGTATTGTTTTAAAGAAATATTTGGTTTTCCAAATATCCAGCACAGGTTTATTTGTAATCTTGCACATGTTTGTCAACCCCTTTACCTCCTTTTATCACCAAAATATGACTTTTATGTAAGGCATTAATAGATTGATTTAATGTAAAGATTAATTGATTGCCAAGTAAATCTAGTTCCTCCTCTAGCCAATTAGCTTCCATTGGGAGAAAATTCTATAGGGATTTTAATTCAATTTCCTAATACATTTGATCATTGATATTAGTATTATGATAGGATTTTTTAAAAAATAAATCAAGTTATCCTTACCAATTTCCTCATTATTATGTAGTTACATTATGTATTAGACTACAATCATTACAAAATGTCAGAATTAACTTCCTAACAAGAGCAGCTCTTGCCCATATAATAGATGTTGTAATGGACTGGAGTATAAATTAAGTGCCAAATCTCAGTAAGTTCTGATTTTGGGTCTCTTATGGGTATAGCCATATACCCTGTTTCATACTACACGATCTCACTGACACAGGTCCCCAGTGGACTTTAAGTGATACCCATCTTTCCGCATCTGTAAAATTATAGTCAATTGCAGTAGGTTTCTAATTCTGACACTCCTATTAGTATATGTTTAGTTTTTGTTATGTGTAGAGACTTGGCAATTACAGAGCATCCTTCTCTATGAACTTCCATAGGCTAGGGCGCCATAAGTGTCCCCAAACTTTATTCCTTGTACTTTTACTACCAAGACCTCAGGCTAGGGCAGGGAATGTGAATTGAGTTTGACAATTTGGAGACCATTTATGACTTCACAGTCCCCCACTTTAGGCTCTATGAGTCTAGTGGTGCTGGTTCCCAAGAGGGGCGCTCGAAGCATGTTAGGAGTACTTAACATGTACAGTGCCCCATGCCATAAGGGTGTCTCCTTCAAGCTAGCACCTCAATAATGACTTTAAGTCCACTACATTCCATTCTAATGCTGGCAACCTCTAGATGGTATGGTGGTAGTAGGATTAGTGTACCCCTTGGCATTTCCTCTCCACTATACCTCCTTTGCTGTAAAGTGATCCTTTGGCCCAAGTTGATAATATGTGGGATTCCAATTTGGTCATTATACAATTTGAGTCCTTGGCTAGTGGGCTGGCTGAGACACTGTTGGCAAGAAAGGCAAACTCAGACCAAGAATACATGTAAGTCCTAGCTTGATTAAACATAGATCAAACATTCACCCATTTTACTGCGTGAAAAGTATCTTATGTAATCAATTTGCTGCCAGGTGGCAGGTTGATCTCCTTGAGGGATGGTCTCTGCATTGCTCTCTATTGCTGGCAGGCCCAACCTTAAGCAGCAGCAGTTACTAAATAAGCTTTGAAGAGGCGGAGCCCATGATATTAGGTCCATTCATATTCTCCATTGCTACCACTCTGGCTACTCTGTTCAGAAGACCATTGACCAGGCTTCAGGGTAGCCACGTGCAGAATCTGGCTGATACCTACTCTCTGATTCATCCTTGGTGTTCTTTTCTCTTCTTCTGCAATGGATTCTCTCTGGTAGGCATGAACATGTGCTCTAACAATCCCCATACTTTGTGCCCACCTTCATAGGTTCATCCACATGCCTCTTATCCTGACCTTCCTATACCCATCTTCCAAAGTTGCATATTCCAGGGTCCGGACCAGCCAGTCAGCTAAGTCCTTAGTTCATATATCCCAGTCTCAGTCCACTTCTCTTTTTCTTCCCTTAACTGCAATTTTCCAGGACTGCTCTGTAGCACAATAGCAATTCATTTTTAGCTTACACCCACATACTGAGTTGACCTAGCCATGTACCCATCTTGGGCTTTTTCCTCCTCACTTCCTCACAGGAAGCCTTCCATGAGTTCATAGGTGTGAAATGAGGGAAAAGCATTGCTGTCACAGTGACAGATGACATGGGGGTTTGGGACATATATTTGTGCAGCTCCCTGCACAAATATATTTCTAGGCCTGCTCACATTTGATCCCAGATGTATCACATTCATGTTATGGTGGATTGCTGCTGGGGACGCATATGAACTGTCTCTAGCATACCACTGCATACAGCGAGTGGTGGGCAATTCTGGCTATATGGTCCGCTTGATGTCACTTGAGATCCCATTGTTTGATGCTCGGTTTCTAATGGGGCCCCAAGACATTCCAGGTGTTGTTTATCAATAGTTCAGAGTTGTCTGCTATAGATGTCATAGCTTTTCTCTAGAAACCTAGGAGTGTGTACTGTACATCATGTATTTTGCTGCCACAAATATCAATAATTCCAGTACCATGGGTGATGTAGTCCAAGCAACCTTCCTAGACCTTATACAGAACCTTTCCTTGCCCTGAGCTCAACTCAATGGCTTTCTATATCATCTGAAAAATGGGTCATAGCAGTATTCTCAAGTGTATTATATGCTGCTTCTCAAAAGCAAAGATGCCCATCAAACATTATGATTCTTTTTTACTGCTAAGAGATGTAAAGTAATAACTTATCCTTTACTTTCAAGGGAATATCCCAGGATGCCTATAACACTGGACCCCTAGGGACTTTACCTGTGTGCAAACTTCTAAATCTTTCTGGGTTTTGTCTCCCTCTGGAGCACGTGTGTCTTTCTAAGGCATCCTTCTAAGGCATATGATTAACATGGCATCGTCAATATAGTGGACCAGTGTGATGATCTGCAGAACGTCCACAAGGCTCTTCTGGCAATATTATGACAAGAGGAAGGAGAATTAAAACAGCCCTGAGGCAAGACTGTGGATGTGCACTGTTGTCTGTCCATGTGAACGGGAACTTACTATTCTTCTTCCTGATAAGAATTAAAAAGAAAACATTTGTCAAGACTGTATTAATCTGCTTTGGGAGAGGCATGGACATATATACACTACCAAACGTAAGGTAGATAGCTAGTGGGAAGCAGCCGCATAGCACAGGGAGATCAGCTCGGTGCTTTGTGACCGCCTGGAGGGGTGGGATAGGAAGGGTGGGAGGGAGGGAGATGCAAGAGGGAAGAGATATGGGAACATATGTATATGTATAACTGATTCACTTTGTTATAAAGCAGAAACTAACACACCATTGTAAAGCAATTATACTCCAATAAAGATGTAAAAAAAAAAATCTGCTTTGGTAAATATACCACATGTGGTACAGCAGCTGCAATTCAAGTGACTGCTTGATTAACTTGTGGTAGTACATAAGCTTCTATGGCCTACCTAACTTTTGCAGGGGCCAGACTAGTGTATTAAATAGTGTTATGCTGGGGACTACCACTCCTATATTCTTTAAGATTTTGAGGGTGGCACTGATTTCTGTCACCCCTTTTAGATGCTGTTATAGGTTGAAATGTATCCCCCCAAAGATATATTGAAGTCCTACCCTCTTGTACCTGTGAATATGACCTTATTTGGAAGTAGGGTCATCGTAGATGTAATTAGTTAAGATGTACCCATACTGGAGTAGGGTGGGCCCTTAATCTAGTGAGACAGGTGTCCTTATAAGAAGAGGGAAATTTAGACACAGATACAGATACAGAGGGAAGACGGCTAGAGAGAAGACTGAAGGAGGCAGATTGAAGTTGTACTACCACAAATCAAGGGATACCTGGGGGCTACCAGAGGCTGGAGAGGCAAGGAAAGATCCTCCCTTAGAGGCTTTGGAAGGAGCATGGCCCTGCTAACACCTTGCTTTCAGACTTCCAGCCTTCAGAACTATGAGAGAATAAATTTCGGTTGTATAAAGCCATCCAGTTTATGGTACTTTGTTATAATAGTCCTAAGAAATTTATATGGATGCAATATAAATATTAAAAAAATTATTATTCTCATGGAATGGTTGTAGGGGCACTTTCAGGATCTTCTCTTGGCTTTCCTACAAAACGTCTCTAATTTTACAATTCAAGGAACAAAGTTAGGGTTCTGCCAATTGCTAAGTATACTCATTCCAATTATGCATTTGGAAACCAGGGAAATGACCACTGTGAGACAAACGTGGTTAGGATACCATTTATCAGCTGACTTCCACACACGTCTGCTCTTAAAGGGAAGGCCATGATGGTATTTGGGATCTCTGGTTATCAGCATCAATCTGTGTTCAATAGCTTTGAAAGGTCTGCATAATCCACAGGGCTAGCTGTGGTGTTGCAGGGACTTCCCTTTAGATGATGTGTTCTGGGTCAGAGAACTGGGCATGTGAACATAGCTTTTCATTGAGGGTGGCTGACCTCAAACTTTTTCTCATCAGTTCTTGATCTCTATTGTATATGTATGTGTCTATACCCTTTTTGGCTGCCCATCTATCTTGTTCCTAGGAATACTGTGTTCTATGGGCCATTTCCATAAATTTTGTGGGTTAGGCCTTGCTGACTCATTCTGAACTTGCTACAGTTTATAGTAATTCTGTCCAACTCTCTTCTAATGGTTATGTACTGCCACCTGGCATCTGCTATTCCCAGTCTATCATCCGTACCACTATTGGGGAACACAGTACTATCACAATATCTCCTGATGTTATTCCCAGCCTATTGAACCATGCAGTTGTCTCTCTAACATCATTGCCTTTATAAAGGGAGTGGTGTCTTCTGGGCCTTCCTAAGGATAGCTTCAGGGTTTTCTGTCTAATAGAGGGCCTGTACATGCTTCTGTCTGATTTTTAAACCCTTCTTCTACACTTTGCTACAGCAATTCTGACATCTCTATTTTGTCTAATATAGGCCGTTGGTTTTTTCAAGCTTTTAAGAGCCTCTGCAGCATTCTGTTACAACTGCCACCAGGGTCCCTACTAGGACATTAAATCCTGTATCAGTGGAAAGTACTGTCATATTGCAAAACTCTCCCCAATCCAGCTTTATATTCTGTGCCCTCTTGATCTAGCCCATCAGGGACTGCTCCTAGTTCCTGATGGTAATGTGTTATCCAAGTCCTGAAGCTTTCTAGGCATATACTTTCTCTTCTGCCTTAGCTGGCCCAGCACTTCCTGAGTTAGGTTATGCTAACATTTGATTCTAGTTATGAGCCAACAGAGGAGGTAGGGCAAATCTTGAGAAGGATAAGAAATATCGGGACTTCCCTGGTGGTGCAGTGGTTAAGAATCTGCCTGCCAATGCAGGGGACACGGGTTCGATCCCTGATCCGGGAAAATTGCACATGCTGCAGAGCAACTAAGCCTGTGCACCACAACTACTGAGCCTCAGCTCTAGAGCCTGTGAGCCCCAACTACTGAGCCCGTGCGCCACAACTACTGAAGCCTGCACGCCTAGAACCCGTGCTCCACAATAAGAGAAGCCACCACAATGAGAAGCATGCACACCGCAACGAAGAGTAGCCCCACTCACCACAGCTAGAGAAAGCCCACACGCAGCAATGAAGACCCAACGCAGCCAAAAATAAATAAATAAAATAAATATATTTTTTAAAAAAAGAAATATCGTCTGAGGCACTTGCCTCATTTGAGGCCTTTGTATAACTTCAAGTGTGTGTGTGTGTGTGTGTGTGTGTGTGTGTGTGTGTGTGTCTAGCTCTATCTTCTGATAAGGGGGAATTGGCTATTTCTTCAGGCCCATAGGGTTCAGAATAACCTCAGGATTTGAGGTTCTTAACTGTATCTTCACAGATATCTCCTTCCAAGTGTCAGGATGCCTCTGCTTCCCTGCAGGACCGAGTTTGTGTAATAGACTTGCCTAGGCTGAGATTCAACCTTTTCTGAAGCTCTGCTAGCAATTAAGTTCTGTCCTTGTTTTACTATGACTGCCGTCCCGTTATACATATACGTATAACTGAAATTAACTTTGCTGTATAGCAGAAATTAACACAATATTGTAAATCAACTATACTTCTATTAAAAAAAAAGAATGTGGTCTCAGTAAAGACTGGCTTCAGTCTGATCCCACAAGATACTCTAGAGCATAAATGGCATGACAGAGCTAGTCTCACATTCAGGCAAGGGGGCCGACCTTCTCTATTTCACGCCAGCAGGTCACTGACGGAGTCAACCCTGGTGGAGAGTGGGGAGAGGTATAGCCTCCCAGGCAAGGTGCTTCCATTTGGTCCAGGGCAATTCTCTATATTGTTATCTCCAACAATTACAGCAAACAGGTTAGGGGTGCACCAGCCTGAGGAGGGGATCTGGGTGGACATAAACAGCATTCAGTACAACAGGGTAGAGCTATTCTGAACTCTACACTCTTTATGATCAGTAAACTCTTTCTATTCTGTATCCAAGGTAAGAAATATATTTCTTTGAACTATTTGGAAATCTTCTTTATGCTTGGGTAGGAAAGTTATGTTTATCTTTCCTTCCTTTTAGCAAAATTACACTCAATCCCATTGACCATAAGTCCCAAATGCCTAATTCACCGTCTTTGAACTAGGGACTCTCATGAAAATGAGGTGTTCCCTCCTGGTCTGCTATCAAATCAGCATCCTCAGATTGAGAATGTTATTCCCCACTGTGACCCTTGGTTAATTTCATCGTTTCCCCCTCCTTCTTATCCTTACTTTTACTCTATAGTAGTTGGAGTGAGAGATTATGAGGACATTGTCCCATTTGGAATGGCATGATTGTACTGTGAACAATGCTCTACCGTTTTGCTTTCCATGTACAAGTGAAAATGTCTCTATACCAGTACACTATTTATGAAAAGGGGACAGAAAGTAAAAAAGGAAAGAGAATATAGAAGACCCAAAGGTAGTGTACAAATGGATGAGAGTGAGATTTTGATTTTCTGTTATTTCAGTTTGAGTTCGGGAATTTCTACTTTTTTGCCAGCAAAACAATGTGTAACCTCGCTCAGGACTTCAGTCTTCTTCTTTTTTTTTTTTTTTTTTTAATATTCATTTATTTTTAATGACTTATTGGAACAAATACCTATAGATATCATTATATATATGATATATAAATTAATTATACAATATATCATGTATTAATTATTAAAACATACTCTGGTAAATATTATATATTCAATATGAAACAGGAGGAAAGGGGGCAGGGCACAACCTTTAAGAGAATTACATAGCCCGAGGACACAACATAAACTGATTAGAACAAAATAGGTCCAAGATGGCGGACGAGTCTACTTCCACTAGACCTTGAGCCTCAGTATACACTCATTGTAACACATCAGCAAGCTAAGCGACACACCCACAGGTGCCACGACAGTTCCAAGGATGACCATAAAGGTCAAAAAGTGGGCGGTGGCTCAATTCCTAGAAATCCCCACCCCTTCCCCAAAATAGCTGGAATACTCCTCCCACTCATCAGCGTATGAAATTACTCACCCCTATAAAACTAACAACCCCATTCCCTGGTGCTGCCCTCGCCTTCTTTTTTTTTTTTTTTTTATAGGTATACCTGGATTTAATTCTCACTTCTACCGCTTGGTAGCTGGATAGCCTTAGGCAAGTTTCATACCTCCCTGAAATTTACTTAATTCAGTCTGTAAAATGGCATAATAACTTATTATAGCATCCTTTTAGGAATTTTAAATCAGTTCTTGAAATAAAAGTACACAATATATAGACAAGTATGGATTCCTCAATAGATGTTTGACCTTTCATTTCTCCAGTATCCCACCCGCATCAAATAAAGAAAAATACTTTTTAAAATTCACAAATATTTCATTGTTGTAAAGTTAAAGCCATAAAAATAATCAAATGGCCTACTATCATACCGTTAGAAGAAAAAAAAAAAAAAAAAGGTGTTCATGAGAGTTCCATATTAGAATACAAGTTTTCCTTAGGCACCTGTTTATGTATGCTATTCTGCTCTTTACAATAAATAATTAAATTTAAAAGACTTAATTCCTCACTTTTAAGACCTTATTAGTTTACAAATTACATATTGACCTATGCTAAATTTTATACCGACCCATGCTAATGAATTCAGTACAGAAAACAAAAAACACTGCACTCAAGCAAACTACATATATATATATATATATATATATATATATAACTTATATGAGAATTGCTACTCCAGCTTTCTTTTGGTTTCCATTTGCATGAAATACCTTTTTCCATCCCCTTACTTTCAGTCTGTATGTGTCTCTAGGTCTGAAGTGGGTCTCTTGTAGACAGCAAATATATGGGTCTTGTTTTTGTATCCATTCAGCCAATCTGTGTCTTTTGGTGGGAGCATTTAGTCCATTTACATTTAAGGTAATTATCGATATGTGTGTTCCCATTCCCATTTTCTTAATTGTTTGGGGTTTGTTATTGTAGGTCTTTTCCTTCTTTTGTGTTTCTTGCCTAGAGAAGTTCCTTTAGCAGTTGTTGTAGAGCTGGTTTGGTGGTGCTGAACTCTCTCAGCTTTTGCTTGTCTGTAAAGGTTTTAATTTCTCCATCAAATCTGAATGCGATCCTTGCTGGGTAGAGTATTCTTGGTTGCAGGTTTTTCTCCTTCAACACTTTCAATATGTCCTGCCACTCCCTTCTGGCTTGCAGAGTTTCTGCTGAAAGATCAGCTGTTAACCTTATGGGGATTCCCTTGTGTGTTATTTGTTGTTTTTCCCTTGCTGCTTTTAATATGCTTTCTTTGTATTTAATTTTTGACAGTTTGATTAATATGTGTCTTGGCGTATTTCTCCTTGGATTTATCCTGTATGGGACTCTCTGTGCTTCCTGGACTTGATTAACTATTTCCTTTCCCATATTAGGGAAGTTTTCAACTATAATCTCTTCAAATATCTTCTCAGTCCCTTTCTTTTTCTCTTCTTCTTCTGGAACCCCTATAATTCGAATGTTGGTGTGTTTAATGTTGTCCCAGAGGTCTCTGAGACTGTCCTCAGTTCTTTTCATTCTTTTTTCTTTATTCTGCTCTGCAGTAGTTATTTCCACTATTTTATCTTCCAGGTCACTTATCCATTATTCTGCCTCAGTTATTCTGCTATTGATCCCATCTAGAGTACTTTTAATTTCATTTATTGTGTTGTTCATCGTTGCTTGTTTCATCTTTAGTTCTTCTAGGTCCTTGTTAACTGATTCTTGCATTTTGTCCATTCTATTGTCCATTCTATCTCCAAGATTTCGGATCAACCTTACTATCATTATTCTGAATTCTTTTTCCGGTAGACTGCCTATTTCCTCTTCATTTGTTAGGTCTGGTGGGTTTTTATCTTGCTCCTTCATCTGCTGTGTGTTTTTCTGTCTTTTCATTTTGCTTATCTTACTGTGTTTGTGGTCTCCTTTTTTGCAGGCTGAAGGTTCGTAGTTCCTGTTGTTTTTTGTGTCTGTCCCCAGTGGCTAAGGTTGGTTCAGTGGGTTGTGTCGGCTTCCTGGTGGAGGGTACTAGTGCCTGTGTTCTGGTGGATGAGGCTGGATCTTGTCTTTCTGGTGGGCAGGTCCACATCTGGTGGTGTGTTTTGGGGTGTCTGTAGACTTATTATGATTTTGGGCAGCCTCTCTGCTAATGGGTGGGGTTGTGTTTGTGTCTTGCTAGTTGTTTGGCATAGGATGTCCAGCACTGTAGCTTGCTGGTCGTTGAGTGAAGCTGGGTGCTGGCGTTGAGATGGAGATCTCTCGGAGATTTTTGCTGTTTGATATTATGTGCAGCTGGGAGGCCTCTTGTGGACCAGTGTCCTGAAGTTGGCTCTCCCACCTCAGAGGCACAGCACTGACTCCTGGCTGCAGCACCAAGAGCCTTTCATCCACAGGGCTCCTTAATTTGGGATGATTCGTTGACTATTCAGGTATTCCACAGATGCAGGGTATATCAAGTTGATTGTGGAGCTTTAATCCGCTGCTTCTGAGGCTGCTGGGAGAGATTTCCCTTTCTCTTCTTTGTTCTCACAGCTCCCAGGGGCTCAGCTTTGGATTTGGCCCCGCCTGTGCGTGTAGGTCGCCGGAGGGCGTCTGTTCTTTGCTCAGACAGGACGGGGTTAAAGGAGCCGCTGATTCGGAGGCTCTGGCTCACTCAGGCCGGGGGGTAGGGAGGGTCACGGAGTGTGGGGCGGGCCTGCAGCGGCAGAGGCCGGCGTGATGTTGCAGCCTGAGGCGCGCCGTGCGATCTCCCGGGCGAGTTGTCCCTGGATCCCGGGACCCTGGCAGTGGCGGGCTGCACAGGCTCCCCGGAAGGGCGTGTGGCTAGTGACCTGTGTTCGCACACAGGCCTCCTGGTGTGGCAGCAGCGGCCTTAGCGTCTCATGTCTGTCTCTGGGCTCCGCACTTTTAGCCGCGGCTCGCGCCCGTCCCTGGAGCTCTCTCAAGCAGCGTTCTTAATCCCCTCTCCTCGTGCACCAGGAAACAAAGAGGGACGTAAAAGTCTCTTGCCTCTTCGGCAGGTCCAGACTTTTCCCCGGACTCTCTCCCGGCTAGCCGCGGTGCACTAACGCCCTGCAGGCTGTGTTCACGCCGCCAACCTCAGTCCTCTCCCGGCGCTCCGACAAAAGCCGGAGCCTCAGCTCCCAGTCCCGCCCGCCCCGGCGGGCGAGCAGAAAAGCCTCTCGGCTGGTGAGTTCCGGTCGGCCCGATCCTCTGCGCTGGAATCTGTCCGCTTTGCCCTCCGCACCCCTGTTGCTGTGCTCTCCTCCGCGGCTCCCAAGCTCCCCCACTCCGCCTCCCGAAGTCTCCACCCGCGAAGGGGCTTCCTAGTGTGTGGACACTTTTCCTCCTTCACAGCTCTCTCCCGCTGGTGCAGGACCCGTCCCTATCCTTTTGTCTCTGTTTAGTTTTTTCTTTTGCCCTAACCAGGTACGTGGGGGGTTCCTTGCCTTTTGGGAGGTCTGAGGTCTTCTGCCAGCGTTCAGTAGGTGCTCCGTAGGAGTTGTTCCACGCGTAGATGTATTTCTGGTGTATCTGTGGGGAGGAAGGTGATCTCCGCGTCTTACTCTTCCGCCATCTTCCCGGAAGTCAGGACTTCAGTCTTCTTGAAGGGTCTGGAAATAAGTCATTGTCTCCCAAGTTGACAAAAAGCAGTTTATGGTTAGGACCATCCTGTTCTTCACTCTACAAAGCTTAGAGTACACTGCGGAATGAGTAGTCCCTGCGCCATAAACATTTGAAAAATGGTGATGCATGCTAACGTGCTTTGAAAACTGTGAAAATCTACATTAAAAAAATAGGGTATTATGGTTTCTTTAAGCGAACCTCTCCAAAGTCTGCACTAAAGTTGTCTTTCAGCTTATATTCCATTTCCCCATTCATAAATCCCTTGTTCTAGCTTGTGATTTTTTCCTTCTACTTGCTGCAGAATCCCCTTTTCATCTTCTCCTTCCTAGCTGTCAAAATTCCACTCATAATTCTAAGCTTGGTTTGAATCTCTGCTCTGAGGAAACAAATCCTGATACTCCAAGATTTGGCAACAGAAGGTGAATCTCCCTGTGGGAAACCATGGCAGAAACCTGTGGTTCACTCTTATCTACTGAGATTCGCTTTCCTTAAGGGAACCCCTTTCCTTAAGATGATGTTCTCAAAGTGTGGTCTCCAAGCTAGAGTATTAGCACTGGAGAATTTGTTAAAATGAAAATTACTGGCTCCACCCCAGACCTATGAAATTAGAAACTCTAAGTGTACGGTCTACAATCTGTTTTAATAAACCTTCCAGGTGATTCTGAGGTCTGCTAAAGTTTGAGAATCACTGTCTGAGGGAGCCTTTTACTGATCACCTTTGATAACATCCTTCTGACCTCAGGGAGTACTTTCCTATGTACCACTGAAGCCAAATAAACCCTTAATTGCCATGACACAATTGTAACATTTAAACAACTTTCCTAATGGCTTGTCCATAATAAAAAGAAAATGAACTTCCCCAGTAATATATAATTACATACAATGATTCATCAAACATAGAAATGCATTATAGTGGCTAAAAGCACCAGTTTTATAGTTAGACAAACTAGACTTTGAATCCAACTTGTCACTTAATCATGTTGATATTAAGGCTCTGCACCCGTAATAATAATACCTACCTTTTAAAGCTATTGTGAAAATTAGGTGAGATGATGAGAGTTAAGCAATTAGCAGAGCACCTGACTCATAGAGGGTGTTCACTAAAGGGTAATAAACTGGATTTTGCTTAGTCATCATCAGTGCATAGCCCCCTGTTGGCAGTGGATCTCAGCAACTAGCTCTCAGGCCACCTCCATAGGGCTTGGAACATTTTTCACCCTTGGAATTCCAAAGCACCCTCAACAATATCTAGGGTACTTGAAGTCTAGGCCAAAAGAAGTACAGGAATTCTCTCTTCAGCCCCAATACTAATTTATCATCTCAGTGCCTTCCTATTATCTAGGCTGTCGTTTTGGGGGAACATCAGGCCCACCCCCAACATTTACAGGGTTTGGAACAAGAGTATAAACTGGAGTCCCACACAACATACACTTACATTTATAATTTAACAGGGCAAGATTTAAAAAAAGCTTTATCCTCTGTGTGGGCAGAATAACAAACAGCCCCACAATCCCTGGAACCTGTGGATACATTACCTTATGTGATAAAGGGACTTTGTGGGTGTGATTAAAGACCTTGAGGTGGGGAGATTATCCAGAATAATCAGTCATGTAATCACAAGGGTCCTTATAAGAGGGAGGCAGGTGAGTCAGAGAAGGACATGTGACAACAAGCAACGGTCATGGTTTGGTGCCCATGAGTGAGGAATGCAGGCAGCCTCTAGAAGATAGAAAAAGAGAGGAAATAGATTCTCCCCTAGAACCATCAGAGAGAACACAGCCCTGCTGACCAAGTTTGGATTTCTGAACTTCAGAATTATTCAGTAACACATTTGTGTTATTGTAAGCGAATAAGTCTGTGATAATTTTTATAGAAGCATTAAGAAACTAATAGCTCTCCTACCTTCATAACTATGAAATTAAAAAAAATATATGTATATGTGCTTTTACAAGAGTACACATTAGCAAAATATCAATGGTGATTAAACTTAATGATTATTTTGCATAGTGAATGGTCTGTGAATGATCCAGTGATATTTGAATGAATAATACAATTAATGTATGTCATTAATTATTTTTATTCCATTCTATTTATTTTTCTTACCTTTATTTCAGCATAATTATGAGTTATATTGTTCAGAGAACTTGCTTTTAATAGAAAGTATTGCCAAATTAGATCGCCTTTTTTGAGTTATTGTAGTTCTTAGATAATATTTTTTATTAATTACAACATTTGGCTCTGCTGAGGCAGTGGCAACTGAATTGTCATTAAAACTCTCAATGAATACTTAGATTAAAAAATAAACTATTAGTTTATATATCATGTTCACACATTTTAAGGGAATTACATATCATAAATTATTATGATCTTGGGGAAAAAAACCCAAATATTTAACTTAAGGAAATAGTTTGCTGTCATATATAGCTGTGATTTTTCACATCTGTAAAGCAATATCTAGATGCATAGAGCTTTTCTTAAATTCTTTTTTTTCTTATTTTTTAAAATACTGGGGTATTAAGAGAAAATTAAAAAAAATAGAAATATAATGCTTAATTTGTTCAAGCCTCTCACCTCAGCTGAAACTACAGCAAGACCTAGAATGGCCAGAATGAGTCTCAAGTTTATTTGTATACACATCTTATCCTTCATGCAAGTTTTTCATTTTCTTTTTCCAGTTTCTTTATATTCTATTGGAATGTCACTTTGTTGCATATTTTACATGCAGTTTTTTTCAAGTTAGAAGTTTTTTTTCAAAAAATTTAAAAATCCTTTTTATTCTTTTTAAAGTAAAGTAGCCAAACTCATGTCTGTTTGTGTTTTTGTTGAAAATACTGTACAATTTGTGAGTACCTCAAGAACCATGAGCAGGAACACAGATGTGAGATAATGGATGTTTGGCCCGCTGGAAAATGATATGTTATGAGAGAATCTATTGCATTCATTCTCTAGGAGAAGATATATTTAAGTGATTTATGTTGTCTTTTCCTTAAATCCTTCCCCATACTCTGAAGCCATATCCGTCTCAATGTCAGTTATGGTACAGCCCATAAACCTGGTATTAAGACACAGTGACTTTCTATTTTGAGGACTGGGACAAGAAATGTAGACAAGTGCTTCTCCAGGCCATGGACAGTTTATGAAATACCCTATAAAGTCAAGCATGGTATTGGGGGAACATCTACCCGTTTAGGGGATATTCTATTCTCTACCCACAGAAATGTGTCTTCCCCCTATTGCCTAAAAAAAAAAACGATGACAACAACAAAGGCATAATCCATTACTACAGTATAAGTGGCACATGTGTGCAAGCTAACACACACATACACATACACAAGTGAAGCATTTAAGTAAGTTGCTCAAGCTTGTATTAATAACAGTGAGACTTGTGATTCAAGCCCAGGTCTGCTTCACACAAAGCTCATTCTGGTACTCTAGGCTGTTTCCTGAAGAGTAGGGATTTATGCCTCTTTCTCTCAGTTAATTGTCTAATATCTTAACCATAACCTTTGTCACTCAAATACAGCTCACATTTTGCTTCTTTGGGGAATTCCTCCTGATCCCCTTTTGAATTTTGTAAACATAGTTCTGATGTTACAAGTAACACATCTATTAATCACCTACTTCAAGACCGACTGTTACTGGCATAAGGATAGACATACAGATCAATGGAACAGAAGTGAGTCCAGAAATTCACCCGTGGTCGATTATTTTTGGCAAGGGTGCCAAGACCATTCAGTTGAGAAAGAACACTGTTTTCCATAAACGGTGCGGGAACAACTGGATAGCCACATGCAAAAGAATGAAGTCGAAACCTTACTTTACACCATATACAAAAATCAACTCCAATGGATGAGAGCCCTAAGTGTAAACACTAAAACTATAAAACTCTTAGAAGAAAACACAGAGGTCAATTTCTGTGACCTTGGGTTTGGCAGTGGATTCTTAGATATGACATCAAAGGCACGAGCAACAGCAACGACAGCAACAGGATAAATTGGACTTTGTATAAATTTAAAACTTTTGTGCTTCAAAGAACGCTATCAAGAAAGTGAAAAGACAGCCATAGAATGGAAGAAAATATTTGCAGATCATATATCTGATAAGGGACTTATAGCAAGAGTATAAAGAACTCTTACAACTCAATAGTAAAAAGAAAAATAACCCACTTTTAAAATGGGCAAAGGGGAAGGGAATGACGGGAGGAAAGAAATAAGGTGAGAGAGATTAAGAGGTATAAACTTCCAGTTGCAAAATAAATGAGTCGTGGTTATGAAATGTACAGTGTGGGAGTATAGTCAATAAATATATAATATGTTTATATGGTAACATACAGTAACTAGACTCATGGTGATCATTTTGAAATATATAGAAGTATCAAATCACTATGTTGTATGATAGGAACTAACATAGTGTTGTAGGTCAATTATACTTAAAAAAAAAAAACAGAAAAAGAGAACAGACTTGTGGTTCCCAGAGGTGTGGGCGGGGGTGGGGGGAGAGGCAACTGGATGAAGGTGGTCAAATGGTACAAACTTCCAGTTATAAGGTAAATAAGTGCTAGGGATGTCATGTACAACATGAAAAATATAATTACCACGGCTGTATGTTATATATGAAAGCTGTTAAGAGAGTAAATCCTGAGAGTTCTCATCACATACAAAAATTTTCTATTTCTTTAATTTGGTATCTATATAAGATGATGGATGTTCACTAAACTTATTGTGATAATCATTTCATGATGTATGTAAGCCAAATTATTATGCTGTACACCTGAAACTTATACAGTGCTGTATGTCAACTGTATCTCAATAAAACTGGAAGAAAAACAATCACCTACTGTATTGCATGCTAGTCTATTGATCTCTGAGTTTCTTGAGGACAGGGTGTGTCTTATTCATTTCTGTATTTCTGAGACCTCACAGCATGCCTGGAATATATTAGGAACTGAACAAATATGTTTTAACTAAATTAAATGGAATAATAAGCAAGTTATTGATCTAGAAAAAGAAATCCACCTCTTATAATTCAGCAAATACAGAACCATAAGTATGTCATGGCATACAGAAGTCACTCAAATATCTTTAGGTTCCAGACTGATTAGGTGGCCTCTCTCATTGCGGAGCACAGGCTCCGGATGCGCAGGCTCAGTGGCCATGGCTCACGGGCCCAGCCGCTCTGCGGCATGTGGGATCCTCCTGGACCGGGGCACGAACCTGTGTCCCCTGCATCGGCAGGCAGACTCTCAACCACTGCGCCACCAGGGAATCCCTAGCCCCTGGGATACTTTAAGAGGGATCCAGAGAAGATTCCACAGTTTTCTTCAAGGCTATTTCATGCTGTCAGCAAATTCTTCTTGATATTTAACCTGAAGCAGTGCTTTCTAAATGATGTGCTGAAACTCAGAGAGCTGCTATAATTGCCAAAGTTTCATTCTTACCACTGGGGCATATTTAAGGTTTGAGAACGTCATAACTCAGCCATTTTAAAGAGCAGTATTTTTAGTTTCTTGGTTGAATGGTCCTGTTTTAATTCAGGAAACGAAAGGTGTTGGTTTTAGTAACAGTGATAGCATCTCATTGTTTCCTCTGAGGCCTTTCCATCAATTATTCTCCTTTCCAAGCATAATAGTTCACTCCTTCCTCCATGTTCTCAAAGCCACTTTATTTAAAACACACATACACACCTGCTGGCACATACATATGCACACAGAGTATTACATCGTGCATAGATGCTATTTTAGATGTAGATATACAAAGCGATATAGATATAGATTGTAGTTCCTTGATTTTCTGAGGGTTTTCTCCTTGTGCGGTTCTCCGGTGACTTTCCAGTGACTTTCAGTAAATGTTTGTGAAATACCTGAAATAATGAGTGAGATAAAGTAAGGTGGAGCTTGAAATAAACTTGTTACCTTTGTTTCTATTGTTGTGAATGTTATGTATACTTGTCTCCCTGGTACATTTGTGCAAGATTTTCTCTAAGAAATATGCACTGGTGACACTGCTGGCATAGAAGGTGTACACCCTGAACTTTACCAGGAAACACTGTTATTTTTCAAAGAGGTCGAAAATGTACATTCCTACCAGCAGTGTGTAAAAGTTCCTATTTATCTATTCACTATCTTACCCTTGATATTTTCAGACATCTTGTTTTTTTGCCAATCTAGTCAGTATGTAATGATATCTCATTGTGGCTTTAATTTGTGTTACATAATTACTAATGAATTTCAGCAAATTTTCAAGTGTTTATTTGCCATTTTTTGACTTTATTTTTTAGAGCAGTTTTAGGATTACAAGAAAGTTGAGAGGAAAGTACAGAGATTTCCCATACATCCTCTGCTCCCCGCCTCCACATGCAGTCTCCCTCATTATCAACATCACTCTTCAGAATGGTACTTTTTCTTTTTTTTGCCAAGGATGAACCTACATTGACACATCATAATCACCCAAAGCCCACAGTTTCCTTTAGGGTTCACCTTTGGTGCTGTACGTTCTATGAATATATATTCATCTCTATAATATAATACAGAGTTTTTGTCCTAAAAATTCTCTGTGTTCCACCTATTCATCCCCCACCCCCAAAACCATTGATCTTTTTATTGTCTCTGTAGTTCTGCATTTTCTAGAAGTCATATATTGGAATCATATGTACGTATCCTTTCAGATTGGCTTCTTTCACTTAGTTATATGCATTTAAAGTTCCATCATATCTTTTCATGGCTTGAAAGCACCTTTCATTTTAGTGTTGAATAATATTCCATTGTCTGTATGTCCATATTTATTTATCTGTTTATTTACTGGAGAGAATCTTGGTGCCTCCAAGTTTTGGCGATTATAAATAAACCTACTATAAACATCCCTGTGCAGGTTTTGAGTGGACATAAGTTTGCAGATCCTTTGGGTAGATATCAAGGAACATAATTGCTGGATTGTGTGGTAAGAGTATGTTTCGTTTTGTCAGAAACTGCCAAACCATCTTTCGAAGTGGCTGTGCCAGTTTGCACTCCCACCAGCAATGCATGAGAGTTCCTGCTGCTCCACATCCTCACAAGCACTTGGTTTTGTCGGTGTTCTGGATTTTGGCCATTCTAATAGGTGTGTAATGGTATCTTGTTGTTTTAATTTGCATTTTCCCAGATGGCATATGATCTTTTTTTTTTTTTTTTTGTGGTATGCGGGCCTCTCACTGTTGTGGCCTCTCCTGTTACGGAGCACAGGCTCCGGACGCGCAGGCTCAGCGGCCATGGCTCACGGGCCCAGCCGCTCCACGGCATGTGGGATCCTCCCGGACCGGGGAACGAACCTGCGTCCCCTGCATCGGCAGGCGGACTCTCAGCCACTGCGCCACCAGGGAAGCTCCATATGATATTTTTATATGCTTATTTGCCATTGGTATATCTTCTTTGGTGCAGTGTCTGTTAAAGTATTTGGCCCATTTTAAAATTGGGTTTATTTTCTTATTGTTGAGTATTAAGAGTTCTTTGTATATCTTGGATAACAGTCCTTTATCAGATGTCTGTTGCAAATATTTTCTCCCAGTCTTTGGCCCATCTTCTAATTTTCTTGACATTGTCTTCTGCAGAGCAGAAAATTTTAATTTTAATGAGGTACAGCTTATCAGTTATTTCTTTCATGGACTGTGTTTTTGGTGTTTTATCAAAAAGCCATCATGCTCAAGTTCACCTAGATTTTCTCATATGTTATCTTTTAGGACTTTTTTAGTTTTACATATTACACCTATGTCTTTGATCCATTTTGAGTTAATTTTTGTGAAGGGTATAGTCTGTGCCCAGATATGTTTTTTTTTTTTTTTTTTTTTGCATATCGATGTTCAGTTGTTCTAGTGTCATTTACTAAAGAGACTTTGCTCCATGTATTACCTTTGTTTCTCTGTCAAAGATGACTTGACTATGTTTATGGAGATCTATTTCTGGGCTCTATCTTCTATTCCATTGATCTAGTTGTCCCTTCTTTCATCAGTACCACACTGTCTTGACTACTGTAGCTTTACAGTATGTCCTGAGATCAAGTAGTGTCAGTCCTCCAACTTTGTTCTTCTCCTTCAATAGTGCATGGCTATTGTCCATCTAAATTTTAGAACCAGTCTCTTGATATCCATAAAGTAGCTTGCTGGAAGTTTGATTGGGATTGTATTGAATCTGTAGATCATGTTGAGAAGAACTGACATCCTGACAATATTGAGTCTTCCTATCCATAAACATGGAATATCTTTCCATTTATTTAGTTCCTCTTTGGTTTCATTCATCAGAGTTTTGTAGTTTTCCTCCTATATATAGTGTACATATTTAATTAGATTTATACCTAAGCATTTTATTTTGGAGGGGTGCTATTGTAAATGGTACTGCATTTTTAATTTCAAATTCTACTTGTTCAATGTTACTATATAGGAAAGCAATTGACTTTATATTAATCTTGTATCCTTCAACCTTGCCATATTTGCTTATTTGTTCCAGAAGGTTTTTGTTGTTGTTGTTGATTCTTTTGGATTTTCTACATAAATGATCATGTCATCTGTGAACAAAGACAGTTTTATGTCTTCTTTCCCAATCTATATACCTCTTATTTTCTTTTTTTGCCTTGTTGAATTAGCAAAGACTTCCAGTTCATTGTTGAAAAGGAGTGATGAGAGGGGACATCCTTACATTAGACCTGATTCTTAGTGAGAAAGTTTCAAGTTTCTTATGCTTAAATATGATATTAGCTGTAGGTTTTTATAGTTTATCAAGTTGAGAAAGTCTCCTCTATTTCTAGTTTACTGGGAGTTTTTATTATGAATAAGTGTTGGATTTTGTCAAATGCTTTTCTGCATCTATTGATATTATCATCTGATTTTGCTTTAGTCTGTTGATGTGATGGATCATTCTAATTGATTTTCGAATGTTGAACCAGCCTTGCGTACCATTTAATTCCATTTGGTTGTCATGTATAATTCTTTTTATACCTTTTGGATTCAATTTGCTAAAATTTTGTTGAGTATTTATGCATATAGGCTTATGAGAGATATTGCTCTGTAGTTTTCTTTTCTTGGTATGTATTTGTCTGTTTTTGGTATGAGGGTAATGCTGGCCTCATAGAATAAGTTAGGAAGTATTCCCTCTGCTTCTATCCTCTAACAGAGATTGTGGAGAATTGGTATACTTTCTTCCTTCATGTTCAGTAGAATTCACCAGTGAACCCAGCTAGGCCTGGTGCTTTCTGTTTTGGAAGGTTATTAATTATTGATTTAATTTCTTTAATAGATATAGCCCTATTCAGATCATCTGTGTCTTCTTGTGTGAGTTTTGGCAGATTGTGTCGTTGAAGGAATTGGTCCATTTTATGTACATCAGTTTTGTGGGCATAGAGTTGCTTATTACCATTTTGTTTTTATTTCTGTGACATGCTTGTGTGTTTTATCTATTTTCTGTATTTTCTTCTCTATTAGTGATTTTCAGGCATTCTTTACATATTTTGAATACTTATGTTTTGTCAGTTATATGTGCTGCAAATACCTTTAGTATAATTTTATGTATTCTTGATGTAATAAACTTTCCATCACTATATAGTGACTCACTTTAGTGCTAATAATGATAGACTTTAACTCTATTTTGTCTGATATTTTGTTTTTGTTTTTTTGTCCATCATGTATTTGTCTAGGGTGCCTTTTTACATGCATTTGTTTTCAAAATTTCCATGTCTTTTTGAGCTAGGAGTGTTTTTCATAAATAGTGTATATCTGGAATGGTTTTGTTTTGTTTTTCTTTCTGGTCTTATAATCTCTGTTTTTTAAAGGACAAATTTAAGCCTTTCATAGTCATTATGATTATTGGTACCACTGGGCTTGTTTCTATCATATTATTTTTGTTCTCTCTCCATTTCTCTATGCATTTTTCTCCTTTTTTTTTTTTTTTTTTTGGCCGTGCTGTGCAGATTGTGGGGTCTTAGTTCCCCAGCCAGGGATTGAACCTGAGCCCTTGGCAATGAAAGCGTGAAGTCCCAACAACTGGACTGCGAAGGAATTCCCTCTAGGCATTTTTCTTCTTTTGATTGATTGAAGTAGTTTTTTCACAATTTTATTCTTTGTTTTCTACTATTCTTAGTGGTTACTCTTAAGCCACAACCCTCAAAAAAAAAGCCTCAAAATCTTCAAATATTTTCCTTATTTATCATGCTAATTTAGTTCTGCCCTATTTTTAAACAACTGCCACATATCTGATGTTCTTATCATATTTGTTTATTTGGATTAAGTAACACATCTTCCATTTTGTTTGCTCACCATTTGCTCTTTCCTCTTAGATCTGTTGCCCTGGGATCATTACTTCTTGAATTACATCCTTCAGAAGTTCCTTTAGTGAAGGTTTGGTGATGGTCTGAGTTTGCCTTTACTTTCTCTCTTTCTTAAAAGATTGCTTTGTTTGACTGAAAATACTAGTCTGATGGTCATTTTCTCTCAATGTTTCCACCTACTCGTTTCTGATTTTCATGTTGGTCAGAAGACTGCTGTCCTGTCTGACCAGCTGTCCTTTGTAGGTGACCTGTCTTTTTGCTGCAACTGCTTCTTTTTTCCTAATTAACCTTTTTATTTTGAGATAATTGTAGATTCATACGTAGCTGAGTACCCTTAACCTGGAATACTGTTTACCTAATTTCCCTTAACATCTTGCAAAACTACAGTGTAGTATCACTCTTCTTTGTAATTTTATTCTGCACTTATTTAAACATTTCAAACCTAGTAATTCTACATTCTTTACTGGACAATTCCAACATCTATAGTCCTTGAAGACCTCTGACTTTCACTCATTGCAGCTGACCCTAATGTGCTTTGGGACATTTTAATGTGAGCTCATTACTTAATCATATTATGTGAGAATCCTGCCAGCCTAAGCTGGGGTGGCTTCTTCCAGAGATATTTGTGTCTGTTTTGCTGGTCTGTTTTTGATGCCACTGACCCAGGACTATTTTGAGACCCTTAGAGGCCTGGCTTGGTGAAGGAATAACAGGCTTATTTCCTCCCATTCCGCATCCTTTGGCAGTCCTGTTGTGGTCCTTTGCCCTTGAGGCAACTCTGCCTCTCCTCAACTCTCACTGCTTACTGCATTCACTGGCTGCCCTGCGTAAAGTTTATTTGTTTTTTAGTGGGGCTTGTGAGCACAGCAGTATATCACAAATTAGGTCCTATTGAAGATCCAGCTGCTTTGTTGCAGAAGGTCAATAAAACTCTTAGCCTACCATATTGCTGGAAGCAGAAGTTCTGGAGAAAAGGTGACAGTGGTTATTGATCTTTGGAATGAGTACTCAATAAAATTGTATTGTCTTTGTAGTGTTCGTCTTGGATTGTTGCCAGTATCCCCTCTTGACCCCACCACCCCGCCCTTACAGGACTGAAGCACTCATTTCCCTAGCTGCTGGGCACCACTATCCTCTCT
This sequence comes from Orcinus orca, assembly GCF_937001465.1. Lineage (NCBI taxonomy): Eukaryota > Metazoa > Chordata > Mammalia > Artiodactyla > Delphinidae > Orcinus > Orcinus orca. The sequence continues at coordinate 156,121,767 of NC_064559.1, read as the reverse complement.
GACTTGCCCTTGTCTGAAGAGGACTGTCATGCCCAAGGGTCAATCTGCATCCAGTGACTATTGATGTATCTGTGTGTGCCCAGTTCAGGACACCTCTCAGGGACCATCCTAGCTGAGAGATCCCTGTGGAGATGGTTGAGACCTTTATCATGACTGTATCATGTTCTCTGCAAATCTTGCTTTTGTCACTTCCCCACAGGTATCGATGATCTTATGGGCACTGCCCCCGCAATAAACTTCTTGCATGCAAATCGGCCTCAGAGTCTGCTTTTCTGGAGGACATTGAGCTAAAACAGTCTCATTTTCAAAAATTTTTAGAACTTACATGGCCCTGTAGAGTACATACTTAAAATATCTATACTGTGTCATGAATTTTAGTCCTGGGAGACATTTAGAAATAATCTAGTTTTACATCATTCTAAAATAAAAAAAATTGAGACCCAGAGTTGAAATATTTCATAAAAGGTCATTAACTCACTTTGTGGTCTCCCGTTGTCTCCAAACAAAGGGGACTGAACTCTGATCTTTACTCTTTAAGTTCTATTATTCAAGTGATCTATGGTTCTGAGCTTTGAGACCAAGACACTTACCAACCTTTAGTGTTGTGTTCCTTCTTTGCCTCTTTGTGTATTTTTTTGTTCTTTCCTTGGATACTCCTAGCAAATTTCTTCAAATAGTCTTGAACGTGGCCATAAAATAGAGTATAGAAAAGGTAACCAAAGGTGTTATAACAAAGAAATTGATCTATTTTGCTTGCTTGTATCCTGCAACACCCTCATAACTATTGGGCATGGATGTAGGTGCAGGGCCAGCTTCATGGGCGTGTGACTGGTCCCAAATTCAGAGGGTCCCAGCTATTGATTTCATGCTTAGTGGATGCCTTGAAATTCATAATCATTTTTTAACCAGGAGTGCCACATTTTAATTTTTCAATGGGCCTCACAAATAATATAGCTGGTCCTGGGTAGACAATTTGGTATAGAAAGAGGAACATGGCCTTTAGATGTCTGAAAGGTATGGGATTGAATCATACCTCTGTCCTCCATATTTTATGGCCTTGGGCAAAATTCTTAAACCCTCTGGACCTTTTTCCTCATTGAGAAAATATTGATGACAGGGCCTATAAGTATTTGAAATTTGCTAGTTAAAAAACTAATTAACAAACACTACTACAGTAGCTGTCATGTGAAAAAGTTAGAATTAGTGAAGTTAAGCCAGTGGGTTCTGGAGTCAGATTTCCTGGGTTCATATCTGAGTTTTGTGATTTACCAATGTTGATACCTTGGGTAAGTTCCCTAAACATTCTTTGTGTCCCATCTGAAAATCATAGGATATGTGTGCATGTTACATGAGTTAATTATAACTTCTCCATGGCATGATACCTGGTATATGGTATTCATTCAAACGTTAACTGTTCTTGGTTTTAGAAAAGATACCCAAACGCTTCTAAAACATGCATGCTATGAGAGAAAAATAATCAAAAGGGTTCTTTGTAGGGAAAAGTTTGGGAACACATGTTAACAACACTGTGAAGGACATGACAACTACAAACCACAGAGTAAAACGTTTGTCCTGGTCAGCACAGCAACTTCACTTAACATTCACCTCTGGATGGGTCAATGTGCCCTTGAGGAGAAGAGGTAATCTCTTGTCAATATGTTCTAAATAGTTAATTCTGGTGTACAGGTTTACACAATTTCACCTCTGAAACAGAAAACCTGGAGGCACAGAGTCCCCATGATGGTCATATGCCCCTTGTCTTCAATTTTATATATAGTGCCTGTTTGGAGTACAGACTCCTTCTCTCATGATTTACCTCATTAGTCATCTCAAAGTGATGAACTCTGAGAGGGAAGTCCAAATTCTTGCAAAATATCTCAGGATGTTCCCAAGGTATAGTGCAGTGAATATCTAAACTAAAGCAAATAAGGTTCCTCCCCCCAAAAAAAAACAGGCATGGGCTTCCTCCAGATTACTCTATCCTTGCTGTGGACTGAACTGTGTACCCCAAATCCCTATGTTGAAACTGTAACCCCTATTGTGGTGGCATTTGGAGAAGGGGCCTTTGGGAGGTAATTAGGGTTAGACTAGGTTATGAGGATGGGGCCCTCATGATGGGATTAGTGGCTTTCTACAACAAGGAAGAGAGATATTTCTCTCTCCACACGCTGACACCAGGGAAAGACCATGTGAGGACACACAGAGAAGGCAGCCTTCTGCAAGCCAGAAAGAGAATGCTCCCAAGAACATGACCATGCTGGCATTCTGATCGCAAACTCCCAGCCTCTAGAACTGTGAGAAAATAAATTTTTATTGTTTAAGCCACACAGCCTATGATATTTTGTTATGGCAGCCTGAGCTAAGATAATCCTTTTTGACAGTTTTCTTCTGTCATGTGTTCTTTCTCTTATCCTCCTTTGGATTGATGCTCTCTGATCACTAATAGATTAAGTTACCAGAAATATTTAGGTAAAAATTAATAAATTCTTCCCCGTAAGAGCATTGAGAGAATATTTAACTTGCTGTTGTGGGTTGAATTGTGACCCCCAAAAGGTATATTGCAGTCCTAACTCCCAGTATCCATGAATGTGATTTTATTTGAAAATAAGGTCTTTGCAGGTGTGATCAAGGTGAGGTCATACTGGAGTAGGGTGGGACCCCTAATCCAATATAACTAGTTTCTTCATAAGAAGAGGAAAATGCCATGTGAAGACACAGACACACAGGAAGACGGCCTTGTGATGATAGAGGCGGGTATTGGAGTGGATGCAGCTGAAGGCTATGGAATGCCTAGGACCTATGGCCACTATCAGAAGCCAGGAAGAGACAAGGAAGTATTCTACCCAGAATCTCAGAGGGAGCCTGGCTGTGCTGCCATCGTGATTTCAGACTTCTAACCTCCTGAACTGTGGGAGAATATATTTTTAAATCACTCAGTTTGTGGTATGTTGTTATGGCAGCCCTAGGAAATGAATACACTTGCCTTCTTTCATTCAAGCAGTATTTATTCTTGCTTTTAGCCTCTTCTCTCAGTGATTGTCATCAGTACAATTGCCTTCAAAGCAGATGAACAAGATAAACAGGTGTAAGGACCTTTTACATTCTAGTCATCTAGCTTTGTGGAATAAAAGATCTGAAAAAGAATAGATACATGTATATGTATAACCGAATCACTTTGCTGTACACCTGGAACTAACACAACATTGGTAATCAACTATACTCCAATATAAAATTAAAATTAAAAAAAATTTTACTTAAAAAATAAAAGAGTTGCAAGGGGGTATGGAATCCATGGCACAATACCACCCAATCCCCCAGGGCCCACACATTCTTTAGCCTGTTAAGTAAACCCAACCAGCCACTAATGAACAAAGTGTACATGCATATTCGATGGTGGATGGGAGGTAATTTCAGTCTAGTTCTTGCCAAGTTTGTGATGGATGAAAGGCCACAGCATGTTTGTCTCAGGTGTAGAGAGAGCTATATAAAATAGAAAGGGCAATAGATCTATGTAGTGAGTTGTATTACAGATGCCTTTTATTTATGGAATCTCACTTCCAATTGTGAACATGCTCTTTTAAAAATTCTTCTTGAAATATTTAAGTTTATAACTATGTATCATTCAGCCCCTCCCAGATAAGCAGAAATAACATATTTTCATTTGTTTTATTTTCCAACACAAGGGGGCAGCATTGTAGCACTGTTCATTTCCTGTAGGCCTAACATTGCTATACTTTGTGCAGGTTTAAATATAGTGCACCTTTTCCAAATGAATAATCATTTGAGAATTGCACAAAGGATGACCCAGACTATTTAGCCCTCACATGATATTCATTTTAATTCAAGCTTTGAAACAGTACCCTCTGATGAGCATTCATACAAATTGTATACATTTCATATTTGCTTCATTGTTTCTGATTCTATTATATAATAATCACCCAATTCTGAGAAGAAGACAAGGTACTGTTGTGTTTTGTAGTGTTTATGTTGGGTAATCTTCTAAAAATCTGAATTCATTTAAACGGGATTTTCAGTCACATTATTGGGAAGTACATAGGGTACCAGGAGATAGGCCTGTTTGACATAAAGGATGAGTAACCCTCCGAGCAGGTGAGCTTCCTGTCAGATGTGATGCAACAAGTCTGTGAGAGAGAGAAACCGGTGCCAGGGTTTCTGGCAGGTCCATACAAATGAATGGACTTGCAGATGGGGGTGGAGTGCAATAACAATAGTAATAATGATGATGGGAAGAAGAAGTACCATTCTTGGCTGCTCATTTTATCTTAGATCCTTATTATTTGCTTAACTATATTATTCTTAATATAATACTCTTGAAAAGTTACTCTCATTTTTTATAGGTGAGGAAGTAGAAGCTTGGTTAAGTGATTCAACCCTCAGTTCATGAAGCTCATAGGTGGCAGCACTGACTGCCAAACCCAGGCTTCTCCCACCACTTCACACTGCTTCTCCATCCACAGTAAAAGAGATTGAATTCAGTGATTCACTGTAAAAATTTATTGGATTTGATATTCAAACTTCTTTATCCTTACCCCATCCAATTAATATATTTGATTTAGTCTAGGCTACTGTGATGGTTAATTTCATGTGTCACCTTGACTGGGCTAAGGGATGCCCAGATAGCTGGTAAAACATTATTGCTGGGTGTGTCTGTCAGGGTGTTTCTGGAAGAGATTAACATTTGAATCAGTAAAGAAGATGATCTTCACCAATGTAGATGGGCATCATCCAATCCCTTGAGGGCCTGAATAGGACAAAAAGGCAGAAGAAGGGTGAATTTGCTCTTTGTTTAAGCTGGGACACCCATTTTCTCTGGCCCAGGGGCATCAGCATTCCTGGTTCTTGGGCCTTTGGACTCAGACCAAGACTTGGCTGCATTACACTACTGGCTTTCCTGGTTCTCCAGGTTGTAGACAGCAGATGTGGTATTTTTTGGCCTTCATAATAATGCGAGCCAATTTCTATAATAAATTTCCATTATGTATGTGTGTGTGTGTGTGTGTGTGTGTGTGTGTGTATTGCATTTATTATTTGTAGGTCTTTACATCTGAGCATTCATTGAATGCCTTATGTCTGAGAATCTTGATCTCAACAGAACTGTGGAGGAGATCCCAGAAGCATCCAGTCCCTTTAGAGTTGTGTTTCACTGTACTAGTGAATCAGTGACTAAGGAAGGGGTATTTGCTTTTGTATGGTAGCACAGTGGATTCACATCACACATTTTCCTTTGAGAAACCCAAGGCACAACAAAGGTGGTGGGTTACTATCTCCATTACCTACCAGTGACAGATATGGAAGACAGCATCTCAACCTTTGAAAAAGAGAAACTGAGGCAAGAACAGATTGCTGAAGTAGATTGCCCGTGATTGCTAATTGAAATCTTTGAACCACCAGTCTTTGTTCCTGAACCAGGACTGCATCTTTTGAGTTTAACGTCACTTTAGGAGTCAGGCTTGAATTTTTGTCCCAGGTTTGCCTTTTGCTGGCTCTTGGCTTTGGGCAAGCTCCCTGAGCCTCAGATTCCTCATTTGTGAAAGAAAGATAAGAATAATATCAATTTCTTGGGATTATGAAATAAATATTTGTGTGTGTATATGTATATGTGTGTGTATGTATATATGTGTGTATATAAATATATACATTTTTTGGTACACACATACCCATTCAGTAAATAATGGCCAACCTTTTAAAAATATTTCATTTTAATCTACTCTGCTCTGTGACAAGGGCACCAATCTCTGTAACTCAGAGCCATCTGCAGTTTCAAGCAGTGCCCACTGAGGCCACTGGGTGTCTATAGAAAGCTTGAATTTGAAGAGTAAGAAAAAAGATGCTTGTGAACATTTTTTATAAACTGTAAAGCTTTGTAAAAAAATAAGATTATAATGTTTCCTTCTCTGAACTCAATTTCTACTTGATACGTGCCTATATTTTTGCATTTATCTAGTTAGTTCAAATCAATAAACATTTATAGAGCACCTAATATATAGTAGGGAAATATTCATCCATTTTACAACATGCACTGTTCTAGGCACTGTATATTCAGCAATGAACAAAATGGGCTAATCTTCTTCCCCTGGAGCTTATATTTGTAAGGGTGACAGTAAGCAAACACATACACACATGTAGGACGGTAGAATGTTTGGTAATAATATGAAGAAAAATGAAGCTTGGTAAAGTGGAGAATGATGGTAGGTGCCATTTTAGGTAGTATGTCTTAGAAGCCTTCTCTGAGAGGGTTAAAACTGAGCAAAAACCTGAATTAAATAAAGGAATGAGCCACATATATATCCAGGAAAAGTGAGCTCTCATCAGAGAGAACAAAAAAGTAAAAGGCCTTGAAAGCAAGTTGTGTGGTTGTTATGTTTGAGAAACAGCAAGGAGACCAGGGCAAACCGTGCAAGTTGATGGGTTTCCTGTGTAATTCATTGTCTCTTTGGGAGACAATATCTATTATGATATTATAACTTTATAGCTCCTCTATTATAAGTGTATTCACCTATAATATTATAATAAAAATAATGATAATAATTAGTACTTATTGAGTACTCACTGTATACTAGGTTAGTCCTTACAACCTGACCCTATTATTCAGAGAATCTAAAGAACCTTCTTAAGGTAACATATCCAGGAAGTGGGTGAGGCAACACTTCGTCTTGTTTGAAAGTGCAGGCTGCAGAGTAATTCAATGAGACGACAGATAAGAGAAAAACAATAATGTGACAGGAGTTATGGAAAGCTACCAAGAGCAGGTGACATGTGACTTGTGCCTGAAGGATGAGCTTGGGTTCTTAAGGGAGGAGAAGTTGGGATGGGAGTGGAGAGAGAATCTCCTGGCAGAAACAAAGCATTGGAGGCTTGGAAGAGCACCATTTATGCAGGAAATAGCACACAGTTAAGTGTAGCTGGAGAATCTGTAACACTAAACGTAATAGATACGTTCTTGTGCGTACAGGTGCCAGGATGAAGGTCTGCTACTGTGATATAGGACACCTCCCAGCTACGGCTGGGTGGAGATAGAGCCCTGACCCAAATGCAGCAGAGTCTATTGTCTTATTAGGGACATATGATCTGTGTTGCTTGGCTTTAACATACGAGTTGGCTGAATCAGATTCTCTCTTTCAAAATTTTGAAGCAAAGATACCAAGACTATTGCTAGTCTGTGGAGGGCCCTAAAATAGGGAGGTTATCCGATTTTGGG